>NC_085141.1:230567446-230892820 GCF_024139115.2 Armigeres subalbatus | reverse complement strand
TAATAATGTTTGGGCACTGCTCAGTTGTTAAATATGAACCGCTATCTTGTCATGAGTGGAGGGATAAAAATTATTTTTCGAAAGCCCGTCAACGGAATCGTTATTTTTGAAGCAATCGGTTTCTTTCGCACGAAATAGAAAAGAGCGATAAAAGCAAAGCGATTTTCCTTGGATGTTGTTTTTTGCGTTTGCTGTTTAATAAAGTTATTTTCAGTGATACAACAGTGAATAATTTATTAGTTAGATCAGCAAGTGTCAGTTAATTTTAAGTGTGACCAAAATTTACGGATATATTATTGTCAAAAGGCGTCCGCAAACATGAACAGTTCGCGGCATAAAAGATCTTCAGTAAGTCCGTTACAAAATAGGGGCTGGCATGAAGTAAACGGCTGGCGTTTGTTTTCAGATTTTGAAGAAACGACCATCGGTTGATCGGCAAGTTTGGAAGGAAGTCCGTCGGAAATGATCACTACGACGAAAGTGATAAAACGGATCGGTTTTAAGCCAAAAAAGTCTGTCAAGTGAGTTTGTTTACACATTTTCTTTACAAAGTGTATTCCCGAGCAGATAAGAATAACAAAAAGTGAAGATAATATAATTCAATGTCTAGTTTAATCAGCTATGAATTTAAACTATGGCTGTGGTTGTGGCGGTTACAGGGCATGTCTTTCCACAATCTTCTGTAATTGTAATAATTTAATACAACGTTAGCCTGTAGTTTACACTTTTTGCCAGGTCAGGTTAACTGTACAACAGTGGTTCAAAAAATAAGCCGTTATTATTTTAAGAATCCTCCGTATGTTAATGTGAATTTTTATTTTACAGGGAATTCTTTGCATCGGAAGAGACGGCAACAATATGGTGCAACTCGTACGAGCTATCAGCGGATAATACTCCACCCGGTTTGGTTATTGCGGAAGACGATTCGAAAGTGCACTGTGCTCAAGCATCGACGGAAACTATACTCGCAAGGGAATAAAGAAAACCGTTTGTCACTGGAAGAACGGCGAGCCAGTTTCGGAGACAACAGTAGTATTTGGAATTTGTCGATTTCGGCCAGTGAAGAGGAACGTCGTCGATTAAAGGCAGAGAATTCGATCAATTCTAGCGTCCTAAACACAACCGAAAGACTGACTCAGGACCCACTGCCTTTATCCAGGTCTGTCCTGCGGCAAAAGCAACTGGAGGTGTGCGAAGATACCAGTGCAATGGACATAAGTCCTGTAAAGCAAGAAGGAAAGTTGAGCTCT
The DNA here is from genome assembly GCF_024139115.2 of Armigeres subalbatus. Lineage (NCBI taxonomy): Eukaryota > Metazoa > Arthropoda > Insecta > Diptera > Culicidae > Armigeres > Armigeres subalbatus. Next base: position 230,891,570 of record NC_085141.1, on the reverse strand, counting down.
CTAAAATACTTTATCATCATCCCAAGCAAAACATGTTCGTCACTATAGATGTGCCAAATGAAAACCATCAGTACAATCACAACGACTCGGACATTATTTTTTCGGACCGCAGAAGAATCAAACTACAAGTAAAGATACAGACAGCCACGAGTGCTTTTCAAACGTCGAATACTAACAATCAATGGCGAAACAAGTCGATTCAGACGGAGCCGCGCCGTCGATGCCGGGGCACGTTCAACCGCGTCAATGCGGATTTGTCTGCCGGTTGGAGTTCGCACATTGCCGCTTCGGAACCATTCGGACAGCGGTTTACATTCGGAAACAGTCAGGCAGAAATATCCGAAGGATGGAATTCGCATCCGGCTGCGGCTTTGCGGTTGAAAATGCTCCAGCAAGGCATGGTCTCCATGGAGTTTGATCCGCGAATATCGGACGGTGGAGGAGGTGAGGATATTGATACTACGCTTGCGATCACACGACCGTGACAAAAATGTTGGAACGAGGCTCGAGAACCACCTCGCTGGACAGCACTCGCGTGGTTGAAGCAGATCCGATGGATGTGACGGGAAGTAAGGTGAGTAGGTGTTTACAACGTTTAGATAGGTGGATTGATGTGAAATTTTCAACGGGTTATATATTTTGCAATGCAAAAAAAATAAGGAATTGTTATCTGGGTTGGGTCGTTTAGTAGTTTATCCATAAATCATTCCAGAGGCTTAATTTCAAAATGTGTTGTATGCAGGGAATCAATATTCGAGCAACGCCTAATAACATACCCTTTGTCTTCAACCGAGTTGTTACTGACAAATGCAACTTGCAATAAGCCGAACCTGAACATAATATGGCAGAATCATTTACCTTGCATGCTGATATTTCGAAAATTCAACGCTTTTTGTAATCACAGTTAGATTCTCGAATAATAAGATAGCAGAGATAAGCAGATACTACGATAGCATAAAACCGAAATTTGCTGTAGAAATGCAAAATAACGGAATGAAAAGCTACAACAAAATTTTTTTTTTTGTTAAGGTCAAAAATTTCGGATCTTTGTCATTATTATCTTAACAAAAAGCTTTGTCGTTGGTTCTCTTTTGTCCTTGTTTCGTATGCGCATCGAAGAAAATTGATTCCCTGGTTGATAACTTCTGGCAGGAACACACAAAGTTTTCTTTTCGAGCTCAGCAAAATCGGCAGCTCAGTAAATTTGAAAACTGAATTTCGGCCGAAAATTTGAATCTAGGCAGAATTTAATGCGCATTGGCTATGATTAAACAATGAAGCTGTTTTGGGACCGATAAGCTCGACACTGGTGTTTCATAAGAGCGAAAGCCGCAAACGTAAATAATGCCTTTTCCTACAAATTCCTCAGCATCTAAGACCGCTCCCAGCAAACAACCTCTTGGAACTGGTGGCGCTCCGCCCTTCTATCGAACGGAAGTGGAAAATACCGCCAGAAGTCTCTAATCTTTGTGAAATCAGCAGAAGAAGTCAATGTTTACGTTTGCGACTTTCGCCCTTATGAAACAACAATGTCGAGTTATGGTTTTAAATAATATCATCAAAATCACATAAATCACAATAACAAAATCAGTTTAAATTTTCAGTAAATTTGATGATGTACGTTGCTCAACAGATTCAACGTATAGTAAATCATTTGTATGTGTGTAAAAATATTTTGTGCGTTATTTGATTTTTTCAAAATGGGTGCTCAGTTTGCCCCATTTGAGATAAATTATTTAAATTTTAAAGCATGGTCAAACATTTCACTGTGAATGGCCTAAAATATTCTTTGAAGACATATTACTGCCGTCACACAGAGTTGTACCATTTGCTGGGATTCCCTATATAGATGGGACAGTTAAGCTATAACGGCAGTATGATATGTGTAGTTCATTAAAATGTTCATTGAAAAATAAAAGCTTTATTTTTAATGCTGATTTCTATAAGAAAATCTCGCCTGATTTGACAGAATGGTTCACTACAAAATCATCACTGAATAAAACTATATGATCTTGGAAAAATTCGTCAAAAATTCAACGTTCATACTCGGCCGAAGAGATGTGGAACATTTTAAGAAAATTCAGGAAGATACCAATCATCAGCTATCAGAGAAATCAATTTTAATGGGCAACGCATGAACACATGGGAATAAAAACAGCCTAGCTGATCACTGTGGAAAAATATCAAGCATAATCGCAATATCACAGGATCGAGCAAATACCTCTTGAAATAAGAAATGATAATACAGCAGAGTACAACGCACCGTTCTCCAAAACGACATGCAAAGGCATTCATTTATTCAGACTATGACCGAAGTGGCCTGTGCGGTATATAAGGTCTTCTCCATTCAGCTCGGCCATGGCTATACACTAGTGTGGCTCAAAAACACTTTTCAAATTTTTGATGGGCCGCCCTCTTATTCAGATTCTCTTTGATGCCCTGATGCTCTGGACAAAATTTCAGCCAAATCGGTCAACGTTTGGTGCTAAACTCGTTGGTTTTATGAAAAATGTTTGCAGAAACATCCAAGAACAGTGATTTGCAGTTGGACGGCACAATTTGAAAACGAACAATGATACTCATTCAGTTCTTGTAAAATAAAATACAGAATGTTAAGCTGAAAACCGCGAGAATATTAGAGTTTATTTGGCAAGATATTAGCATTTTACTGGAGTGTTGTAGGGGGAATTTATTTCTTTTCAAAGGTAAAAGAAACGAACTTTGCTCAAACCCCACTTCAAAGAAATGCTAATAATACCGAACGAATTCGAATCTTCTCGCGTTTCAACTATAACGATAACAATGAATCTGAGGTATCATAGTTCTTCGTAATGAAGTTGTGCCGTCCATCTTCTTTCACAACATTAGGTCTGAAAAAGACCCATCAAGAATGAAAAAAGTTTTCCCCATAATTTGAGCCACCCTACTATACCATCGCCAACCACGCAGTCTACAGAGGGTCCGCAAGTCATCTTCCATCTGATCGATCCACCTTGCCTGTTGCACCTCTCCACTCTGGCTACGTGCCTGGCCCACCGCAGTCGTCCCAGCAGCTCATGCAACTCATGGTTCATTCGCCTCCTCCACGTCCCGCCGCCATCTGCTCCCACCATAGATGGTACGCAGCACTTTTCTTCGAAAACTCCTGTGCGCGTTTATCCTCCACTAGCATCGTCCAGGTCTCGTGTCCGTAGGGGACTACCGGTCTAATGAGTGTTTTGTTATTGTCAGTTTGGTACGGCGGCGAACTCTATTAGATCGGAGCGTCTCGCGAGTCTAAAGTGCGTACGATTTCCAGCCACTATGCGTATCTGAATTTCTCTGCTGGTTTCATTTCCGGCAGTCACCAGTAAGTTCAAGTATCTACCATCGATTTCGTCACAATCGATGCAAACTCGCGGTGGATGGCTTGTGTCTTCTCTTGAAGCTCTTCATATCATGTACTTTGTCTTCGACGTGTTGATGACTAGTCCAATCCGCTTAGCTTCCCTCTTCAGTCTGATGTAGGCTTCCATCTTCTCAAGTTACGTGCCATAATATCTATGTCGTCGGAGAAGCCAACTAGCTGGACGGACTTGTTGAAAATTGTACCTCTGGTGTTAATCCCTGCTCTTCGTATTACCTTCAAAGCGATGTTAAATAGCAGACACGAAAGAACATCCTTTACCGTAACCCTCTGCGCGTTTCGAAGGGACTCGAGAATGACCCTGAAACTCGAACTACGCACATCACCCGATCCATCGTCGCTTTGATCAACCGTGTCAGTTTTCCGGAAATCCGTGTTCGTGCATTAGATATTTTAGTTACCAGATAATGATTCGCTTCGGTTCCATTTGTTCTGCTGTCCGAAACCTAACTCCTAAACTAACTGTCAAATCGTATGTAGGGTAATGACGGCTTTGGCAGGTTTTGTTCTATATTGGCGGGGATTTTTTGACTGATTCTGCTCAAATTTGGCTAAACATTCTTTGCATATCAAAGAATATTGTGGCCAAATTATAAATCGGTCGACAAAACCCCTGCAATAATTAAAACCTACAAAGCCATCTCATCTATTTTCCTTCATTGACATTTAGATCCCTATCCTCGCCAGCAAAGATGTTCCGGACAGCGACGACGGCGACAATCTTTATCTGGTAACTAAAATATCTTTATTTATCATATGCGGCTTTGAAGTCGATGAATAGATGATGTGTGGCACGTTGTATTCGTCGCATTTCTGTAGTACTTGACGAATGGCGAACACCTGGTCCGTGGTGGAGCGTTCGCATAAACCCACCTCTGCGCCCTTGGATAGGATGCGTCAATTAGTCATTAAAAATCGTACCGTTTTTTGTCACAATCGTACCGGTTGCTGATTGGTTGGAAATGACAATCGATTAATTCGATTGGCGGCGTGCGTTTTTCGTAGGGCAGCATGTTATTGGTTTGACCGTGTTGCTGGTTAGTATAGTTGATATTAAGCAAATTAGGTGAATGTTTGAGTTCGAGTTTTTGGCACAAAATTAATTTATATTGAACTGCAAACGCCATATAAATTATTCTCAAGGGTTGTAAGATTTAAAACTCTTGATTTTAGGCATTATCATTCACTTTTCTGGGTTTTAGATCTAAAACTCGTTTTAATTAGCGAAAAACTTGTCTCTGTTAGTTTTCGCTTCTCTTCTAAATAATGGATAGAACGGAAAGAAAATCATCAAGTTTTGATACATGATATAGGAAAATTTTGTACCAAATTAGTTTGGCTGCACTGGCGACCACCTCGTCAGAGCAACCGACTTAAAACAATAAGGCAGTCTCAATTGAATTGTCATCCTATCCTATCCTACACTGAGGAAAATGGACGTATGATTTTCAATCAAACGCCTTATGAAAATTTGCCACAAGGAATCGATGAATTTCAATATTGTTGCCTTATGAATGATGATTTTCATTTAAAAAAGAAGAAAGTGCGGCAGACTGGGTTCGAAGCTTGAAAGACGAGATAGTGTACACCAACATAGGAAAAAAAGGTACTAGTAACATTCATGTGGGTCCCTAGTCACATAGTCATCCCAGGAAAAGAGGAAGCGGGCAAAGAAGCAAAAGTGCGCTTGAGATGAGCAAAATTAGGCGGAAAACAGTTGATCATCGCGAAATAAAATCCAATTAAAAATAGTATGACAAAAAATCTGAATGAATTCAACACCAACAACAAACAGAAAGATAAAAAACATTACCAAACCATTAAAACAGGCGCTAACGAAACCGCAAAAAAAGAACTCCATACTCAGCAGACTATGAATAAACACCAGCTAACACATGCATACTTACTGGAAAAGGCAGACCCACTAAAGTGCGTAATGGAACGTACACACGGTCAAGCAGTTTGACCAACATTGACTCCACCTCTCGTTTGTTCAAACATTCAGCAAGTTTTACCAACAGCACGAACAATCAATTTATTCGACCAACAATATCACACAGAACGACCGAAGCGCCAAGGCACCAACCATCAAAAATATATGGGGGTTTGTGCAGCTTCACTACAAATGCTCAAACACGTTCGGCGAACTTTTACTTCGCCCCGACAACTCAAACCAAAATCAAACCGTTTTATTTTTTTCCAACCGAGCCGCCAACTGTCAAATGGTTGTTCGAACAACTCACACGTCAAAACAAAGCAGCAACGAAGGGTTTTCGTGGGCGCAGTCAATGTTCGTTAAACTGCTTGACTGGTGTTACGTTGCATAAAATGTAACCATGCACTCACCATTAAAAACATCATCTTCAGTGTCCTGGATACGATGACGCAAAAAAAAATAGGAAAGAGAATGAAAATTTCTCACTTATCATGTATGTATACACTCTCGAGAGAGACGTTTTCGGTAGCTTTACGATGATGAACTGATTCGGGGGCTATGATAAATTTCTTTTAATAAGCCCCAATTGCGGAGGGCACCAGTTCTGATGATGCATTTTAACTTGTTTTACACATGTGCGAAGTCAATATGGTCCCCAACATAAAATGAGCGAGATCAACGCGTTTTATCAACCCCCCTCGGTGAGGGCCGCCTATCAAATCAGTTTTTTCCAACCTAAGTGCGATAGTTTTGTTTTTCATGGCGTGTTATGATTCGAAGAAGTTTTGCCTCTTTTTATCGTTGTTCGTTATCTATTGAGAGCGATTTCTGCAAACCCTGGAAGAGACTCTTCCAGAGATGTTAAACTAATCGTTGAGGATTCGGAAGCAAATCATCGATGGATTCAAGTAAATCGTCGAGTAACTCCGACTTCGTAACTAAATCTTCGAGAATTCGAAGCCATCCTTCGACGTATTCCAAAAAAAAATCGTTGAATGATTCGAAGCAAATCGTCAGAGGATTCAGGCGCAAACAGTCAGAGACTCCGAATTGAATCTTCAGTGGATACTGGGCAAATCGTCGAAGGATTCTGAAACAAATCGTCAGGGGTTCTGCAGCAAATCTTCGAACGATTCTGAAACAAATCCTCCATGGATTATGAAGGATATCCCTCAACAATTGGTATTTGTTTCTGGTTTCGGTTGAAATTATTCGATGATTTTGAAAGATTTTTTCAGATTCAATGAATATTGTTTTCGGATTCTGATAGAATTCCTCTTTTGTCTTCAAAGTTTTAATTTATTCATATTTTATATGTTGCAAAATTAACATTACTGTAACACTTTTCGAATCCTAATTCTTATGGAGGGGCTATTTTTTTTCTCTAATGAGGCTAAGCCCTTCTAGCCCCTTTTATTTACGCTAATGTATATAGATACTCTGTAGCTGGGTGCTGCGAATAGACCCGTTTTCTGCCTCAAGCCGGTGGGGGTTATTTTGAAATCATTCCATGAGCAAAATTATTTTGCAGTTACTTAGCTGTCGAACATTTCCCTTTCAAATTTCTCTTTCCATGCTGCATGAGGGCACAAATGCGAGACTCTACTGACTTTACGATGTTTCTACATTCCTGCTCCAATTAGCTGCTGAATCTCGTGAAATTTCGTAACGAGTGCTTTTAGTTGCATTCTACTAATTTTCCATTCGAATTATAATGTAGAAAGTATTTGTTTGGAAAAATACAAAACTCAAACTAACTTTATTTTATTTAAAAAAATAATAACAATGCTTCTCAATATAAGATCTAAAACGAACCTAACCACAATCTTCAATGTTTGGCTCGGCACAATAGATAATTTTGGCTTCAGTTTGACAACCAAATCGATTCTATTCGCACCACCCAGCTCTGTAGTGAGTGTTAGGTGTAAATCTGGTCATATCGTCGCCTCGATTTAATACTGAAGCTGATAATTTGACGGAAGCGAAAAGCGCATTGAGACAATATGCCAGTTGAGTAGCGTGCGTTAATGGACTTTGCTTTGGTTATTGCTACATTTTGGATACGAGGGCTGGCAGTCGAAACATTCTACGCTCTTAGTAAGGCGGGTGACACCGACCTGAAACAGCAAGTAGGCGGAGGTCAGAGGATGGAGTTTATCACGAACATCTCGGACGCGAGCATATTCTTTCTGGATTACCGCAGGACAGCAGAGATCTAAGAATGTCTGTGATGACCCTCTGCAACATCATTGTAGAGGCAAAACAGGAATGGGGTATGCGAAACAGGCGAAAAGAAAACGACAGAGAGCACAAGGGCGGTTGCTAAAAGGGAACGCCCATGCGAAAAGAGCACACCTTCCAATGGCCGTAGTTGAAGGAGAGGGCGGGCAATAATTGTCAAAGCCGAGGGCAAAAGCTACGCCGATATACTGAGGCCATGAGAAACGATTAAAAATTCGCTGGCATGGGTTGGGATGTCAACTACATCCGCAGAACACAGAAAGGTGAGATGATTCTTGTCCTGTGGCGGGATGCTGCGTATAAAAAGTTGACAGAAGAGGTGTTGGTTAATAGGGTGCATGTTAAGGCCCTATGGCCAGTATAGTAGTCAATGTTTGGGCCTGGATGAAATAACCGAAGCCGGAAAACTGGCGACTGCACTGAGAGATCAGTGTGGCGTCGTAATCCAGGAGATCGCAATTCGGTTAAAGGATCGAGCGGAATGGATGGTTGCCACATTCAAAGTACGCCATGTCGAAAGTGGGTTGATCAGTATAAACCAAACAAACTCAGGACTGCGTTAAGTGCTTCGATTTTGAACATAATCATATCGCTGCAAGGGTCAGACGAGCTCAGTGGTTTAGTGGTTACCGCTTCCCCTTATAAGCAGGAGGTCGTGGTTCAGTTCAGGCTTTCCCTTTCCTAATTTGTATTTATATCTTAGTTCTTTCTCTTTCGGATCCTATTGAAAATCGGATCTGCAATATTTAACAAGCTAGTTGTGCCACTAGGTAGCTAACGCGGAGCTTGGAAAGTATGACATTGTGCCTTGCAACAAAATGTCAACTTTCTAAATAATTTTCAAGGCTCGCATAGATGTGCAAAATTTATCGCAGTACAAATGATGCTATCAAAACATCCCTGCCAGAATGCACCACGTGGTGGCGAAATTTTTAATAATATCAAAGTAGCTTTTCTCTGGGTATGTTTTCTTAGGCGACAATCTGGCGCGTATTTTTTGGTTGTGACGAAAAATAAGCGGAGGGTAGATTTTTTTATGATCAGTACTATTGTCGAATTAGTTTTAAAAGTTCCAACCTAGGTTGGAACCAGTTCAACCTAAGTGCTGTCAAAGTGTTTTTATTCGCTCAGGTTGGAACTAGGTTCGCACTAGTTCAACCCCAAAGCTGTCGGAGTTCGCACTGTGTTGTTTCACGGTTTCGCACCAGGTTCACCAATACAACTTTACTTCAACTGTCAAAACCATGTGGGTGGGTGGGACTGGATGGAATAAACAAGCAGAAGGAGAAACAGAAACTGTCTGTTTATTAAAATGAAATGCGCGTTGAAAATCTTTTTTCCGATAATTTTGTGATATTTGTTCAAATGAAACTAAACCGTACTGTTGTCTAATTCAGTTTTAAAAATAATTGTTGGGAAGTTATGTATTCATAAGTTCATTCAGGTTTCCTTACTGATTGTGTCCTAAATAGGTCGGTGGATGAATTATGTAGTTTGGAATTCCTTGAAACCCGTTCACAAAACAAAATCCGCTAAGAATTGTCAGAAAAATATATTTGAGGAATACTAAATAGAATTATTTCTTATGCAGAATTTCTTTTGAAATTCTTCCAAAAACTCTTTCGTGCGTTTCAGAATTGTCTTCGTAAATTCTGCCAAAAAATACTTCAGAAATTCTTTCAGTAAATCTTTCTTGAATTTTTGGCGATATCTTTCAGGCATACCTCCATATTTTTCCAAGGGATCCTTTCGAGATGAATTCCTTTGAAAATTCTTCTATGAATATCTTTGAATACTGTTCCAGGATATTCTCTGGAAGAATTCCCACAATAACTCCTTCAGGAAATCTTTCTGGAATCCAGGAGTTTACTCGAAGTTTCCTTCAGGAATTATATATAAGTTATAAGTTATAAGAAATAAGTTTTCACGGAAGTACCTTGAGCAATTCCTCCGGGAGATTCTTGAAAATTGAAAATGTACTCAAAATCCGGCGAAAAATTTTCCCGAGGTGTGAGGCTACCTTTATCAGGAGAGGTAGCGAGGAAAAAAAACTAGCGAATCCTGGAGAATTTTTATTGCATGCTTCTGAGTGTTCATCGCAAAAAAAACTTTTGCAGAAATAGATGATTTTTGTAGAATAGAAAATCTCTTTTACATGAATTCTATACGAATTCTTGGTGTGCCAGGATTATTGAATATAATTAAATAGGTGAACTGTTCGATCTCCATCTCACTGAACATATACTCATCTCATCAGGAAACAAAAAATACAGCACCAATTTCGTCGCCTCTTTTTGTCAACATGCGTGCTTACTGCTGAAAAAAAAAATTCAAAAATAATAAACAATCCAAATTTCTTTCTATGCTTTGTTTTGATGGGATGATTATCGGATCCATGAGATAAATTCCGGAGCAGTTCCCTGTTTATATCCACCCAAAAGTAAATCCACTATCCCAAAATCAGTTCCGCACTTTTAAACATAATTCTCAACTTTTCAAAAGGTCTAAATGTATTTTTCATGAATTAATTTGAATAGCGCAATCAACAGAACAACGAAAGCTTTTGATTGCGGTACTCAAATTCATTCATGAAAAAAATATTATAGGACCTTTAATTAACGAATTATTATCACGATCTGATTAGTCCAACGCACTGCCAGTGCACTGGATGTCCTGGATCATATGTTTCGAATCAAAACAAAGACAATGCTACGCACACCAACATATCCAATGACAGATGGAACTGAAAATGTTTTTTTATTCAGGGTTCGGGTTGGCACTGCCCAGGTTTAAAAAGATTCGACATATGTCTTAATTTCATGGAGTTGAACAGCTGATATATGGTTATTACTGGCGGGTTGATAATGAATAGTTGAACTGGACTATTTGTTGTTCCTTAGTGTGACCACAACCTGCAGGAAATGCCAGTTGAGTCACACAATTTTATCCTTATGTGCTTGGCCTATTTGTTGTACTGACTGTGTAATTCAGGTCTTCAACAGGAATGAATAATCTGCTGTAGAGCAATGTGAAATTTCAACAAAACCTTTTTCATTTTCTCCTTCTTTTCCTGGAACTTGCCCTGCTTTTAAATTTAGTGTTTTATTAGCATTCCCAAAGCTATTAATTGAAAATTTTTATTTTCTATTTTCTATTCAATTCATGAGCATGTATCTTGTGCAGGGCAAGTACAATTGATCATATATGCTCAGGAGTCGAGTTGTTTCCACCGAGAGCATCCTAGGCCAGACCTAGAATCAGGCTCGCCGTCTCCGGCTTGGCAATCCATTATCGAATATAAACATCTCAAATATCAATGTGTAGAAATCCTGCTGTGCCTAATATTTTAAATCTGATTCTAGAAACCCACACCGATGATCAGATGGATACTTCTGTCCATATGGAGGAACCAGTAGAGGATGAAACGATTACCGATTGCGGCTCCCCCACCAATGCTTTGAGTAGAGCGCGACCTTCATTCATCCCAAGCGCTGTCCCGATGGACGACAGTCAATCGCCTGAGGAAAAAGTTGCCGTATCGGTTGTCATCGAAAGCCAAAGCAGCATTACACTCTACTGGAAACATACCGGTCGAAACTACAAATCGAACGTGACGCGTCATTCTTGACAATCGAGACATCTCATGAACCATCACCCGAAAATCTGATCGCGACAACCCACGGTCGAACTATCATTCAAGAAGAAAAATCATCGAAGATAGCGTATGTAGCAGTTCCGCAGGTTGAGATCAAACTCCTCCAAAGACAAACATGAGACAAACGGTATACAATACCAAAATGGATCGATCTCCTGCCGAACAACTACCAGAAGTTTCCGAAACTCTTATGTTTATTGTGGAACCATTTAAGCTGGATTTGCCCGAGTTGATTTTCGGCGACGAATGTATTACTGGGATTGTCCACGAAGACGAACCAACACCACACGACACGAATCGACCAAAATTCATCGGATGCCTGAGAAATTTGAAGCTTGAGTTTGGTGCAGTGATGCCCGAAGAAGGATCCCAGAACAATGCGGGACGTAAGGATCCGGCAAGTACGATTATTATTGATTCGCCGGATCTCAAATCTCAATTGTTGAATCGGAAAACAGTACATGCCTTGGGGGATATTTCATTGGACAAGGAATTGTTGCACCAAATCTGCTGATTCTGACGAGATGCCCGAAGAACCAATTTTCAAAATCTCGACGTTTCTGTAGTCTGTAGTCCTGATGGTGAGGATCTCGCTGCAAAACGAGTGACCGTTTATTCGAATGAAAACCTGAACGAATCAGAGTGTCCAACCAAAGGAAGACTCTAAACCTCGGAGGACAATCAAACATAACGAAGAAGTTGAATGCGAATCACCTGAATCGGTACTGTTCCCCAGCCCAACAGCTCTCGAAGGACCAAGTTCTTATTAGGCGACATGGATCAATCGATGGAACAATTATCAAGTGACAGTAAAAAATCTAGGAAAACTAATGCTCTTGAACATGACGTTTCTGTGGAAATTGTTGAAGATCACGAACGAGATGCGATTATCACGAACAAAGATCCAAGGCCTCGAACAACAATCTTCTACGACGACCGTCTGGGCAAACTCAGTTGGATCTACGTTCTGAATTGTTGGAGAATCTCAGGTCATCAGATCGTGAAAAACAATCCAAACGAACGAAGCAATGGAATGTGAGTCACCTGAACCGAAGAATGTGCGCTTGATCAGTAGCTTTCCAAGAACAGGTTTTCGTCACGGGACATGGAACAATCGATTGCGCTTCAATGTCAAGCTCTGGCGAGGCGCCAGATAAAGCATCGAAAAGTGCTAATGTTGATAATAAACTTGAAGTTTCGGTAGAAATTGTTGAAAACGATCGAGGTGCAGTTCTCGCGAAGAAATTCATCGAAACCCCCACGAGCAACAATAATGTACAACGAAGAATTGGAACAAACTCGTTTGGAGTCTCACTCTGAATCATTGAATAATCTTAAAGGACAGATCATGCGCGCAAGACTATTCAACAGAACGAAGCAATGGAATGTGTCTCCTGAAAAGGTAGATCTATCAGTCGAACAGCTCTCGTAAAACCAAGTTCTTGTCAAGCGACATGGATCAATCCAAAGTTCAAATGCTGAATCACTACGCAGACTCTGACGGGTGTAAAATGCCAGACATTGTATCAAACGATATTCCAGGAAAAGCACGAAAGACAATTTTGTGCAACGAACAGTTGGAATTAACGCGATTGGAGTCTCGTTCAGGATCTTTGGAAGATCTCAGAACATCTGGTCAAGCGCGAAAGACCATCAAACAAAGTGAACCAATGGAATGGGTGTCACCTGAACCATAGTGTAACCCAACCAAGTGACCCACGGAGGACCAAATTTCTGTTGGACGACATGGATCATACTCAATCATGTCCGCCTGTGCTAGAATCCAAGCCACGATCAAAACTTTCAACCGTTCAGATAATGGAAGACACTGTCAATAAATCACCCATAACGAAAACAGATGGACAGGTTGCATTTGCGACTAGCGGAAAGATTTTCACGATCTCGACGTTTCTATGGATAGTCCAGTTAATAGGATTCAAAGGAAATAAAAACCAGTCAAATTGTCTGCCACGCGAAGCTCCCAAACATTCAAGAGCAACGATGTTGTGCAACGAACAGCTGGAGGAGACGCGTTTAGTTCCACGGTCCGGTTCGTTAGAAGACCTCAGAAATAGACAATCACGCAAAACAATCGAACGGAATGAATTCGTTTCACCGAGAGAGCACCTCAATTCAATCAGAGGAAGTATTGAAAATCAGAAATAGGTTAAAAGATGTGACGAATTCTCCTATCCGCGGATCAGCTAATTGTTCCAAGCTACGGTTGACAACTGTCAAGATGTGGATCAAACTATCGATCGATCTCCTCACATTGACGCTCCATTGGAGCGTGAAGCATCGTGAAAGCATCCACATGAAGACGGATATGGAACAGTCTATTTGTTCTCGGAAATCAGTTTTGCTGGTGCCGAAGCGAAATCACGCCATACGATTATTGCTCGTGAAAGTATGGACCAAACGTTGATTGATCGACAAGTGGAGGTTTCGCAGGTGAGTGTGTTTATCCTATGATCACTCCTCAAAGTGTTAGCATGATTACCTACAGGGGGACATAAATCAAATAGATAACCAATACCTAGTAGCACATAATGTAGCAGCTTTTTTAACATACTCCGTCAAGCTCATCTATCTGGCGTTAAGAGCAATTCTATTTGTTTTTTTAAGGCACCGCAGAGGAAGTCTCCAACCAACACACAACACAAATCACGTCAAACTATTATCGGTCGAGAAAGTATGGACGAAACTTTAGTAGATCGACATTTAGAGAATCCCAGGTAAGTAAATTTCTGATGAGCTTGAGAGAGAAACGTAATTTAGTTTTACTGTTATCGTTATCACGATTGCTAATCCTTTCTAAATTTGGCCTTTTTTTTGCGCAAAGGGTCGAGTGCCACAACGGATTTCACAGCGAAGGACATCAGGCTCGGATGAAAATCACGTCAAACTATTATCGGGCGTCAAAATATGGATGAAACTTTGCTTGGAAAGCATGTAGAAACTCAGCAAATCTCAATATGAGAGAGTCGCCTGATTCGCATCAACGTCTGATTCTCACCATTCAGGCCTGCCTGATATAGTTTCTCATAAATCGCGTCTCACCAGCTATCATGAAACGGAAATGGAGGAGACGAGAGTTTTTCAGGACAATTGTGATGATGTGTCTCAACGGTTGGAACAATGTTCACCTGCTCTGCGAACAGATTTGGCTGTTAGTAAGATAGGTCAGGATCAGTGACTTCCAACCTGCATGAGACCGATAAGAATGAAAATTACACAAATCGAATGATCCACATTGGCAAACTATCAGGCAGTCTCAGATAAAACTGACGATGTCCCCACGCGTCAAGCTGAAAATCACGTTTTACAGTTATGCTACCGATAGAATGGATGAAACTCTCTCTCCCGCAAAGTAGAATTGGAGTCCATCGTTTTGGAGCGATCTAGAATGTGTGCAGACGTAGCAGAACCATCAATGCAAAGTCTCGACAAACGGTCCATCAGGAAGCGCCAATGGATGAGACGGGATACACGACCCCACCCATAATTTGACATTACCGCCACGAGGTAGTATAATTCAATCGTTATCAACGTGTCTCGTCTATTGTGAATGATGAACACTTCTTGAATGAATCAAATCGGATTGAAGAAACTAGCAAACGTACTAGCATACCTGTTCAGAAGATGTCATCCATTCGCCAAACGCTGTACCAGATGGACCCTATGGAGGAGACAACAATTGCTCTGCGGAACATTTCTGTCGTCAATCGTGGGCGTATATCTCGATTATCACCTTTTGAGAAAACGATAGATGCAACAAACTCACGACAAACGCTCCACAAAGAACAGGATATGGACCGGACCACTGCCGTGAACTGGAACCGTGAAACGCTCGTGGAAAACGGCGTTGTTAGTCCAATGCAGGAAAGCCACAGAACATTCCATAGTAAACGGGATTCAGAACCGACTGTTGGGATGACTGACGAGATGCATTTCGATGCTCGAGAAGTCGACGAAAGTGTATGTAACGAGTCCACTGTTCCAATTAGTTGCTCATCGCCTGCACAGAAGGTTAAGAATGGTAAGTCTTGAACGGTATTGCTAAGTTAGGCTTAGATAAATAAGTTGCAATTGAGAATAGCGGCATTTTTGCCTTTCTCGCACACTAAGTGCTTGCGTAAATGCTACAGGATCGCTCCAAAAGCATTTTTATATTTCATGATATCATAGGTAAGATAGGAGCCATCAATATTTATGGCTTTTCGTCGAATGGCTTTCGGTCAGACGACAGGTAGAGTTATTTGGCCGAAAGGCATTTGACCGAACAAAACTTTAGGCCAAAACAAGCCACCCTATAATCAGAGACCGGGGGGTGAAAAGCTGTCGAAATGGCAACGTATGAAAATGTATGAAATCGTGAAAATAATACTCTTGAATTTTTTGCCTACTTCTTATAGATGCAAAAAGTAAACAAGTCGAATTGGAACCGCTTTTGAAGGTTCGATTGGAAACAAGATGGCGTCTTCGCCGATTTCTTATTGTAGTATTTCTAGCCAAAACCCATCTGACCGACAATTTTACTTAACCTAAATGGACATACGGCCGAAAATGTTCGTCCGACTGGCCATTTGGTCGAATAAGTCGTTTGGTCTTATTTTTATTTTTTTGACCGAAATGGTCGTTTGATAGAAGGGCCATTTGGCCAATCAGGTGGATATTTTCGACCATACAATTCAGTAATCAACCTTTGGCCGTTGGACAAATGACATTGTCGGTCAAATGCCTCTGTTGCGATGGTTTTTGTGTGGTGCGAATGAAACTCTTTTGAGCAGTCTGCTTCATTTTACACAGCTTCAAAGCTAGAATTTATTCATTTTATAATAATTTATAAACTAAACATATTCATGAAAAAACTTACAATCTAGTTACAATTCAGCATTTTCCACTCCCAAAAAAGCTAAGTCTATCACTTCCTCCTGGATCGAAAATAAGCTTTTTCGAAAACGATCTTGCTCCAAATCTGATAATCCTGCTTGCTCTCTATTGCATATCACCTATTCCAAATTTTGAAACTAAGCCTTTTTCGTTTCTATCTTGTGCGACTGCATCCAAACAGATGTAGCTAGGTGCGTTTGTTTGTCCTACTGCTGGCGCTTGGTCGCATTTGTTCGAAGATTGTTCCATAATTGCTACACACGACAGTTGAAATTCACTTCGTTTTGTTTCGTTCCAGTGCGTGGATGGATAATACTGGCTGTGTCGGTCGGTCTCTTACCACCACGATCATACGCATCGATATCGTTTGTGCTGGTCGATTCCAAATAACCTCTCGTCAAGATATTTTGACGCAAAGCCGTTCCTAGCTTCAAACGTATCGCCAGATGTAACACAACGGCTTC
This sequence comes from Armigeres subalbatus, assembly GCF_024139115.2. Classification (NCBI taxonomy): domain Eukaryota; kingdom Metazoa; phylum Arthropoda; class Insecta; order Diptera; family Culicidae; genus Armigeres; species Armigeres subalbatus. The sequence goes on along the minus strand of NC_085141.1, from coordinate 230,874,975 downwards.
GGCGAGGGCATTGTTGACGCGGATGCATTAACGAACAAATTTTTCTCTATTCGGTTGGAGACACTATCAAAATGTTATGTGATTTGATTTTCTCTTCAGGAATTGTGTATATTCAGACACTTCGCCCGCTATATTTCGTAATTATCGCCTCCTTTCGTGCACAAAATTCCAAATCAATTTTCCTTGCCTGCCTCGTAATCATCATCCAATTTCTTGAGTTTTCGTTCATAATCCAGCTGGATTCTTTTTTCTCGTTCGTGCTGTTCAGACCGCCATGCCTTGCTTTGCTCTTCTAGCAACTCAAGCTTTCTCTTAAGCTCATCCATGGCGAATCCTTTCCACTAGAATCTTAGATTCTTTGAAGAATGTTGCGATGGTTTTTTGTGTGGTGCAAATGAAACTCTTTTGAGCAGTGTGCTTTATTTTACACAGCTTCAAAGCTAGAATTTATTCATTCTATAATAATTTATAAACTTAACATATTCATGAAAAACTTAAATTCAGCTTTCACGCCACAGACTCCTCACAACTCTTTTCAATCTAAATTAATTGCTTCTGTGCTCAAGCATATGGCATTGCCAGTGTTACCAGTTTCGCAAAACCTACCAGCTCTTCTCAACAGCCTCTTTCTGTCAAACAATAATTTCGGCCAAATGGCATTTTCGACCTTATAACCTATTCGACCAAACGATCATTTCAGCCAAACAACGTGTTAGCGAAGAGTGCTTTTTTGCCAAATTATTAATTCGGTTTAATGTCGTTTTGACCAAATCAACTTTTTGGTCCACCTGTTGTTCGTTGTATAACAGTTTCGCCCAAACGTTCAACTTCCCATGAAAATTTCGAACAAAATCCTTTTGAAATCTTTTTTTTGTTTACGTCCACATTTTAAACAATCTCTCGCGGAAAATCTGAAGAATTGTCTGTATGAATTACAAAGAATACTCAACAGAAGCTTTACGTGGATTTTCGGAGCATTTTCCTGCAGAAACTTCTAACATATTTTTCGTGAAAATTATAAAGATTTTTCGCGCACCTCTACTTCAAGTTTCCATTAAAAAAAATCGCAATTTTCACAGGAAAGCCTTTGTGGTTTTCATATGAAATTATCTTGAATTTCCACAAGAAAGGAACAGGAAATTTTTTGAAATTTCCACAGAAAGAAGAATCGTTACCAGGATGCAAAGATCTTTCGCTCGGCAGACTCGGTCCAAAACCCAAGTAGCTTAGGATGGCGGCACTCAAGCGGTACCAGAGTCAGAGGATAGCTTGGAGCCTCGAGAACAGATATGTTGTCGATTGTTTAGTGTGTAGGCGTCCCAACAAAGCTGAACTGTATATGGTCGGGTCAGTGCCACTATGGTCCAGGATACAGATTTACGCGGAAAGATGCATTTACATAAAACTATATTTTAAAACATTGTTCTACAAAATTGTTCGAAATAGTAAAGAGCCATCATGATGGTTCTACCAAAAAATAGGGTATTACATATAAAAAAATTAGAAAATATTTTTTTATTTCTAGATATTGACATGTTATGTTCTACAAAGTTGTAGCGTAGCTTATTCAATTAGTTTTGCTAAAAACTTTTCTGTCTCTTAAGTTGGCTGATTTAGAGCAATTTTACCTTATTGGATTAGGGCTAAAAAAAACAGTATTTTTGATCTACTTTTTGTTTTACATTTCTCGAAAAGTCGTCTTTAGGTGACTTTAGAGCAAAAAAATGCAACTTTTGATGGGTAAATATGCTCAATATCTTTTCCGATCAAAAGTTATAATCGTTTTTCTGTCAAAATTACATTTTTCATAAGTTGATATCTCCGGTTAGGGCAGACCAAAAATATATTTACACGGCATTTGAGGAAAGCAAAGAACTAATATAATATAACTCGACAACGGAAGAAGATACAGACGATATTCTTATAGGAAAACACGCGTTTTGAGAAGCCCCAAAGTCTTCAGAAGATGACATTCGTGAGAAATGAAAAATAAAAATCTACAGCTTAAACACTTTTTATAAATTTTATTATAATTATCGTATTGCAAGATTTACGAGAAAAGATGCATTTTCGGTCTAGAAGCATACTTTTTACGAAAACTTGTTCTACAAAGTTGTTCTGGATACTTGGGCCCTTATTATAGAGTTACTGAAAAATGGGTGGGCCATTTTATAAAATGTGAAATTTTTTTTTATTTTGCGGAAAATTAACATAAAATGTTCCACAAAGTTTGGCGCACTTTTTCCATCAACTTTGCTATATAAACTTTTTATGTAGCTCTTAAGCTCACTTGTTTAGATTAGGGTGTCCCTCAAAAAAGAATATTCATGATCTGCTCATTTCATTTTTTATTTTTCACGGATGTCATCTTCTTAAAACTTTTGGGGCTTTTTAAAAGGTTTTTGCTATAGAATATCGTCTGTATCTTCTTCCGTTGTCAGTTATATCAATTTATTTAAAAACATGCATTTAGTAAAACTGATAAAACTTGAGATAAAAAATAATATCCCAATTTTTTGACACAATAAAGAATATTAATTTCTCTTTCAAATGCCGTGTAAATATATTTTTTGGTCTGCTAACCGGAGATATCAACTTATGAAAAAATGTAATTTTGACAGAAAACGATTATAACTTTTGATCGGAAAAGATTTGAGCATTTTACCCATCAAAGTTGCATTTTTGAGCTCTAAAAGTGTAAAGAAAAATGTAAAACAAAAAAGTAGATCAAAATACTGTTTTGAGTACACTAATACAATAAGGTAAAATTGTCTCTAACAAATAAAGTTTTGCAGGAATAACTACACAACTTGTGAACTATTTTCTAAAAAAATATTTTCTAATTTTTTTGTGGGCCACTCAATTTTTGGTAGAACCATAATATGCCTTACTATGACAATTTTGTAGAACAACAGTTTTCTAGAAAATATGTTTGGCGAAAATTCATCTTTCGCGTAAATCTGTATCCTGGACCATACTGCAGTGTTGAAATGTCATTTGCATTCATTTGTATAATTTCCCAGAACTTTTTCTGAAGGTAGCATCATTCCTGGTATGACAACTTATAGCACTTAAATTTGCCTAACTTTGTCTAACAAACATTGCTGTAAATATAATCTGAGGCGTGGAGGCAAAATGTCATTCAAATGACATTATGTCAAATGACACGTGACATTTTGAGGAGTTTTCACTATCCAGCCTCATATGTAATATTTAGAGTAATGCCCTTGGACAAAAATATAGCCCTACTCAAGCGTTATGAGTACATCTAAAATTATGGAATAAATTTGGCTTGTGAAGAAAGTTATGAACAAATTAGTCAAATGACATGCAGATGACATTTTACAAGCCTGGTCGGGAGTTCAGCCAAACCGCACCAAGCGGCTTTTGACAACTTGTGATATTTCGTTCGTAAAGGACAACGGAAATAGTTTCATATAAATTTAAACGTACATTTGCAGGGATATCCTCAGTTATGGTGTTGAGGGATATCCGATACAATTTACGATCAATTAAATCTGCTAAACGAAAGTTTGAGCAGAAAATCGGTAATTTTTCGTTGGCGCTTGGTGCGTTTTGGCTGAACCCCGACCATATGGCCCCATGCGGAAACTGCAAGAGTTGGTTCCATTTATGTATGCGGGTGTGGACAAAACTACAGTGCGAACGAGAGATTTCGTTTGTGAAAGATGAATACCTATGGTGCCAAACCCTCCTGGTAGCTTTGTGACCACTAGCGGTTGGTCAGAATCATTCGGTTGGTCAAATTGTTCGACCTGGTTGATCGTCTACTCCTATCAAAATTAGCCAAACCAACGCAAATGACTTCCCTGAATTATAATATAGAGCCTCAACAGGCGTACAGAAGGGTACGATCTTAATCACTCGAACTATCGATAGCATTTCGGTCGGAGAAAGTCCAGGGATTGATGGATATGGGAAATACTCTTCCGTTTACGATGTGGCACAGTGAAACTACTAAGTTGCGGAATAAACATATCCGCCAACAGCACCCGAAAGAAGAATAAAAGAAGAAAAAGCAGCGAGAGGATGAGCTGATGATTTAGCTGAAGTTGTCAGAGGATCAACGAGAGCAGGACAGACAGCGAATGCAAGAAATAGAGGGCATGTTGAAGAGGCACCAGGACGTTGAAGAACGGCAACAGAAGGAGAACGACGTAAGAAGGAAAAGCGAGCTCGACCTGGTCAACCGATTAAAGGTTTTCGAGCGAAAGTATGCTGAGGAGCAGGTGAAGCGAGACGAGGAAAGGCAAAGTTTCTTGGCAAAAGAGCGGACGAGGGCAGCAGTCGACGGATGAACAGCACAAACATTATCCTCAAGGTTTAGCCGTGAGTAGTATCTCACCAGCGGCCCCAGTAAGTGTTTTCCAATTTGCAAAAATTAAAGCAAATTAAAAAAATCCGAATACTGCGAAAGTATGTCCAAATGCCGATAGCCAGGATAGGAGATCAGGAACATCCCATACACCTTGCTAACTCCTCAGATAAAAGCATGCTTTAGTGGATCCGTTAGGGCAGTCACAGTTTTGCCGAACGCTTATGTGTGTTCGTTCGTTCTGAGATTTTCTTCTGAGGAGTTTGGAAAATCCATTCAGGAGTCTTTTCGGCGATAATTCCTCCTTGATCTTTTTCGGAGCTGCCGTGGTTCCTTCGGAGATTTCCTCATAAGTTCCTGGGGAGTTTCTTCGGAGATTTCTCCCGGCAATCTTGGGAGATTCTCTCAGGACAGATCCTCAAGGCCCATCCTTCATTGGAAATTGCATCAAAGAATTCGTCCGGAATTCTAACGATTTCCTTCCAGATTCCCTCTGAGAGAGTTCCTTCGGAGATTCCTGCAGGAGTTTCTTCAGGAGATTTCTCCGATAAATTCCAGGAAGATCCTTCTGAGGAAAAATCACTTCAGGAGTTCCTTTTCGGCGATTCCTTCAAAGATTCTTTCTTCGAGCCATCCCGGCAATCTTGGAATTCCTTCTGAGGAAGAAATTCCCACAGAAATCCCTGAGACTTTCTTAAAGATAGTTCCTCTAGGGTTCTCAGATATTTCTCTAAGAGTTCCTTCGGTGATTCTCCAGGAATTCCTGGAAGATTTTCCCAGGAAAAAAAATTCTTCAGGAGTTCCTTCTGATTCCTTTAAAGTTTATGAGATACCTCAAGGAACCCTTCTGAGAGCTCTCACAGCAAATCCCTACTGAAGTTTCTTAAGGGGTTCCTTTGGAGATTTCTCCGATAATTCTTTCGTAGATGCATCCAGGAGTTCCTGGAAGATTTTGGGAGATTCTTCTGAGATACCTTGAGGAACTTTTCTTCGAGAGGTCTCCAAATCTTTCAGGAATTTACTTTGGAAATTCTGGAGCCATCAGGAGTTCTTTCGGATATTCTTACTAGTTTCTTCGGGAGATTTCTTCAGAGGAAGTTCCTTCGAAAGATCCCCTCCAGGGTGTTACTTTTGGAGTTCCAGCACTAATTCTTCGGAGATTACTTCTGTGGCTCCTACATTTCCACACTGGAATTTTAGTCTGCTTTTCAAATTAGCATCTACTTTTATTATTGGCTACAGTAATTTATTGGTGAAAGCTTTCGGCTTACCATTTGCATGAGTATGTATACAGTTATGTGGAGAGTCGAGAATGTTTCTGGCGGAAACATACTAGACATGGATCGAGAATCGAACTCGCTTCATCTCCGGATTACCGAAAATTTCCCAGCAACTTTTTTGAAACACACAAGGCATGAGTTTTTTCCAAGAATTGGGGCTCGCCATCTCCAGATTATTACTTCCAAGGGATTCCCTACAGGCGTGAGTTCCTTTGAAGATTAATCTAGAAGTTATTAACTTCAGGAATTCCTCCTGAAGTTCCTTCGAGAAATTCCTGCAGAGAGCTCACGTTCCGGAGATCCCACCAGAAGTTATTTTGGATATTTCTACAGGAATCATTGGAGGTCCTACCAGAACCTGGATATTTCTAGGAATCTCCTACGGAGACTTTGGAGGAATCTACCCAAGAAAATTTCTGGAGGAATCACCCATCTGGAGGAAAACTTCTAGAAAATCTACTAAGTAACTCCTGGAGTATATGCTGAAATCTATACAAAGCAGAATGCCTGGAGGAATGCCTCCGAAGAAACTCGTGCAACTCGTGCAGAATCTTCGCAGGGTATACTCATGGAGGAATCTCCGAATGAGCTCAGATTAAATCTCCAAAGAAAGCTCTGCAGGGAATCTCTAAAGAGACTCTTGCAGAAATCTCTCGAAGGAACTCTGCAAGGAATTCTCCAGAAAGGGACTATTGGAGAAATCTATGAAGAAACTACTGGAGGAATCTGCAGAAGAAACTACTTGGAGAAATATGCAGAAGAAACTATTGGAGAAATGCCTGGAAGATGCTTCATAGTAACTTCGTAGTAACTACATGCATCTGAAAGAATTTCTGTAGGGAATCTACGATAAGAAAATTCTGGAGAGGAATCATCCAGAAGAAACTCCAGGAGCAATCAAGAAGAAACTCCTAGAAAGAATCTCCGATAGAACTCCTGTAGGATTCCCCAAAGAAATATCCTGCAGGGATCTTCAGAAAAGGAACTGCTGCAGGAAATGTTCGAAGGAACTCCTGGAGGAGAATCTCGAGAAGACTTCTGGAAAATCTGCGAAGTAACTCCTGAAAAGTCTCCAGAAGGAACTGCTGGAGAACAATCTCCGAGGAGACTATCAGAGAAATCTCTGAAAGCAACTCTGGAAAGAGAGTCTTCGGAAGGAACTGCTGGAGAAATTTCGAAGTAACACCTAGATGGATCTCTAAAAAGAATTCCTGCTGGGAATCTCCGAGAAATCCTAGAGGAATCTTCAGAAGAAACTGTTAGCCAAAGGAACCTCCTAGAGAATTTTTAGAGGAATCTCGAAGAAACTCCTACAGTAATCCTCAAAAGAAACTCTTGCAGGAATCTCCGAAAGAAAAAAAATCCTGGTGATATCGTCGTTAGGAGACAGCTGGAGGGAATCTCCGAAGGAACTGTTGCAGGGAATCTTCGGAAGAATTCACTGCAGGAATCACTGAAGGTTTCTTATTTGAAATCTCCGAAGTATTCCCGTAGAAATATCTTAAAAAGTTTCTCTTAGAAATCTCAAATGGATTCCCATCGAGGACCTCAAAAGGATTTCGAGATCCCAGAGGATTCCTATCGAAATCTCGAAATATATCCGTTGAAGTACATCAAATGTTTCCACAGGATCCTAAAAAGGATTTTCACCGAGGGTTTCTCAAAAGAAACTCCTGCAGGAATTTTTCGAAGGAACTCACTGCAGGGACCTCCAAAGGAACTAGCTTCGAGGCACTCATTAAAAGGAATCGCCGAAGTAACTCCTAGAGGAATCTCCGAAAGAACTTCTGAAGAAAATCTGCAGAAGTGACTCCTGGACAGAAAAAAAACACTCTTGAAGAAATCTCCGAAGAATGTCCTGGATGAATATTAGAAGGAACTGCTGGAGGAATCTCCAAAAGAATTCCTGGAGGAAGAACATATTGGAGAAATCTCCCAGTAGGAATTCCTAGAGGAATCTCTAAGTAACTCCCTAGATGAGTCTCTGAAAGAATTCCTGCGGAAATCTCAGAAGGAAATCCTGAAGGAATCTTCGAGAGAAATTACTGGAGGAACCTCTAAAGAATTTTTGGAGGGAATCTCCGAAGGAACTCACTGCATGAATTTCCGAAAAGAACTCCTGGCGGAACTTCAAAGGAACTCCTGGACAATGAACCTCCCGAAGGAACTGCTGGAAGAATCCTCCGAGAAGAAACTGATGGAGGAGATACTTCGGAAGAACTTCCTTCGAAATCTCAAATGTAAAAAATGATTACGAACCACAGAAGAGATTCCTATCGAAATCTCGGAAGTGTATCCGTTGAAGTCTCAAATGTTTTTAGAAGAATCTAGAATGAATGCTAGAAGAATCTTCAAAAGAACTCCAGCAGGGATCTTCAAGAAAGAACTCCTGGAGCAATCCCTTGAAGGAACTCCACAGGGATATCTCTGAAACAGTTTATGGAAAATCTACAAAAGTAACTCCTGGAAGAGGGAATCTCCGAAGCAACTGCTGGAGGAATCTCCGAAGTAAATTTTGGAGAGAAATCACCGAAGGAACTCCAGGAAGAATCTTCAAAAAGTTATTGGAGAAATCTCAGTTCGAAGAGAACTCCTAACGAATTCTTAGAGGAATAACCTAAGGCACTTTTGGAGGGAATGTCCCCAAAGAACTGCTAGAAAATCTCTAAGTAACTCCTGAAGGAATCTCTAAAAGAAACTCGTGCAGGAATTTTCATTAGGAATCTCCGAAAGGAACTCTCGGAGAAATCTTCGAAGAGGGGAAACTTCCAGGAGGAATCACCGAACAAACTCCTGCAGGAATCTCCAGAAGAGTAACTCTAGGAGAATTCTTCGAAGCAACTCCTGGAGGAGTCTCCGGAAGGAACTGCTGAAGGAATCTTTCAAAGGAACTTTTTGGATGAATCTTCAGAAGCAACTATTAGAGAGAAAGTCTCAGTGCAGGAATTCCTTGAGGAATCTCCGAAGTATTAACTCCTAGATGCATCTCTGAAAGAATTCTGTAGGAATCTCCAGAGAAAATCCTGGAAAATCTACGAAGTAACTCTTGGAGAAAGTTTTGAAGGAACTGCTGGAAGAATCTACGAAGGAGCTCTAGGAGAAATCTCAGAAGCAACTCTTGGAGAGAATCTACAGAGAAGAACTGCTGGAGGAAACCTCTGGAAAGGAGCTTCTGGGAGAGAGAATCTTCAAAGGAACTGCTGGAGGCATCGCCAGAAGGAACTCTTGGAGAAATCTCCGGAATGAACTCCTGGAGGAATCTTCAGAAGGAACTATGTATCAGAGAAATCTCAGTTTAAGGAATTCCTGGAGTAATCTCCAGATTAACTCCCTAGATGCATCTCTGGAAAGAATTTCTGTAGGAATCTCGGAGAAAATCCTGAAGAGGTATCTTTGAAGGAACTACTGAGAGGAATCTGCTAAGGATTTTTTTTTTGAAAAAAATCTCCCAAAAAGGAACTTCTGTAGGAATTTCCAAAAAATCTAAAATTTCTCCTGCAAGGAACTCCTGAAGGGAATCTCTGTGGGGAGTTCCTGGAGAAATAACCAACGAAATTCCTGCAGTAAATCTTCAAAGAAATTCTCGGAAGAGCTCCTGCAGAAGTCTCAAGCTTCTTTTTTGAAATCTCAATAAGTCCGTAGAGGAAATTCTCCAAAAGTTTCCTTCGGAATCTCAAATGAATTCCTATGGAGACCCTAAAAAGATTTGGAATCTAGAAGGATTCCTATCCGAAATCTCGAACATGTTCCGTCCGTCTCAAATGTTTCCACACACCCCGGGTTTCCAAAAGGATTTCTCGCTTAACTTTCCAAAAAAACCTAAGTACCATTTTTTTCATGAATTAATTTGAAAAGCGCAATCAACAGAACAACATGAAAGCTTTTTGATTTGCAGTACTCAAATTAATTCACAAGCATCTTATAAATCACTTTGAATGTGAGCAGATTTCCACCTGGAAGAATCTCAGTATGAGGAATGCCTGGAGGAATCACCAAAGTAGTTCCTGAATGCATCTCTGAAAGTATTCCTGTGAGAAAAGAAACTACTGGAGAGATTCTCAAAAGGAATTAAAGTAAAAGGTGCTCTACTGCTCTTCCAGAGGCATCATTGTAGCACACCTTCGCATTCTTTATCCAAGCTGTTTCAAAACACCAACCTTCAACTGGGACAGAAGCAGAGTGGACAAGCAAATATAACTAATAGCTGAAAGAAAAAATAAGTAGAGGTTTTCTATTGCTAATCACAAACCATTTTTTAAAAGTTAAATATTATACTTACTAGCTGTCCAACTTTGAGAAAGCTCAAAAAAAAGCACTCTATTATTCTTGCTCCAGAGTAGTTTCCAACAGATCCACCCTCTTGATAATCTCAATGCGATGGCTCATATATTGAGTGTCGTGAAGGAGGTCCAGACGTTCGAATTGTGTCAATACTGCTGAGGCATTTGATCCATTGATGGGCGTGGATGAGGCGTACTACACTAAACTTCCCTGCAGGAATATTTTTATTAAACCACCTGGAATATGCCGGATGACGGTGGTGGCGGGAAGATGCAGATGCGGTGGCAGTGATGACAAATGGTGTGAACGAAAATGACTAACTGTGGTGATGATTGATGCGATCCGTATGTAGCCATTCAAGAGTATTTGGAACAGGCATTTACGTACTGGGACTAACATCAGCCGAGGAGGGGTGGTGTGCCTCTGCTTTACCATCATATTGTGATTCGGATTATTAGCCGAATTTCTGCAACCGTTGATGTTTGATGCTGGAAGGCTATCAGAAGAAAGGCGTGCCCGAAGGTGTGAAGCTGCCACGAAAGGACATCATTTGAAGAGCATCGCTCATTTGCACTTGAGCATCTACTATTTGCACTTGAGCGGATTAATGCAACGTGGTTGAAATAGATCCAGGTGTCCGGCAGATACCAGGCGAACTTCCGGATATACCCTTGTTATTGTTTTTCAGAGTTAAGTTCCTGTAATGACACGAAACATTTTGAACAATTAAGCTCGCAATAAAAAGTACATAGGAGATGATGATTACAATTTTTTAAATTGCTTTCCTTAAAAAAATCTTACACGAGTGCTTTACATTAATACTGTCCTAGGTAACCATAAGCATTAAAACTAAAGCCATACGATGCGGCTATAAAGGCTACCACAGGGCTATGGACAAACTTCATACTGGCTCTATAATAGCAGCCTATATAGCCGAAAAGGGTGAAATAAAGACACTGCTAATGGTTACCTGGGGTGAAGATATACTTCGATCATAGAGGACACAACCGAGGCGGTGTCGGACAGCAAACGTTCAATCTCAATCTTTTTTTTTAACGCATCTTTTTCCATGCGCTTTTTCTCCCGTTCGATGAGGATTTTCTACGACTCACCTTTGTAGCCACGACCACGGCTACAAATCAAGTGAATCGTTAAAATCTAACTAATTAAAACAAAATCGCTAGTTCTTGCTTGAAAAAGTAAACCAACATCGTCGCTTTTGCCGACGTTTATTTTCTCACCGAGAGCACTCAAGGAGCACCAAGGAAGACAGCATAAAAAAGAATGCTGTTCCTGTTTTCAGCTGTCATAATACAAGGCACAAAAAAAAAGAAAAAGAAGGCATAACAAAACGAAGTCAATGTTCCTATGCTTTCTGAAGGAAGCATAACTTCAACGAACCTAACAGAGCCTAACGCCTCACAGATTGTTACTCTGGGATCAGCGATAGCGTCATCAAAAATGCCACTGTGCGCTAAGGTGTCGTTATGCACGCTGAAGGGCATACCAGCGCCATCTTGTTGTCAAAATGAGATTGTGAGGATTTGCAATGCTTCGAAACGTCGATGGCGTTGAGGAGTTCAGTGTGTTTGTTTACACATATTTTACAAGAAATTTTGTTCGAGCCTCCATGTCTGTTCTCTGTGATATTAGGTACTTTTAATTCAAATCAGGGAGTTCAGTGTAGGAACCCAAAATTATGTAATTTTTCTCGAGAAATTAAGTAAAATTCACTTAATATTAAGTAAAATATATTTAATTTAAATGAAACCTAACCAAAAAGTTGGATGAATTTCACTCCAACTTTTGTATAACATGAGATTACTCAACGTTGGGTTTCCACCTTTTTGAATGCCCTTGTTGAGTGGTTTTGCTCTTCATTTTATGACAACAAAGGAAGAGGAGGAGATGCAAGAGAAAAAAAAAGTACCTAAAATTGGTTACTTTTTTCTAACCGTAATTGTCGGCGTAGCACCAACTTAGAATTCGGAAGTCAGGACTTCCGAACCAGAACTTTCTTCGAAGTTTTATCTGTCAAACTAATTGATGCGTTGTTTTAGCGCATCTTTAAGGCGAATCCAGCGCACTATATCCGAAGTTGGGAAAGTTGCCTGTATCGAGAGAAAAATCCAACTTCGGTATAAAAGCGGTATAAATTTATTCGGATACACAATATATTTGGGTGAACTGAAATAAGCTAGGATAGGATGTGACAACTCAAGTTGAGACTGCCTTGTTGTTTTTTAGTCAGTTTGCTCTGACGAGGTGGTCGCCATAGTGCAGTCAAAAGTAATTTGGTTTCACAAAATCTTCCAAATATCATGTATCAAAACTTGATGTTTTTCTTACATTCCATCCATTATCTATGTAAGAGAAGCGAAAGACTAACAGAAGAATTTTCGCTACTGAAAAAATGACTTTGAAGATCGGAGACGGAGATTTAGAGACGGAAAGGTGAAAGATAATGTTTAAAATCAACAGTTTTAAACCTTTACAGCCCTTGAGAATAATTTATATAGCGTTTGCCAGTTCAAATAAATTTATTTTTCACCAAAAACTGGAACTCAAACACATTTTACGTATTTTGCTTAATATCAACTTTTACAAACCTGCAACACAGCCAAACTAATAATATGCCTTGCCCTACCGAAAAACGCGCCGCCACCAATCGAAGTAATGGATTGTCATTTTCAACCAATAATCCCCGAACAACTTGACATTTAGCCATAGTTTTCAGCGTACCCACTTGGAAATCGCAGATGGCGGCTATTGAAACATAAACAATGGGACCATCCCTACGCCACCGTCACACTTTTTCTCCATGGAAGTCATGTTTTTTGTTTAAATGTCATTTGTTGTCTACAAATAACAGACCAGGATCCTCCATTTAGATAGGGCAGATTTTTTAATTGCAGAAGTAAATGTGAGAAGAAAATAAAATGAACAAATGTTTCTATTTATTCGATTCGTTTTGCCTTTATTATGACAAGACTTAGTTTCATTTTAATTCACAAAATTACATAATACTTCTATCATTTGGAGACACACTTTTTAATAAACACAATGGTAATGTCAAAATTTCTCGATGTATTTCGTTCATCTAAATTCTTTGGCTAATTTCAGGTGAACCATTGAAGAAAAATTTGTAAAAAGATATGCATGTTCGAGCGATGACAGAAGTACCGAGGGTAATAATTTTAAAAGGCAGAGAGATACTTTCAATTCCGTTTTATTCAGAGACCCTAAAATTCATGCGTTTCAGCGATATCCTATTTTATAGTCAGCTCTACCCTATTATGCATTTAAGAACCTTCCCTAAATTCTATTCCAATTCGTAAGCTTAATTGTATGCAAGTCCCAATGCAAGTACTAAAGATTTGTATTGTGTAAAGAGTACGTAATGGCTGAATGTTCCCTAGAACTGGTCATTAACAATGAATGTTAAAATAAACAAATGATTTCACCAATGTCGCGTAGAAGATCTACAGAATGATCGATGGTAAGTAGTTTGAAGTAATGAGTAAATTATTTGATTAATGTTATGTTTTCTTCTTTCCAGGCATGATTTTATGATGCTCAGCTGTGGAGCTAAATTGTGACCAAAAAAGGGTAAGTATTTAATGGAATTCTAGTGGTGTTTTGAAGTGCGGCTGGCAGCATGAAGGGCATGCTGTATCCGCTGGTGTGGTGCTAGAATTAAAGCACCCCAGTGGCTTGCTGCTGGCCGCAACATTCCGCCCACCAAATTGGGGATAATTTGCAAAAGATGCGCTGGAATTAATGCATGATTACGTTCGATAATTGCACTTTTTCATAAGACTGGATATGACACTGCTCTTGGTCTTGGTTTTGATGATGACAAAATGCATATTATTGTGATGACGTCGGGTATTGCTTCGATGACTGAAGGTGATCAGTTGATAAAGATGTTCGTTGAGATTTTGGTTTTGACGAAGTTTCTGTCGCCCACCTTGAGCAGATCGGGTTGAGTTGCGGGGTTGGATGGGGATTCTTCGTAGATGACAATGACCTTTATCCCATACTCTCCTTCGGATGATACCAACAACTTGCGCGTTGTAGCCAAAGTAGACAATCCATGCCGCCCACCATAGACGAATTACTTGGTGTGAGGATGTCGTGCTAACGAGGTTTGGCTTATGATGCTGATCGATGTGATGTGGGTTCCTGATGTACTTCATTCCACCCACCTTGAGCAATCGGGTTGACTTGATTAGCTGGGAGGGAATCCTTTGTTGATGACGATGACTTTCTCCCCATACTCTCCTTCGGATGAAGATGAAAGCGATGACTTGCGTGTTGTAGCGAAGATGGTTGGTAACTCGTGCCTTACCATTGCACGAATCATATGCTGAGATGATGTGGTGTTGAAGAGAATTTGCAGTGGCTGTTTTTGAGTGGTGGACATTGACGATGTGATGGGGAAAAAGATGTCGATGGATTTCGGTGACCTGTAGACGGCTATGTTGATGGATGACCCATGCAGATGAATGATTCCGTTTGCTGGTGATGAGATGCTATGTTCTGCCATGTTGGATGACTGGTTTTTCGTGCTCTGTTCTCCGTTAGCAGATAGATGTATGTATGCTTCATAGTGTGTCGATGATTGTTGTCGATGGTTGATTGAGTTTCATTCAGCTTCTCGATTGCAGTAGCTACGCTCTTGGTTTGATGAATGGGTTTCGTTGCTTGAATTTCCGATGAATGTTGCTTGCTTGTGTGGTAAGTGATCGAGAGAGATTGGGACGAAAACTGTGGCTGTTTGTCACATCCCGATGGTTCCAGAGTCTTGGTGACGATTTGTGATGAAGGTTGTTCTACGATGTTTCCTTGAGGCGGTTGGTTGAATGATGAAACGTGAGAGTTTGCTGTGTTCGCATCCTGAAGGCGGTAATTTTCAACCTTTGCGGCAGTTGAAAATCAACTCCAACGATGTATTGTGGTGCATGGATGTGTTGGGGTTTTGAAGGCAAACGTTGTTAGCTGCGTGTTGAGCGTTCGTATGCTTCGGCGGTGAGATTTCCAAGGGTTGCTTGGTTGGTGCGTATAGATGAAAGGCTTCTGTCGATCCGAGGTGTAGAACTTCGGGTAAAGAAGGCACTGTTCGTTGAGTCGTTGAATGGTGATACTGGGTTTCTGTTGATTCGAAATTTGGGCCTCTCGAAGTAGCCGTTTAATGGTTGCCTTAATTGCGTTCCTTCGTGCGTCAGCTTCCGTTAGCTCTTTGATGATACTGTCCAGCTGGCTGTCGTCGATACAGGAATCTAGTATCACATCCTGCAGGGATTTAAATTCCTTCCACCAGCTTTCCAAACGGTCCATCTCTGCAGTCAGACTCCCTACAGAGCATTCAGCATCCATGTGGCTAACTCTGACCTTGATGTCAGCAAACCGAAGTTTCAACATTTCACTTTTTTGCAATACTTGCTCCATTGTTACACTAACTTCACTTATTGCACTACAATAATCCTGTCTACAGCGCCAATTTAGTGTTCGAGCGATGACGAAGTACCGGGGTAAAAATTATAAGGCGAGAGATACTTTCCAATTCACGTTTTATTCAAGACTAAAATTCATGCGTTTCAGCGTGTCTATTTATAGTCGGCTCTACCCTAATATGCATTTAAGAACCTTCTAGAATTCTATTCAATTCGTAAGCTTATTGTATGCAAGTCAATGCGAGGATACTAAAGATTTGTATTGTGTAAAAGTGTACGTATGGCTGAATGTTCTAGAACTGTCAATAACAATGAATGTAAATAAACAAATGATTCTGTGTAGAAGATCTAGAATGATCGATGGTAAGTAGTTTGAAGTAATGAGTAAATTATTTGATTAATGTTATGTTTCTTCTTTCCAGGCATGATTTTATGATGCTCCAGCTGTGGAGCTAGGTATGACCAAAAGGGTAAGTATTTAATGGAATTCTAGTGGTGTTTTGAAGTGCGGCTGGCAGCATGAGGGCATGCTGTATCCGCTGGTGTAGTGCTAGAATAAAGCACCCCAGTGAAACTTACTGCTGGCCGCAACAATGCATTCGAATATACTTCACGGAAGGACGATAATAGATAAAAGTGAAAACGTCGATTGCGAAACTCTCGAAAATCTTCTCTATAATTTATTTAGCTTTGCTCAATAAAAAATAGTTTTAAGGAAATTAATTAAATGGCTAATTTAACAACTTTCGGTAAAAAGTTATAAAAATTTATTAACGGAAAATATCATTACTTCAACATTGAAAATTGTCACTTTGAGGAACGAAAAGTTTTTTTCCTATCATCCATTTTATTCCATTTTTTCATTATGTATGTCCACACTGGTCTATGTAATACTAATAGGGTGTTCAATAATGGTTTGAACTAGTAAAAAGCGTATCATGGTTTGAACCATTTCAAAATCAGTCAAAATTTCCATCTCATTGGCAGAAAAATTTACCAAAAACAGTATGAATAGCATATTTAGGTATACTGGAAGGGATAGAGTTCGTTTAAAATTCCGTACATATTGTTTAAGTGAACAAATAAAGCGATTTACGAAAGTTCTGAATTTGATCTAAAATCCCCCCACCGCCACCAGTAGCACAATCTTAAAAAGCTCATAATGGACGCATATCATGACACAGAAGTGAGATATATATATATAAAGAAAGCCATTTTCATCTGTAATCGATTGACATCATCGTACAATTGAGAAACAGTTAAAAATAGTTAAAATAGCAACATTTGCACAAGGTAAAAACTGATCATGGTTTGAACATACTGTATCGTGGTTTGAACTTGTAAATGCAGTGAACTTGTAAATGTTATACTGCTGCATGCGCCTAGCTGAAGCATTTTGTTTACATTTCCTATATGAAAAAAATCGCAATTTTCATATCGATAATTTTGATGATTTTCAAACGTTTTGAGTTGCTAGTCTAATGCGAGAAGATAAATAATAAAATAAATTTGCTTTTCTTTAGGTTTCCTCAGCGTTTCATGTGTATGTAATTAGCAGCGCCGTAGCGTGTGGTTGGCCAGAGTTGGCCCCCCCGCCAAAGATGCCAGGCCTTAGGGGGGCGCCGAAAACCAGATTTGTGAGAAATGATGAAAAATCTCATCAAGCTTGCTAGGATACCACTTGAATTGAACAGGAAATACAATTGAAAAGAAGAATGGAACAAGTTTCTGGAGAAGAAGCTCTAGATGAGGACTTCAATACGCCAAAGACGAAGCACAGAGTAGACTGTAAAAAACCGCGTATGATTTTTGTTCGATGCTGATGTTCACATAGGTGCCATTCTTGACAATGTTTCACTTCTGTAATGGAACGAACAAACATTTTCTCTGGAGACAATACCGAGAGGAAGACATATGAATTTAACTGAAAAACAAGAGGAAGATATTCGTGATGGGGTTTGGCAGACAAGAGAATGGGCGAACTATGATTACATTATTACATCAGAATCTCTCAAAAATTGGGTATCAAGGGACATGTAATAGAGATCAAGCCTCGCCAACACGTCGCTAATCCCAACAAACAATTTAAGTTGAATAAGCTAATTTTTCCAAGACTATTTTTAGCTGAATAAGCGCTTCACCCGCTTTCAAGTTTGTTAGGAGACTTTGGTTGTTTCCTCTGACCCGGAGATATTTCTTTAACGCAGATCTGGGGCCACGATGTTCCTTCCACGTCACGACGTAAACAATATTCTGATATTCCTCGTTGCAAAGAGATTGTCTTCCGAGAGCCTCACTCTGAAAAGATGTGCATTTAGAGTTTAGTGATTGGACAGTAGACGACACATGGTTCGAATGAAGTCTCGTCCATTATTCAATTTTTTGAACCATGGACGCTTCGACATCTACGGGCGAATCAAATACAGCCAACTACAAAACTTTTTTTTTTATTTCTGTTGGTATTGTTTCAAGATTCCTGAAGCTAGTTCAAGGTTTTCCTGACGAACTAATAGAAAAATAAAAATCATCGAAGGTTATTTTCTGGTCGTAAACATCATCGTACAAGCGCCCACCTTATCCAAAGGGTCCGTGCTCTCTCATTTTCCGGGATCGAGCAATGAGAAGAGACCCAGACCAATTGATTTTAAAAAGTATCCAGCTCTTATCATGCTTTTTGTTTTGAACATGCCAAGAAAATAAGGGGCGCCTAATAACGGTTTCGCCAAGGGCGCTAAGATCCACGCTACGGCTCTGGTAATTAGTATTATATTTAGGAGCTGCTGCCAGTAGTTCAAACCATGGTACGAATCAAATTTATGTAAGTTATGACTGTCGGTGAAGGCGCTGACTAATTCCCACCCCAGACACATTGTCACCCCCGACGACAGTACTCCATATTAAAATGTCTGTATTCCAAACCTAATGTAAAATTGTCTGCCTCCAAAAATTGAATAAATTTTCAAGTTATGCGACAATCCCGCTGAACGATAAACCGTAATCCGAGAAAATTAACCCACCAGAAATGTTTTGGTAATCCGCCCCAACAACCTTTAGACGGTCACCTTAGGGTTCTTTCTAAAATTACGTAACGCTAAATTTGGTGATTTTGGACCCCCATCCTCCCCCTCGTAACACTTTTTGTATGGAAGGTTTAATTTTTTTGTATGGATCGTAACACTCGGCTTGACCCCCTCCCTCCCCTTCCAGCGTTACGTAATTTGTGAAAGGCCCCTTAATACTCAGCTACGGAACCCAACAAACAACGACAAGCTACAAATAAGCATCTAGGTTGAATTATTGTTTATTTGTGATCTTTGTAGCTGAATAAAATGGATGCTGAATAATTTGCTAGACAGATTTCATTTCAGCATTTAATCTAACTAATATTCGACATGGCCTATTTATTTGTTTACTACCTTTATTTGAAGTCGAACTTACGTTTTCGTTCTATTACATTTCAGCACATTAGGGGAAGCTCAGGGGAAGTTTAACAATGTGCTGAACTAATCGAATTTTTAAAGTTCTCTATTCGACTATGATGTGATGCTCTGAAAGGGTGGTCGAATTGAGTTTGAATAGTAAATTAATAAGCAAGCATTAGATATCCTTCTTAACCTTTGTCCTTCTTAACCATTGGATTTCACATATATCTGATCTATCGCACAGTGGGAAAAAACTATGTTTTTTTCAGTTTGAGAGAAAATCTGGATTCTAGATCTGGAAAATATGATTTATAGGAAAATAATTATTTGTTTTCAAGACATGCTTTTATATTCGTGATTTATTAAGCTGTCGGAGATTATAACGAACAAAACTTTTGGAGCAATGAAAAAAATCATGCATTCATGCGGAACTAAATTTACTAAAAGCCGGTTTAACGCCGTTGAATAACAGAATGAAAGATTATTGAATCTTTGGTGTGTGGAATCCCAATATTATCGCATGGATGGATGTTGATCTTGATTGGGGCGAAATTGGAGTAATCATCGCATTCGACAATCATATCGCAACCGTTTATCAAGAGATTCTGAGGAAGGTCGAATAAACATTGATTTTATTTTCATAAATTCATAAATAGCATTAAGGACGGATTTTATTTTATCTTTTATCGACATTATTTTTACGTATTTTTCCTAGTGTGCGATGGTTATGACTGGCTGAACAATGGTTGAAATAAAAATCTTGTACAGTTATTAACAAACTGTAGTTTGACAGATCGACTTATTGAATAAGAGTCCAATTATGATTCATATTCAGCAATAAGATTATTTATATTATGCATTGAGTGAGCCATATCTAACAAATCAAGGATGGCGCGGATGGCAACGTTACCGGCGGATGATCAAATGACAACAGTTCGAGACCCGATTTAGGAAAATTTTAAAATGATTATAAAATGATAATTTTAAAATGGAGATAACAATTGCTTCAAAATTCGTCCATTGGAGATCTTGATGATGTTACCTTCTATGCGTTATTATTTTCGAAAAATTCGCGTGAAGCTGAATTAAGGCTTAATTAAAATGCTTATTAAAGGTTTAACGAAACAGTTAATAAAGTTGTTTTTCAAAATAAGATGTTGTCGTTGTATAACTTCGCCAAATTTGTGTGAACAAAGCTTGAACAGAAGTTGTGATAAGAAATAGTACAGACATAATTCAACACAGCGCTGAATTAAATCATCACACTGATGTTAGTTCAACTAGTGAATGTTTGTTGGGAAGCCCCATTCTCCTTGGATTAATTCAAGTTTAGATAGATTTTCATTTACCATTTTCTGCATTGCACATCAATTCGATTTTCGCCCTATTCGTTAAATGATTCGATTAATCTCGAGTTTGACAGGACCACCGGACCAAAATTTCGGGGTACAGTGACATTGTACTGCATATGTCAAGCTGCTCCCAGGTTGTTTTCAACCAATCAGCAACCGGTACGATTGTGACAGCAAATCGGTACGATTTTACTAACTTCTTGGCACCCGCATGCCTACAAACTGTACATGGATATTTTCCCGTGCGGTCGACAACAGTATCCTTTACTGTTGACAACTGTAAATGAACAATTTCATATAAAGTTTTAACAGTTTGTGGTACGGTTATTTGACAAATAACAATATGCTGAATGGGTTGTTAGGAGTTATGTCACCATAAAAATCGTCTGTTTTTGCGTGCAAAATTTTCGCTCAACAGTATGATAAAATGTTGACATATAATGCAGGAAATAAAGAACATTTTAGAGACAGAATGTTATATGTTGACATTTAGTGATGATGTCGAGCAGTTATGGTTGAATCGATCGAAAGTATTCGATAACCGCAACGTAAACTGTGAAGCTATATCTTACATCGTAATAATGATTCTGACCATATAACATGTTGTTTTTTATTATGCGGGACATCCTATCCTATTAGGCTTTCGGCGATCGTGTACGTACACGCACGTTTCACTCACACTTTTACTCGGTTTGTTTGCAACCACGAGCAGCTGTCACAGCAAAATCAAATGGGTTTGTTTGCAACCACGAACCTGCGTTCGTGTTGGTGAGAAATGTCGGCGAGACCCTAATAGGAAGTAAGCGTGTGAGAAAGGTCAAAACAAAATGCATCAGACAATAATGTTTGGGCACCCTGACTCAGTTGTTAAATATGAACCGCTATCTTGTCATGAGTGGAGAGGATAAAAATTATTTTGTCGAAAGCCCGTCAACGGAATCGGTTATTTTTTGAAGCAATCGGTTTCTTTCGCACGAAATAGAAAAAGGAAGCGATAAAAGCAAAGCGATTTTCCTTGGATGTTGTTTTTTGCGTTTACTGTTAAAAAAAGTTATTTTCAGTGATACAACAGTGAATAATTTATTAGTTAGATCAGCAAGTGTCAGTTAATTTTAAGTGTGACCTAAATTTACGGATATATTATTGTCAAAAGGCGTCCGCAAACATGAACAGTTCGCGGCATAAAAGATCTTCGGTAAGTCCGTTACAAAACAGGGGCTGGCATGAAGTAAACGGCTGGCGTTTGTTTTTCAGATTTTGAAGAAACGACCATCGGTTGATCCGGCAAGTTTAGAAGGAAGTCCGTCGGAAATGATCACTACGACGAAAGTGATAAAACGGATCGGGTTTAAGCCAAAAAAGTCTGTCAAGTGAGTTTGTTTACACATTTTCTTTACAAAGTGTATTCCCGAGCTGAGAGAGAATAACAAAATGTGAACATAATCGAATTCAATGTCTAGTTTAATCAGCTATGACCCTTGTTGGCCCTGGTTGTGGCGGTATCTAATTACAGGGCATGTTTTTCTCAATCTTCTGTAATTGTAATAATTTAGAACGTTAGCCTGTAGTTTACACTTTTTGCCAGGTCAGGTTGACTGTACAACAGTAGTTCAATAAATAATTCGTTATTATTCTGAGAATCCTCCTTATGTTAATGTGGGTTTCAATTTTACAGGGAATTCTTTGCATCGGAAGAGACGGCAACAATATGGTGCAACTCGTACGAGTTATCAGCGGATAATACTCCACCTGGTTTGGTTATTGCCGATGCAAGTACAGTGAAAGACGATTCGAAAGCGCACTGTGCACAAGCATCGACGGAAAACTATACTCGCCAGGGGAATAAAGAAAACCGTTTGTCACTGGAAGAACGGCGAGCCAGTTTCGGAGACAACAGTAGTATTTGGAATTTGTCGATTTCGGCCAGTGAAGAGGAACGTCGTCGATTGAAGGCGGAGAATTCGATCAATTCTAGCGTCCTAAACACAACCGAAAGACTGACTCAGGATCCACTGCCTTTATCCAGGTCTGTCCTGCGGCAAAAGCAACTGGAGGTGTGCGAAGATACCAGTGCAATGGATATAAGTCCTGTAAAGCAAGAAGGAAAGTTGAGCTCTCCTAGGAAAATACTTTATCATCATCCCAAGCAAAACATGTTCGTCACTATAGATGTGCCAAATGAAAAACCATCAGCACAATCACCCAACGACTCGGACATTATTTTTTTCGGACCGCAGAAGAATCAAACTACAAGTAAAGATACAGAACAGCCACGAGTGCTTTTTCAAACGTCGAATACTAACAATCAATGGCGAAACAAGTCGATTCAGACGGAGCCGCGCCCGTCGATGGCCGAGGGCATGCGTTCAACCGCGGTCAATGCGGATTTGTCTGCCGGTTGGAGTTCGCACATTGCCGCTTCGGAACCATTCGGACAGCGGTTGACATTCGGAAACAGTCAGGCAGAAATATCGGAGGGATGGAACTCGCATCCGGCTGCGGCTTTGCGGCTGAAAATGCTCCAGCAAGGCATGGTCTCCATGGAGTTCGATCCGCGAATATCGGACGGTGGAGGAGGTGAGGATATTGATACTACGCTTGCGATCACACAGACCGTGACAAAAATGTTGGAACGAGGCTCGAGAACCACCTCGCTGGACAGCACTCGCGTGGTTGAAGCAGATCCGATGGATGTGACGGGAAGTAAGGTGAGTAGGCGTTTACTACGTTTAGATATAGGTGGATTTATGTTAACTTTTCAACGGGTTTTATGTTTTGCAAAGCAAAAAAATAGGAATTGTTATCTGGGTAGGGTGATTTAGCAGTTTATCCATAAATCATTCCAGAGGCTTAATTTCAAAATGTGTTGTATGCAGGGAATCAATATTCGAGCAACGCCTAATAACATACCCTTTGTCTTCAACCGAGTTTGTTACTGACAAATGCAACTTGCAATAAGCCGAACCTGAACATAATATGGCAAGAATCATTTACCTTGCATGCTCTGATATTTCCGAAAATACAACGCTTTTTTGTAATCACAGTTAGATTCTCGAATATTAAGCAGAGATAAGTAGAAACTACGATAGCATAAAACCGAAATTTGATGTAGAGGAAACGCAAAATAACGGAATGAAAAGCTAGCAACAAAATTGTTTTCTTTTTTGTTATGGACAAAAATTTTCGGATCTTTGTCATTATTATCTCCAACAAAAACAAAGCTTTGTCGTTAGTTCTCTTTTGTCGCTTGTTTCGTATGCGCATCGAAGAAAAATTGATTCCCTGGTTGTATGAGCTTCTGGGCCCCTACTTTAGCCGTGCGGTAAGACGCGCGGCTACAAAGCGCGGCTGGGCTCGATTCCCGGTGCAGGTCTACGCAATTTTCGAATTGGAAATTGTCTCGACTTCCCTGGGCATGAAAGTATCATCGTGTTATAGCCTCATGATATAGGGGTAGTAGGGGCAATATGAACATACGGGGCAATATGAGCCACCCTCATTTTGAGCTTATTGACAAGTTTTATCATGTAAAAGTTATATGATCTTTAAGAGGATGCTCCACATATGCCTCAACGTGAAAACCGCATTAAAATTCAATTCAAACATGAAAATACACTTGAAAATGTAAATTTTCGCTGCATATACAAAATTATTATAAGATTTGAAGTTTATAAATAAGGTTTGACACAAAACTGATTAAAATACAGGTCAAAAATACACCACAATCAAAAGATATATTAAAATTGAATATTGTGCACACATGTTTGTATTGATACAAATCTAAATTTATCATAAAACTTTTTTTTTCCAAAACCAGTCTCTATGGGGCAATATGGGCATACCTGCACAGATCAAGGTATCAGGCCTTAAAATGCGAAAAAGCTCAAATTTCAGTTGTCAAATACAAGAATATTATCATATATGTAAGATTCATTACGGAAAAATTACAACAGCGCATTACTGCGATTTTAACAGAAAAAATGACCATTGACCAATTGAAATGTGGCTGTTCCAACGGTGACGAGTGACAAATCGGTTCAGTCTGCTGTTGAGCGGTTTATTAATTTTATTTGGTATGGAATACTCCAAACTGTTGTACCTAGGAATATCATATTTTTCCTTATTACGATACTTTTTCGCCTAAATAAACGTTTTTGGATGGGTGGCCTATACTGCCCCAAATGGTGGCTCATATTGCCCGTATAGTTGGGAACACACATTGAAATCAATACATTTTCAAAAGTGCATTCCAACAATTTCCAAACGCATTTTTCGTCATTCGTCGATGTAATATGAAAGGTAACATTCTCTAGTATAAGTCAACTACATTTGAATGATGTTTTTTGAGCTTTTCAGCGCTTTTCGGCACGATTTCCTTAGGTGGCCCATATTGCCCCGATCACCCCTACGAATGGAAAAAATGGTAACTTGACTTAGAAACCTCTCAGTTAATAACTGTGGAAGTGCTTAATGAACACTAAGCTGCGAGGCGGCTCTGTCCCAGTGTGGGGATGTAATACCAATAATAGTAAGAAGAAGATGAACTTCTAGCGGGAACTCACAACGTTTTTCTTTGTCGAGCTCGGCAAAATCGGGCAGCTCAGTAAATTTGAAAACTGAATTTCGGCTTAAAATTTGAATCTAGACAGAATTTTATGCGCATTGGCCATATTAAAACAATGAAACTGTTTTGGGACCGATAAGTTATTATTTTTTAATAATATCACCAAAATCACATTGAATAACAAAAATCAGTTTAAATTTTCAGTAAATTTGATGATGTACGTTACTCAACAGATTCAGTGTATAGTAAATCATATTTGTATGTTGTGTAAAAGAGTTTTAGTATTTTGTGTGTATGTGTGTGTTATGTGTGTGCGCAAAATAATCTCACTCATTTTTCAGGCACTTATCCTTAACCGATTTGCTCGCAACTTGTCTGTGTGTGCGTGTGTGTGTATGTGTGTGTGTATGGGTGTGCGCAAAATAATCTCATTCATTTTTCAGGCACTTATCTTTAACGGATTTTCTCGCAACAAGTTGCATTCGACGCGGAATCTTGTCTCATTGTTTCGTATTGAATATTGGCCCAATCGGACTATGGGCTTCGGAATTATGGCCAAAATATATTTTTTTACAAGAGAAATTCTCACTCACTTTTTAGGCACTTACTCTTAGCTGATTTACTCGCAACAAGTTTCATTCGACGTAGAATCTTGCCCAATTGTTTCGTATTGAAAATTGGCCCAATCGGACTATGGGTTTCGAAGTTATGGCCAAAATTCAACACGTACAAAATTCTCACTCATTTTTCAGGCACTTATCTTGAACGGATTTTCTTGCAATAAGTTGCATTCGACGCGGAATCTTGTCCCATTGTTTCGTATTGAATATTGGCCCAATCGGACTATGGGCTTCGGAATTATAATAAAATATATTTTTTTACTAGAGAAATTCTCACTCACTTTTTAGGCACTTACTCTTAGCTGATTTACTCGCAACAAGTTTCATTCGACGTAGAATCTTGCCCAATTGTTTCGTATTGAAAATTGGCCCAATCGGACTATGGGTTTCGAAGTTATGGCCAAAATTCAACACGTACAAAATTCTCACTCATTTTTCAGGCACTTATCTTGAACGGATTTTCTTGCAATAAGTTGCATTCGACGCGGAATCTTGTCCCATTGTTTCGTATTGAAAATTGGCGGAATCGGACTATGGGATTCGGAGTTATGGCCAAAATATATTTTTTTATAAGAAAAATTCTCACTCACTTTTAGGTAAACTCTTAACTGATTTACTCGCAACAAGTTTCATTCAACGTAGAATATATATTGTCCGATTGTTTCGTAGTGTCTGTCCATAAACCACGTAGACTCTTTAGGGGGAGGGTTTTCGAAAAAGCCTACGATAGTCTACGAAGGGGGACGGCGTATACCGAAAGTCCCCGTAGACTTTTTGATTTTATGTTTTTTAAACGCGATTTATACAGTAGCTGCGATGCGAAGGTCACTTGTTTGATTTTTTAGGATGTTCGGTTTTTTTCAAGACTTTACCGAAATAATCTCTTGTATTTTTCCTTAAAAATTTAATGAATTTCACTAAAGTAAAAGTCTGAGCTACGGCTTAAAACTATCATGGATTTCACCAGGAAATTCTTCTGTGATGAGCAGGAAAATTCTGCAAAATATTCTAAAAAACTTTCGATTTTTTTTTTCAAAATCTTCACTTGGATTTTACTGCAGATTCTACTAGAATTTCGTTTAATTTTCGGCAGGAACTTCTTTGTAAACTATGGAAATTATGTCGTACTTCAACGGATTTATTTTGGGAATTTACAAAGGAAGCATTTTGGAATATCCAAGAAAAAGTCTTTGGAATGCCCAAAAGATATTCTTTGGAACTTGTAAAGGGAATTCTACAAAATTTCCGCGAGAAACCCTTCAGAATATTCACTGGAGATTTTCTGGGAAGTCCCCGAAATTTTTTGCTTAATTTCGGAAATTCTTTGGAATTTTCGCGAGGAATTCTTTGCAAATATAAGAAAAATTATGTTAAATGCACATGGAAAATTCTCCTTCGTAAATTTCTTCGGCAGTTCTAATGAAAATTCTTTGGAATTATCAATATTTTTTTTAGGAACTTCTAAATAAATTGTTGAAAACTTCCACGAGAATTTATTTGAATTTCCCACCAAAAACAGTTTGAGTTTGCACAAAAAAAAGTATGTGCAATTTTTCTAAAAAAGCCCTTCTAATTTTCATGAAAATTTATTCCAAATTTTACGCGCAGTACACAAAAAGTTCAGCTAAAAATTCTCCATAATTTCCACCGAAAATTATTCAGAAAATATTTTTTGGAATGCCCATAAGATTTATTTAAATTTCCTCAAGAAATTGCTCCAAATTTTCAAGAGAAATTAAGAAATATCGTAGAAACCATTCCAAATTTCACAGGAAATATTTCGGAATGTCCGTTTAAACTAAAAATTATCTCGAGGAAATAATTCTAAATTTTCACGGAAAATTACTAGGGTTTTTTAACGGGGAAACTTTTAGAATTTAGAAGAAAAATCTTGGGCATTCAACAGATGCTTATTCAGCGGGATATTGCATGGAATTTTCAAAAAAAGCATCGGAATTATCACGGAGAGTTCTTGGAGTATTTCAAGGTTATCAATTGGGAAATTCTACGAAATTTCCACGCAAAATTTATTGGAATGTAGACTTGACATTCTCAAAATTTCAACTCGAAATTTTTCTAAATTCTGAAAATTCACGATTTTCACAATTATGAACCGGCGTTGAGAATTATAGGTCAGATGCGTGACAGATTTTATCAGTGGCAATGATAACCAATGCAACCGATGCAAAAATGTGGACGATGGTGCACCATGGTGCACACCTCTCGGAGGAATTGAATTCAACAGTATTTAAATTAATTGGCTTTGAGATTTGATTTCAGGAGTTATGGGCAGAGGATTAAATTTGATTTCGTTTCAATTTGATTTTTAATTTGTTGGATTTTGTTCAGTGTGATTTTGTTAAGTTGACATGGAAATTGAATTGAATAGCTGAATTGCTTAAAACGTGGTTGATTTCCATATATTTCCAATCACATATGGTGTTTTGTTAAATTTGGTAAAGTCTACGTAGACATCAGGGGGGTTGAGGGAGGTATTTTGAAAAAGTCTACGAAAGTCTACTAGGGGGATGGGGGGTTCGAGAAAGTGAAATTTCGGTCTACGTGGTTTGTGGACAGCCCCGTATTGAAAATTGGCCCAATCGGACTATGGGTTTCGAAGTTATGGCCAAAATACATTTTTCAAAATCTCACTCATTTTAGACACATACCCACAGCCGATTTGCTCGCAACAAGTTGCATTCGATGCAGAATCCGGTCCCATTGTTTCCTGTTGAAAATTGGCCGGATCGGACTATGAGATCAGAAGTTATGGCCAAAATACTTTTTTCACCAAAGTGCGTAGAAATTACTCACTCGAAAAGAACAACGAGACAGGCACCACAACCGCTAGGTGGATTAATCTGGGTTTTATAAGAAAATCCTGCCTGATTTGACGCCAATGGTTGCGAGGGTCCGCAAGTCATCTTCCACCTGATGGATCCACCTTGCCTGTTGCGCACCTCTCCACTCTGGATACGTGCCTAGCCCACCGCAGTCGTCCGATTTTTGCGGTGTGAACGATGGATGGTTCTGCCAGCAGCTCATGCAACTCGTGGTTCATTCGCCTCCTCCACGTCCCGCCGCCATCTGCTCCCCACCATAGATGGTACGCAGCACTTTCCTTCGAAAACTCCCAGTGCGCGTTTGTCCTCCACTAGCATAGTCCAGGTCTCGTGTCCGTAGAGAACTACCGGTTTTATAAGCGTTTTGTAGATAGTCAGTGTGGTACGGCGGCGAACTCTATTCGATCGGAGCGTCTTGCGGAGTCTAAAGTGCGTACGATTTCCAGCCACTATGCGTCTCCAAATTTCTCTGCTGGTTTCATTTTCGGCAGTCACCAGTGAGTTCAAGTATCTACCACCTCGATTTCGTCACAATCGATGCACTCGCGGTGGATGGCTCACAATGTCTTCTCTTGAACCTCTTCATATCATGTACTTTGTCTTCGACGTGTTGATAACTAGTCCAATACCGTATTACCTTCCAAAGCGATGTTGAATAGCAGACACGAAAAGAGCATTGCCTTGCCGTAACCCTCTGCGCATTTCGAAGGGACTCAGGAATTCCCCTGAAACTCGAACTACGCACATCACCCGATCCATCGTCGCCTTGATCAATCGTGTCAGTTTTTCCGGAAATCCGTGTTCGTGCATTAGCTGCCATAGCTGGTCCCGATCGATAAGCGTCGATGGGCGTGTGGTCTACATACCGGCCTCCCGACCCCGACGTCCATGGTTCGAACCCAGTCTGCCGCACTTTACTTTCACTTCGAGAATAGATGGTAAATCCCAACCACTATTCACTTGGATCGTAGTGCAATTTGTACCAGTTCTGATCAATCACGGAGTAGCAACCATTGATATGTACAGTCAGTCTAAGCTAAGCTAAGCTAGTTGCCATAGCTGGTCCCGATCGATTATATGAAAAGATATTTTAGTTACCAGATAATGATTGTCGCTTCGGTTCCCCAATTGTTCTGCTGTCCGAAACATGTGTGGTATCTAACTGTCAAATCGTATGTATTTTTCCTTCATTGACATTTAGATCTCCTATCCTCGCCAGCAAAAGATATTCCGGACAGCGACGACAGCGACAATCTTTATCTGGTAACTAAAATATCTTTGAATATATCATATGCAACTTTGAAGTCGATCAATAGATGATATGTGGGCACGTTGTATTCGCAGCATTTCTGTAATACTTGACGAATGACGAACACCTGGTCCGTGGTTGAGCGTTCGCCCATAAAACCCGCCTGGTACTGCCCTTGGATATGATGCGTCAATTAGTCATTAAAAATCGTACCGTTTTTTTTTGTCACAATCGTACCGGTTGCTGATTGGTTGGAAATGACAATCGATTACTGCGATTGGCGGCGGTGCGTTTTTTGTAGGGCAGCATGTTGTTAGTTTGACCGTGTTGCTGGTTTGTATAGTTGATATTAAGCAAATTAGGTGAATGTTTGGGTTCGAGTTTTTGGCACAAAATTAATTTATATTGAACTGCAAACGCCATATAAATTATTCTCAAGGGTTGTAAAGATTTAAAACTGTTGATTTTTAGGCATTATCATTCACTTTTCTGGGATTTTAGATCTAAAACTCGTTTTAATTAGCGAAAAACTTGTCTCTGTTAGTTTTTTGCTTCTCTTACGTAAATAATGGATAGAACGGAAAGAAAATCATCAAGTTTTGATACATGATATAGGGAAAATTTTGTACCAAATTAGTTTGGCTGCACTGGCGACCACCTCGTCAGAGCAACCGACTTAAAAACAATAAGGCAGTCTCAATTGAATTGTCACATCCTATCCTATCCTACACTGAGGAAAATGGACGTATGATTTTCAATCAAACGCCTTATGAAAATTGTTTCCACAAGGAATCGGTATGAATTTCAATATGTTGCCTTATGAATGATGATTTTAATTGAAAAAAAAAGGAAAGTGCACCAGACTTGGTTCGAGACATGGACGTCGGGGTCTAGAGGCCGGTATGTAGACCTCACGCCCATCGACGCTTCAATACTCGAGAAGGTAACTGCGTGTAAGAAGCATTGTTGGTGGAATAATCAGTCGAAGATTCATTAAGTGCCAGTTATGAATTTCGATAGTCCAGTTCGCTGAGTGTAGGTACTGCCCACAAACTCTCTTGCAAGGCAATGGAATGATTAAAAGGGTCATCTCCTGGTCCAGACAACATACACTATGCCATGTTCACCCACTTGCCAGTAGAATAAAAGAATTGCTGAAAACATACAACTGGTTATGGAATGAATCCATGTATCCAGTTAGTTGGACCAAATCATTCATAGTACCTATTTACAGAGGAAAAGGGGAAAGGAACAACCCTGGAAACTATGAACCCCTCCTCCCTAAACAGTTGTCTTGCAAAGATCATGGAAAGAATGATCAACAACAGGCTAAAGTTCATCTAAGAAGAAAAATAAATCTAATCAATCAACACCAGTATGCCTTTAGAAAAGGTAGATCTACTACCGCCATTTTGACAACATCGTGAGAGAAGCAATATATAAAAATCGGCTTACACAAACAATTTCTCTGGATATCAAAAAAAAGCTTACGAAACAACCTGGCGCAGACTAGTTCTGAAAAGCGTGACCCTGTTCTTGATAGCAATAGACACCATATGCTCAGACCTACCACCAAACGTCCAAGTCTTACTTTATGCAAATGACAAATTGATCTCCAGCGACAGCAACCAGAAGAAATTAGCTAAAAACCTGCAACTTGTTTTGAAAAAAAATGAAGCTTGGGAAACCCACACTGGATTCAAGATCTCAGCCGAAAAATGTGCAACCGTAGTATGCAAAAAGCATGATAAAAAAAACAAGCCAACGTAAACCTTAACGTTAACTTAACAACGACATAATACCGTACAAGCTCAGTCATAAATGTCTTGGAGTAATACTAGACCAACACCGAAGATGCAAGTTTTTACGTTGCATAACCACCAAACAATGGGATGAAGACCGGCAAACCTTAACAAAAATATACAAATCAACTGTACCATAGAAAATGCTGTATGGCGTGCCAATCATCTCCTCAACCTGTGAATCTACAATGAAGCAGCTTGAAAGCATACATAACCAAGGACTACGGATAATAATAGGAGTTTTTCAAACCAGCCCAATAGAAAGCCTACAAGCCAAATCGGGTAAACCAAGTCTTAGAAGTTTCTTCAGTCAAAGGCTTGCTATATTCGCAACAAAGCAAACAAACTATGAACAAAAGAAACGATGAAAAAATAGTGAAACAGACGAAGAGAATAACAACAGCTCAGGAGAATTGTGGGCCCAAGGCCCAACAACAGATCCAAACAATATCAGAGCAAGAAGGAAGAATATGATCGAAAATATTGGAATTCCTCTCTCACAAAGCAAATCCCTGAATATACCAAAAACTCCACCATGGAAAAGAAAAGACATGCTAACAGAAAAAAATGATGTCCGCTAGTAGAAATGAAAAAAAACCAAATAAACTAAAAAAAACTGTTTGCTGAAAGAATCCACACCAAATATAACCCAGCCAACAATTCTGTTCATATAACTCATTTGCAATCCAGTTAAGTGGATACTTATTCGGTAAAAAAAGATCATATAAAATGCATAGATTCCACCTATACGTACAAATTTGGAGGCCATATACGTACATGCGGAATAAATTTTCTTGTTTATATGATTTCATATGAAGTAAAAAGATCCTTTATACAACTTCGTTTATAACTATATTTATCGTTTTTTATGACTTCGTATGTATCAATTTATAACTCAACATTGTAACATTAACAACTTAAAAGTACCCATACCTAAAAAATCTTTTTGGCAATATGCTTTTTTCAGCAATATAAGGTAAATTGAACGACTGTGGCAAAAAAATCCACTGATCCATGATGAATTCTTATAATGTTTTTTAAAGTTCTCTTCTATTATTCTGCATTTACAAATTTCGAAATAACGGACATGCCCAGATTCGATTCAAAGATCTTCGAGATGCCAGTCTTGCAACAATCCTCAAAGCCACATGAACACATTCATTGCGATCAAAAAATTGCACATCGCATCATAAAGTGTGGACTAGTAACTCAATCTGATTCCATATGACTTCATTTATAATGCTTTTTTACTGCTTCATATGTGATTCAAAATAATCTTTATGCAATTTGATTCGGATATTTATTTCATTGTTTATGACTTTTTTCTAATTGGTTCCCTAACTCGCAAGGATAATCGATTTTTAGCGTGGAACAACTCCACGCGCATTATTGTCTTTGAATAAGTTTTCATATATCTACATGACAATTTCTTTTCAACGAAAAACACATCGATCGTAGAATACACCTATTTGATATGTTTGAAGTTGATGATATGATTTAAAATGATTCCAAATAACGTCATTTTATAACTTTATTTATGTAGAAATTAAATAACGTCATCTTGACATCAATAAACTCATATATAATTTCGTTATAAAGATCGTCATAAAATAACAAATTCGTATCATATACAGTTTTAGTTAACTTTATATTGCATTCTATATAATTCTAACTCCATCTGGATATTTATATAATTTTAATCTGACATTCTTATACGACTGCTGGTTTGCTGGGAAGTTCTGCAAGCTGATATATACGGACGGATAAAAACGACGCTAAAACCAGGGTAGCCACTGAATCAGTTAAAACTGGGAAATAACCGGGAATATGATTGACTCTGGATAGTTTTTTAGTTATTTTTGACAGACTAAGTAACGCAAAAGCTATTGACGAATCCAAGAGATAAAAAGAAGAAGACATGCGATGGTGAGAAAGGTGAGAAACAACAAAATCGTTCATGGCGAAGTATACGGCGGCGATTTTAAAATGCGCGTATAAAATTCTGAAGGTATTCTAAGTAAAAACTAATGAATGTAAAGTGCGAGAAAAATGAAAAGCTAGATTTAGAAAACATTATTCCAAAAAAAAAAATTTTTTCGTGTGATGCACCTAAAATATAGATTTCCATTTTTCTCGCACTTAACATTGGTTAGTTTTTAATTAGAATTAGTTTTAATTTTATACGGACATTTTAAAATCGCCGCCATACCGCCATGAACCTGTTTCTCACCATCATCTGTCCCATCTTTGCTGGGTTTCCTATTCATATGGGACAAATATGCGATTCACGGCAGTATAGCCAACCAATCAACTTCTTGTCTATGTTTAAACCATCTTACTGATAATTATTTGCATTTATTTTGAATTCTAGGATTCATGGAACGCCGTTTGAATGAATTTTGTATTATGATACTTTTTTTTCTCATAAATTCCAAATTTTCCGTGGTATCTCAACAGTTGAATATTTTTCGCTTCCAGCATAAAACAGAAAATTCCTTAGAAATTTCATCTTAACTCAAAATTATCTTTTCAAGGAACAAAATTTGTTCTGGATTTTCTGGTATTTCAGAACTACAATCCTAAATGTAAATGTTAAAAATCCCCAAAAAACAAATAAAAACTCCGTTCAATCAAAGTAAATTTTTCGGGTATTGGTTACTTCGATGTCAATATGCACATTAAGCATTAGATTTTGCCCTTAGTATTGATCATGGGTTCGAGTCCCATCGAAGGAAAGTGGTTACCTCCAATACATTTTGCAAATCAAAATCTTACACATGATGTGCATATTCAAATCGGAGTTTTTCAGAGCATTGTAAATAAAAAAAAAAACTATTCTCAAGTGTCAGCGATTTCAGAAATTTTGAAAATAATTTATCCAGTTCATACTATCCTGAAGAAATCATAACCGATAACCCTTTTCTCTAAGATTCTTTCACGTATCCCAGCTTTCTTCTCGAAATACAAATGCTTCTAAATCTGCTTAGTGTTATATGTTTCTTAGTTAAAATTTCTAAATTGTTTCTTTCAAAAAAACATTTACCTCTATAAATCTTATTGATACTTTTAGAAAATTACATCAGCATTACAGAATTTCCAAAATCATATCATTCTTAACCTTAGATATCAAATTGGAATCTTGGAAGTATATCTGAATTTTAGAATTCTTTTCGGACACATGGTGGTGTATGAAACCATTAGCAATAAATATTCCATTTCTTATAAAATCCTGTCCCTAAAACCATTAAGCATTTTAAAATCCGCTTTGAAATTCTTGAAATTCTATTTCATGAGTTGTCTCGTTTCTGAATAATGGTTCCGATTTTAAGTATAAACGTTTAACATTTTCATAATGAATCCTATCTCAAGTTTCTAAAGCATGTTATTTTTTCAACTTGATTTTAAGCAAACAACGGAATATGTATGCTAGGAACTCGCATCGAATAGAAGTGCTTTATGATATAGGTACTCCTATCATGTTTAACTTCGGTAGTTGTTATTATTTTTCTGAAGAACGCTTTAATGTTTTTCCAAGAAAAATATTTTGCTTGAGAAATTTTTGATATTTTAATCACAATTTGGATCAAATTTATGTAATGAGTTGTTTGTTTTTCGAATAAAAATCGCAGTGTAAAATAATTAATAGCAATGCTTCTATCACTTACCAGAGCTTCGTCTTAATTAACGTGTTGCCAATGTGATAGGGAATGTGAACGATCTGCAATTGAGCCGAAGCCCTACTTCGTATAGAGCATGAACGAACGGTAGCCTTATGACTGCCATCCTGTTACTGAAAAAGCGTCAAAGCGTAATTTGCTTGATTAATCAAGAAAAAGTTTAAGATGTATTGCAACACAATTCCATAGATTTTGATGGTGAATTTAAGTTACATGATCAGAAAAACGAGCAGAAAAATGTCGCGTAAAACAAGCATGGTTGTTCCACAGAATGATTTGTCAAATTAATGCAAAACCTCATTCCTCGATCATTTCTTTTCTTAATACATTTTTGCCGGGAAACTTCCAAAATTTGATCCGGGAAAACCGAGAATTCAAAAATGGAAATTGAGTGGCCACCCTGTAAAACGGGACACAAAGGATTTACGCAAGCGAACACATAGTTTACTCAGAATTAATAGTGTGGAGAGCCTCGCAATAATAGAGGCCCTAAATTAAACTAAAAGAAGAAAATCAGAACCAACTTGAAAGACACTACACTATACACCACTATACACCAACATAGAAAAAAAGGTACATCGGTAACATTCATGTGGGTCCCTAGTCACATAGTCATCCCAGGAAATGAGGAAGCGGGCAAAGAAGCAAAGAGTGCGCTTGAGATGAGCACAATTAGGCGGAAAACAGTTGATCATCGCGAAATAAAATCCAATTAAAAATAGTATGACAAAAAATCTGAATGGAATTCAACACCCAACAACAAACTTAGAAAGATAAAAAACATTACCAAACCATTAAAACAGGCGCTAACTAAACCGCAAAAAAAGAACTCATACTCAGCAGACTATGAATAGGCCACACCCAGCTAACACATGCATACTTACTGGAAAAGGCAGACCCACTATAGTGCGTAATGGAACGTACACACGGTCAAGCAGTTTGACCAACATTGACTCCACCTCTCGTTTGTTCAAACATTCATCAAGTTTTACCAACAGCGGCACGAACAATCAATTTATTCGACCAACAATATCACACACGAACGACCGAAGCGCCAACGAGCACCAACCATCAAAAAATATATGGGGGTTTGTGCAACTTCACTACAAATGCTCAAACATGTTCAGCGAACCTTGACTCCGCCCCAACAACTCAAACCAAAATCAAACCGTTTTATTTTTTTCCAACCGAGCCGCCAACTGTCAAATGGTTGTTCGAACAACTTCACACACGTCAAAACAAAGCAGCAACCGAAGGGTTTTCGTGGGGGCGGAGTCAATGTTCGTTAAACTGCTTGACTGGTGTGTACGTTGCATAAAATGTAACCATGCACTCACCATTAAAAACATCATCTTCCAGTGTCCTGGATACGATGACGCAAGAAAAAAAATAGGAAAAGAGAATGAGAAAATTTCTCACTTATCATGTATGTATACACTCTCGAGAGAGACGTTTTTCGGTAGCTGTTACGATGATGAACTGATTCGGGGGGCTACAACCCATGATAAATTTCTTCTAATAAGCTCCAATTGCTGGGGGCACCGGTTCTGATTATGCATTTCAACTTGTTTTACACAGCTATGCGAAAAAATATGGCCCCCAACATAAAATGAACGAGAAGAACGCGTTTTATCAACCCCCCTCTGTGGGGCTGCCTATCAAATCAGTTTTTTTCCAACTTGAACAAGTGCGATAGTTTTGTTTTCATGGCGTGTTATGATTCGAAGAAGTTTTTGCCTCTTTTTTATCGTTGTTCGTTATCTATTGAGAGCGATTTCTGCAAACCCTGGAAGAGACTCTTCCAGAGATGTTGAAGCTAATCGTTGAGAGATTCCGGAGCAAATCATCGAGGGATTCCGAAGTAAATCGTCGAGTAACTCCGAACTAAATCTTCGAGGAATTCCGAAGCCATCCTTCGATGTATTCCGAAAAATAAAATCGTTGAATGATTCCGAAGCAAATCGTCAGAGGGATTCCGAGGCAAAACGTCGAGAGACTCCGAATTAAATCTTCAATGGATACTGAGGCAAATCGTCGAAGGATTCTGAAACAAATCGTCAAGGGGTTCTGCAGCAAATCTTCGAACGATTTTAGAAAAAAAAATCCTCCATGGATTATGAAGGATATCCCTCAACAATTGGTATTTGTTTCTGGATTTCGGTTGAAATTATTCGATGATTTTGAAAAGATTTTTTTCAGATTCCAATGAATATTGTTTTCGGATTCTGATGGGAATTCCTCTTTTGTCTTCAAAGTTTTTAATTTATTCATATTTTATATGTTGCAAAATTAACATTACTGCTAACTAACTTTTCGAATCCTAATTCTTATGGAGGGGGCTATTTTTTTTTCTAATGAGGGCTAAGCCCCTTCTAGCCCCCTTTTATTTACGCTAATGTATATAGATACTCTGTAGCTGGGTGCTGCGAATAGACCCGTTTTTCTGCCCTCAAGCGAGTAGAGGTTATTTTGAAATCATTCCCATGATTATTTTGCAGTTACTTAGCTGTCGAACATTTCCCACTTTCCAAATTTCTCTTTCCATGCTGCATGAGGGCGCACAAATGTGCGAGACTCTATATGATTTTACGATGGTTTACATACATTCCTGCACCAATTAGCTGCTGAATCTCGTGAAATTTCGTAACGAGTGCTTTTTAGTTGCATTCTACTAATTTTCCACTCGAAATATAATGTGAAAGTATTTGTTTGGAAAAATACAAAACTCAAACTAACTTTATTTTATTAAAAAAAAAAAATAAATAACTATGCTTCTCAATATAAGATCTAAAACGAACCTAACCACAATCTTCAATGTTTGGCTCCGGCACAATAGATAATTTTGGCTTCAGTTTGACAACCAAATCGATTCTATTCGCACCACCCAGCTCTGTAGTAGTGTGTAACGGTGTAAATCTGGTCATATCGTCAACCTCGATTTAATACTGAAGCTGATAATTTGACGGAAGCGCTGAAAAGCGCATTGAGACAGATGCCAGTTGAGTAGCGCGCGTTAATGGATTTTGCTTTGATTATTACTATATTTTGGATACGAGGACTGGCAGTCAAACATTCTACGCTCTTATGTCGAATTCGTTTTAAAAGTTCCAACCTAGGTTGGAACCAGTTCAACCTAAGTGCTGTCAAAGTGTTTTTATTCGCTCAGGTTGGAACTAGGTTCACTAGTTCCAACCCCAAAGCGGTCGGGTTCGCACTGTGTTGTTTCACGGTTTCGCACCGGGTTCACCAATACCTACAACTGTACTACAACTGTCAAAACCACGTGGGTGGCTGGGACTGGGCGGAATAAACAAGCAGAAGGGAGAAACGAAACTGTCTGTTTATTAAAATAAAATGCGCGTTGAAAATCATTTTTCTGGGAATTTTGTGATATTTGTTGTTGTAGTTTAAAATGAAATTAATCGGTACTGTTGTCTAGATTCAGTTTTAAAAATAATTGTTAGGGAAGTTATGTATTCATAAGTTCATTCAGGTTTCTTCACAGATGTTGTCCTAAATTAGGTCGGTGGATGGAATTATGTAGTTTAGAATTCCCTTGAAACCCGTTCACAAAATCCGCTAAATTGTCAGAAAAAAATATTTGAGGAATACCGAATAGAATTATTTCTTATGCAGTATTTCTTTTGAAATTCTTCAAAAACTCTCTCGAGCGTTTCAGACTATACTTCAGGAAATCTGCCAAAAACTACTTCAGAAATTCTTTCTTGATTTTTTGGCGATACATATCTTTCAGACATTCCTCCATATTTTTTCCAAAAGATCCTTTCGAGATGAATTCTTTTGAAAATTCTTCTAGGAATATCTTTGAATACTGTTCCAGGATTTTCTCAGGAAGTTGCTCCAGGAATTATTTTGGAAATTCCAACAATATAATTCCTTCAGGAAATCCTTCTAGAATACAGGAACATACTCGAAGTATCCTTCAGGAATTGCTACGCAAGTTTCGTTTTTTCCGGAAGTACCTTGAGCAATTCATCCGGT
Source organism: Armigeres subalbatus (assembly GCF_024139115.2). Lineage (NCBI taxonomy): Eukaryota > Metazoa > Arthropoda > Insecta > Diptera > Culicidae > Armigeres > Armigeres subalbatus. The sequence goes on along the minus strand of NC_085141.1, from coordinate 230,836,091 downwards.
AGATTCTTGAAAATTGAAAATGCACGGGGCCCAAAATCCGGCGGAAAATTTTCCCAAGGTGTGAGGCTACCTTTATCAGGAGAGGTAGCGAGGAAAAAAATTAGCGAATCCTGGAAATTTTATTACATGCTTCTGAGTGTTCTCCGAAAAAAAAAACACTTTTGCAGAAATAGATGAATTTACGGAAATACGGAAAATACGGAATTCGTGGTATAAAAATGTGCACGGGATTATTGAATATAATTAAATAGGGGAACTGTATCGATCTCCATCTCACTGAACATATATTCATCTCAACGGGAAACAAAGAAATGCAGCACCAATTTCATCGCCTCTTTTTGTCAACATGCGTGTGCTCACTGCTGAGAAAAATCACAAAAATAATAAACAATCCAAATTCCTTTCCATTGCTTTGTTTTTGGTGGGATGAATATCGGAGCCATGAGATGAATTCCAGGAGCAGTTTCCCTGTTTATATCCACCCAAAAGTTATTTCCACTATCCGCAAAAATCAGTTCACGCACTTAAACATATTTATTTATCATGATCTGATTAGTCAACGCCAACGCACTGCCAGTGCACTGGATGTCCTGGATCATATGTTTCGAATCAAAACAAACACGATGCTACGCACACCAACATATCCAATGACAGATGGAACTGAAAATGTTTTTTATTCAGGGTTCAGGTTGGCACTGACCCAGGTTTAAAAACGAATTCGACATTAGTAAGGCCGGGTGACACCGACCTGAAACAGCAAGTAGGCGGAGGTCAGAGGATGGAGTTTATCACGAACATCTCGGACGCGAGCATGTTCTTTCTGGATTACCGCGGGGAATACAGCAGAGATCTAAGAATGTCTGTGATGACCCTCTGCAACATCATTGTAGAGGCAAAACAGGAATGGGGGTATGCGAAACGAGCGAAAAAGAAAACGACAGAGAGCACAAGGAGCGGTTGCAAAAAGGGTAACGCCCGTATGCGAAAAGACGCGCCTTCCAATGGCCGTAGACGAAGGGACAAATGCGAGGCAATTATTGTCAAAGCCAAGGGCAAAAGCTACGCTATATACTGAAGGCCATGAGAAACAACTCGCTGGCATGGGTGAGGATATCAACTGTTTCCGCAGAACTCAGAAAGGTGAGATGATTCTCGTCCTGAAGCGGGATGCTGCGTATGAAAAGTTGACAGAAGAGGTGCTAGGTAATGGGGTGCATGTAAAGGCCCTATGTCAAGTAGAAGTAGTCCAGTGTATGGGCCTGGATGAAATAACCGAAGCCGGAGACCTGATGGCTGCACTGAGAGATCAGTGTGGCGTCGAAATCCAGGAGATCGCAATTCGGTTAAAGAAGGATCGAGCGGAATGGATGGTTGCCGCATTCCAAGTACAGCCATGTCGAAAGTGGGTTGGTCAGTATAAACCAAACAAACTCAGGACTGCGTTAAGTGCTTCGATTTTGAACATAAGTCATATCGCTGCAAGGGTCAGACGAGCTCAGTGGTTTAGTGGTTACCGCTTCTGCCTTATAAGCAGGAGGTCGTGGGTTCAGTTCCAGGCTTTTCCCTTTCCTAATTTGTATTTATATCTTAGTTCTTTCTCTTTCGGATCCTATTGAAAATCGGATCTGCAATATTTAACAAGCTGATTGTGCCACTAGGTACCTAACGCGGAGCTTGGTAAGTAGTAGATATTATGCCTTGCAACAAAATGTCAACTTTCTAAATAATTTTCCAATGCTCGCATAGATGTGCAAAATTTATGCGCAGTACAAATAGCACGTGCTAGCAAAACATCCACTGCCAGAATCCACCACGTGGTGGCGAAATTTAAAAAAAATATCAAAGTAGCTTTTTCTCTGGAGGTATGTTTTTCTTAGGCGACAATCTGGCGCTTATTTTTGGTTGTGACGAAAAATAAGCGGAGGAGTAGATTTTTTTATGATCAGTACTATGTCTTATGACGTTTTCGTTTTTGCGGTGTAGCTACACTCGTGCTACACTTTTGCACCGAAAATGTTCGTTTTTGATTTTCGTGCTACACCGGTGTAGCATTTTTCTTGCACTGAAACAAGCAGTGTAGCACCAGAAAAATCAAAGTGTGCCGTGTAGTGTAGTTTGTTTTCAAGTTTCTCACGTTCTTATTGTTTTCTTTTTATGGTATCCAACAGGTATCCATAACAAACAAACCCAACTGCACTCAAAACGTTCGTTTTTGCCGTGCAAAATGCTGCACTAAACGGTGTCGCTACAGCTCAAAAACGAAAACGACATTAATTTCATGGAGTTGAACAGCTGATATATGGTTATTACTGGCGGGTTGATAATGAATAGGTGAACTGTTTCTTCGTGTGACCACAACCTGCAGGAAATGCCAGTTGAGTCACACATTGTTTATCCTTGGTGCTTGGCATATTTGTTGTACTGGCTGTGTAATTCAGATTTTCAACAACAGGAGTGAATAGTTCTGCTGTAGAGCAATGTGTGAAATTTCAACAAAACCTTTTTCATTTATCTCCTTCTTTTCCTGGAACTTGCCCTACTTTTTAACTTAGTGTTTTATTAGCATTTCCAAAGTAGTTAATTGAAAAACTTTTCTATTCCAATTCATGAGCATATGCTTGTGCGGGGCAAGTACAATTGATACATTATGCCCAGGGAGTCGGGATAGTTTCCCACCCGAGAGCATCCTAGGCCGGACCTAGAATCGAGCTCGCCGTCTCCGGCTTGGCAATCCATTATCGAATATAAACATCTCTAAATATCAATGTGTAGAAATCCTGCTTTAAAGTGCCTAATCATTTACCTCTGATTCTAGAAAACCCACACCGATGATCAGATGGATACTTCTGTCCACATGGAGGAACCAGTAGAGGATGAAACGATTACCGATGTACGGCTCCCCACCAATGCTTTGAGTAGAGCGCGACCTTCATTCGTCCCAAGCGCTGTCCCGATGGACGACAGTCAATCGCCTGAGGAAGAAATTGTTGCCGTATCTGGTTGCCATCGAAAGCCAAAGCAGCGTTACACTCTACTGGAAACAATACCGGTCGAAACTACACAAACCGAACGTGACGCGTCATTCTTGACAATCGGAACATCTCATGAACCATCACCCGAAAATCTGATCGCGACAACCCACGGTCGAACTATCATTCAAGAAGAAAAAATCATCGAAGATAGCGTATGCTTAGCAGTTCCGCAGGTTGAGATCCAAACTCCTCCAAAGACAAATATGAGACAAACAGTATACAATACCAAAATGGATCGATCTCCTGCCGAACAACTACCAGCGAAGTGTTCCGAAACTCCTATGTTTATTGTGGAACCAATTAAGCTGGATTTGCCCGAGTTGATTTTCGGCGAGCACAGTATTGGACTGGGATTGTCCACGAAAGACGAACCAACACCACACGACACGAATCGACCAAAAATTCATCGGATGCCTCCGAGAAATTTGAAGCTTGAGTTTGGTGCAGTGATGCCCGAAGAAGGATCCCAGAAAAATGCGGAACGTAAGGATCCGGCAAGTACGATTATTATTGATTCGCCGGATCTCAAATCTCACCAATTGTTGAATCGGAAAACAGTACATGCCTTAGGGGATATTTCATTGGACAAGGAATTGTTGCGCAAATCTGCTGATTCTGACGAGATGCCCCGAAGAACCAATTTTCAAAATCTCGACGTTTCTGTAGTCTGTAGTCCTATTGGTGAGGATCTCGCTGCGAAACGAGTGACCGTTTATTCGAATGAAAACCTGAACGAATCAGAGTGTCAACAACCAAAGGAAGACTCTAAACCTCGGAGGACAATAAAACATAACGAAGAAGTTGAATGCGAATCACCTGAATCGGGTACTGTTCCCCAGCCCAACAGCTCTCGAAGGACCAAGTTTTTATTAGGCGACATGGATCAATCGATGGAACAATTGGCAAGTGACAGTAAAAAATCTAGGAAAACTAATGCTCTTGAACATGACGTTTCTGTGGAAATTGTTGAAGATCACGAACGAGATGCGATTATCACGAACAAAGATCCAAGGCCTCGAACGACAATTTTCTACGACGACCGTCTGGAGCAAACTCGGTTGGATCTACGTTCTGAATTGTTGGAGAATCTCAGGTCATCAGATCATGTAAGAAAAACAATCCAAACGAACGAAGCAATGGAATGTGAGTCACCTGAACCGAAGAATTGTGCCTTGATCAGTAGCTCTCCAAAGAACAGGTTTTCGTCACGGGACATGGAACAATCGATTGCGCTTCAATGTCCAAGCACTGACGAGGCGTCAGATAAAGAATCGAAAAGTGCTAATGTTGATAATAAACTTGATGTTTCTGTAGAAATTGTTGAAAACGATCGAGGTGCAGTTCTCGCAGAAGAAATTCATCGAAAACCCCCACGAGCAACAATTATGTACAACGAACAATTGGAACAAACTTGTTTGGAGTCTCACTCTGAATCATTGAATAATCTTAGAAGGCTAGATCATGCGCGCAAGACTATTCAACAGAACGAAGCAATGGAATGCGTGTCTCCTGAAAAGAGTAGAGCAGCCCAGTCGAACAGCTCTCGTAAAACCAAGTTCTTGTCAAGCGACATGGATCAATCCAAAGTTCCAATGCTGAATCACTACGCAGACTCTGACGGGCGTAAAATGCCAGACATTGTATCAAACGATATTCCAGGGAAAGCACGAAATACAATTTTGTGCAACGAACAGTTGGAATTAACGCGATTGGAGTCTCGTTCAGGATCTTTGGAAGATCTCAGAACATCTGGTCAAGCGCGAAAAACTATCAAACAAAGTGAACCAATGGAATGGGTGTCACCTGAACCGAGTAGTGTAACCCAACCAAGTGACCCACGGAGGACCAAATTTCTGTTGGACGACATGGATCATACTCAATCATGTCCGCCTGTGCTAGAATCCATGCCACGATCAAAAACTTCAACCCTTCAGATAATGGAAGACACTGTCAATAAATCACCGATTACGAAAACAGATGGACAGGTTGCATTCGTGACTAGCGGAAATGATTTTCACGATCTCGACGTTGCTATGGACAGTCCTGTTAATAGGATTCAAGAGGCAAATAAAAACCAGTCAAATTGTCTGCCACGTGAAGCTCCCAAACATTCAAGAGCAACGATGTTGTGCAACGAACAGCTGGAGGAGACGCGTTTAGTTCCACGGTCCGGTTCGTTAGAAGACCTCAGAAATAGACAATCACGCAAAACAATCGAACGGATTGAATTCGTTTCACCGGGAGCAGGCAGCTCAATTCAATCAGAGGAAGTATTGAAAATCAGAAATAGGTTAAAAGATGTGGCGAATTCTCCTATCAGCAGATCAGCTAATTGTTCCAAGTCACGATTGACAACTGTCCAAGATGTGGATCAAACTATCGATCGATCTCCTCACATTGACGCTCCATTGGAAAGCGTGAAGCATCGTGAAAGCATCCACATGAAGACGGATATGGATCAGTCTATTTGTTCTCGGAAATCAGTTTTGCTGGAGGTGCCGAAGCAGAAATCACGCCATACGATTATTGCTCGTGAAAGTATGGACCAAACGTTGATTGATCGACAAGTGGAGGTTTCGCAGGTGAGTGTATTTATCCGATGATCATTCTTAGAAGTGTTAGCATGATTACCTACAGGGGGACATAAATCAAATGGATAATCAATACCTAGTAGCACATAATGTAGCAGCTTTTTTTTTAACATACTCCGTCAAGCTCATCTATCTGGCGCTAAGAGCAATTCTATTTGTATTTTAAGGCACCGCAGAGGAAGTCTCCAACCAACACACAACACAAATCACGTCAAACTATTATCGGTCGAGAAAGTATGGACGAAACTTTAGTAGATCGACATTTAGAGGTATCCCAGGTAAGTAAATTTCTGATGAGCTTGAGAGAGAAACGTAATTTAGTTTCACTGTTATCGTTATCCCGATTGCTAATCCTTTCTAAATTTGGCCTTTTTTTTGCGCAAAGGGTCGAGTGCCACAACGGATTTCACAGCGAAGGACATCAGGCTCGGATAAAAAATCACGTCAAACAATAATCGGGCGTCAAAATATGGATGAAACTTTACTTGGAAAGCATGTAGAAACTCAGCAGAATCTCAATATGAGAGAGTCGCTTGCGGATTCGCATCAACGTCTGATTTCACACCATTCAGGCCTGCCTGATATAGTTTCTCATAAATCGCGTCTCACCAGCTATCATGAAACGGCAATGGAGGAGACGAGAGTTTTTCAGGACAATTGTGGTGATGTGTCTCAACGGTTGGAACAATGTTCACCTGCTCTGCGAACAGATTTGGCTGTTAGTAAGATAGGTCAGGATCGAGTGACTTCCAACCTGCATGAGACCGATAAGAATGAAAATTACACAAATCGAATGATCCACATTGACGAAACTATCAGGCAGTCTCCAGATAAAACTGACGATGTCCCCACGCGTCAAACTGAAAAATCACGTTTTACCAGTTATGCTACAGATAGAATGGATGAAACTCTCTCTCCCGCAAGTAAATTGGAGTCCATCGTTTTGGAGCGATCTAGAATGTGTGCAGACGTAGCAGAACCATCAATGCAAAAGTCTCGACAAACGGTCCATCAGGAAGCGCCAATGGATGAGACGGGATACACGACCCCACCGCATAATTTGACATTACCGCCACGAGGTAGTATAATTCAATCGTTATCCAACGTGTCTCGTCCTATTGTGAATGATGAACACTTCTTGAATGAATCAAATCGGATAGAAGAAACTAGCAAGCGTACTAGCATACCTGTTCAGAAGATGTCGTCCATTCGCCAAACGCTGTACCAGATGGACCCTATGGAGGAGACAACAGTTGCTCTGCGGAACATTTCTGTCGCCAATCTTGGACGTATATCTCGATTATCGCCTTTTGGGAAAACGACAGATACAACAAACTTACGACAAACGCTCCACAAACAACAGGATATGGACCGGACCACTGCTGGAAACCGTGAAACGCTCGTGGAAAACGGCGTTGTTAGTCCAATGCAGGAAGGCCACAGAACATTCCATTGTAAACGGGATTCAGAACCGACTGTTGAGATGACTGACGAGATGCATTTCGATGCTCGAGAAGTCAACGAAAGTGTATGTAACGAGTCCACGGTTCCAATTAGTTGCTCATCGCCTGCACAGAAGGTTAAGAATGGTAAGTCTTGAACGGTATTGCTATGTTACACTGAGATAAATAAGTTGCAATTGAGAATAGCGGCATTTTTGCCTTTCTCGCACACACCTTTCGTGCCTACAGGTAGGGTCATTTGGCCGAAAGGCATTTGACCGAATAAAACTTTAGGCCAAAACAAGCCACCCTATAATCAGAGACCGGGGGGTGAAAAGCTGTCGAAATGGCAACGTATGAAAATGCATGAAATCGTGAAAATAATACTGGTATCATTTGAACTTTTTGCCTACTTCTTATGGATGCAAAAAGTAAACAAGTCGAATTGGAACCGCTTTTGACGGTTCGATTGGAAAGAAGATGGCGTCTTCGCCGATCTCTTATTGTAGTATTTCTAGCCAAAACCCATCTGAACGACAATTTTACTTAGCCTAAATGGACATACGGCCGAAAATGTCGTTCGTCAGACTGGCTATTTGGTCGAATAAGTCGTTTGGCCCTGAAATGTTCGAACAAGGTAAATTCTTTTATATTAAAAATGGTAAAAGCACGTCTAGTTTTGTCTATAGTTCAAACTACAATCAGGCAACCGAGGCCCATCTTTATTCTCTAAAGCATAGTATAATCAAATATCGTTTGCTCTCAATTCAAATAATATTTTCTCTTTATAAAATCTTCTCATAGTTTCTCGAAAGCGTATTGACTATTACCCCGAACATCTCAATCCTCCGTTCTTTAGATTGGACGTTATTTATATACAATGTGTAGTATACATAATCAAAGCTATTATATTCGAATTCACGGTCTTCTATGAATGAAACTGAATTTGAATTCATTTCGATAATTATCTTTCCGATAACATTTTTTTCTTATACAACACTATATAATTCTCAATATCTTCAAATGTTGTCACTTAATTCGATAATTTTACAAAAATAGATCACTACCACTTTTTTTCTGAAGCATATTCCAGGACTCAATGATATTTTACTGTTGAATACATTGCTGCTGGTGCTTCTGTTGACTTCTAACTGGATCGATCATCCAGGAATCAGAATCCAGGATCAGGAAGATCGATCTCGAATAACTTCTCGTGGCAATTGGACTGGTTCTCGTAAATGTTTGTCGCTTAGTGCTGTAGCTTCCTTTATCGCTTGGCTCGTCTTGGAATCCTAAGAATTCTTGCTCGGCGTCTAACGAGTCTCTTCGTCGTTTCTCCCGCTGAATGGGCACTTGTATAGTCGACTTAGTTTGCTGCGGACTGACTATTTTCAGTTCATCCCGATAAGCGTTGGAGTAGTGCCTGCCAAAATAGATTTCGAAAATATTAGTTGATACTCTTTTGACGTATTTTGCCTCAACCCATTTCTCAATAGCCTGCTTATCATTGTTTTTGTACCAGTTTTTATCCCCCACTGATAAATTGAAATGGATCATGAGAGGGCGCACCATCAAAATTGCTATCGATTGTTTTCTTCTTGATTGGATTTGGGAATGAAACCTATCAAATCAAACAATATTATATCCTCGTCTAGGATGTAAAAGGTCGACTAGACTTTTCTCTTTCATCAAAAGCAGACAAGTATTTCTATAGTTAGCTAAAAATAAGTAATTCTATCATCATCTAAAAGAAATTTTTTAATACATCTTTCGCTAGTCTTACCATGCGCTCGGCCTGTCCATTGCTACTAGGGTTATAAGGGGGGCTTTTCAAAATGTTTATGCCTTGCTGTAAAAGTAATAAAATGACTAGAATTTAAGGGTGGTCCACCATCGGTTACAAGAACGTCAGGGAGTCCGAATCTTGCAAAAATAGCGGTAAATTTCTCTATAATTTTGTTTGCATCTGTCCCATATTTCATAATTTCTACTTCAGCCACTTTGTGTAACTATCTACCACTAAAAGATATGTCTTCGATTCGAGGAAGAAAAAATCAGCATGAATGCGACTAAAGGGACGATCTGTTGGAATCCATGACGAGTTGCAACTCGGTTTGGGGACCACCGACATTTTTATACACGGTTCGCAATATTTTACATACTGTTCAATGTCCTTGTTTAAATCAAACCAAAATACCGACTGGCGAGCTGTTTGTTTCATTCGAACAATACCGTTGTGGTTGGAATGAAGTAATTTTAAAATATCATTCCTTAGAGATAATGGTACAAATACTCTTTCCTGGTATAAAATACAACCTTCTACTATCTCTAGGTCATACCGAAGAAAATATATTTTTACCAAATCTTTTCAACTCTCTTAGGCCAACCTTTATTTATATAATCTGCAATTTTGAAAGAAATAGATCTGTTTTACTTTCTTTAGCTCTTAGGGAGTAGTCTAACGGAAAAGCATTGGAAAAGTTTATACTTTTAATGCTGCCATTATCTAGATTTTGGGAACACTTGATCCAATGGAAACCGTGAGCAAGAAGTCCGCATTGCCCATCATAGACGAAGGTCGATAAAATATTTCAATTCATAAATAGACATCTCCATCACATATCTCTGTAGCCTTGTCACACATAATGGTTGTTTTCCGTCTTTACCAAAAATTCTAAAAAGAAACTTGTCAGGGTGTCTACTACCTGGAAAAACCTGGAATTATCAGAATTTCTTCTCACCTGGAAAAACATGGAATTATCAGGAATTCCCTAACATAATCAGGAAATTTATATACCCAGTAATTATGAGTGAAATTCTCTCAAAAGTTGAAAAAAAAAATCCTTACAAATATTTGAATTGATATACCAATCAAAGCTATTAAAAATGTAGTGAACATTAATGGATGGTTGTTCCGAAAACAACGTTTTGCCATCTTCAAAAGAATTACTTGAAAATTTCCGAAGCTATTCTTGGTTGCAATTTATTCGGGAAATCAATTAGGGATTGCTTTGTAAATTCTTTTGAGTATTTCCTCGGAAATTCTTTAGGAATACAGTGTTGACCCGATTTTGTCACTCCCCGATTTTATCTACTCCCGATTCTACCCCCAATTTTATCACGTTTTCGACTCGATTTTATGACGTCCCGATTTTGTCACCCTAAAAAAATTTGTCGCTCTTTTTATTTTTATAAATAATACCACAAACAACATTGATTTTCATGAAATTACTTTCACCGCCTGTAGTTTATTATGAACGACTTCTGGTACCTGGGAGATATTCTGTAAGCAATTTCGACAATTAAAAATTGGAAATATTTTTTCCAATTTTGTCACATACCCTTTTATCACCCCAAAATTCACCAGGGGTGATAAAATCAGGATATTACTGTATTTTAAAAATACTAAATTAGTTAGGTTTTCAAAGCAATTCCTGGAGAAACATCCGAAGGAATTTCAGGATCAGTTTTCAAGGAATATCCGGAGGATTTTCAAAGAAATCACCTGAAGGATTTTAAAAATAAAAGTGTAAAGTGATTTGTGAAGAATTTTTGCTAATGGAATTCTTGCTAGAATAGCCGAAGGAATCCCGAATGGATTTTTCAATCTAAAGGTATTCCCGACGAATTTCAAAAGAATTCTTAAAGCAAAATATCCGGAAAAACTCTTCAGGTGTTTTCTAAAGTCTTCATCTTCTGCACGAGCTCCCAAAAAAAAAAAAATAGGCCGCCCGAAGCATTTTCCGAAGAGTTTTTACAGTAAAGCCATAAGTAATAGAACGCTAATGGCGCTGTAACCATTAAAATTATTCTGCTTCAATAAGCTTAACCTACCCAGATTACGATTAGATTATTTATCGTAATAAATATCGTGTTAAAGTGGAGAAAGAGAATTGATTGTATTGTGATGGCATCAGGTTGTTGTTTATCATGATATTTATAATCATAAATGGCGTCATCTGAATAGGCTATAAAGTATAGTACCGGTACCTTGGCTGCTAGGTCTAAACAAACTAGATGTTGGTCACGCGAACAAAAGCAACAATAGTAATCTCGGGTATACCCCGTGCCAGGTATAAGGACGTTAGGCATGAGTACGTTAGGCGTAAAGGGTGTTAAGCATAAAATGCCAAAAATAACCCCCGTAACGCTGGGTAGACACCTTTGCGTGGTGTGTTACAGTGTAAGATCTACCACGGTCACATTGTCAGCTACAGGCAAATCCTGACCCAACGAATACCTTCCCCAATATCACACTCTGTGGTACTTATGAGGGTGTCGCTGAGTCGGGGGCCTCTCGTTAAGTAAGTACTACACCAACACTTCCTACCCATCCCAAGTTACGGTGAAGATGGGCGTGGCCAGGAGTAGTAATCCTCATGCTTTTGTGATTTTTATCCTAGATAGAAATCAAGGACCACACCCACCTTGATTACTGATAGCAATCTGATTAAGGATTTCAAAAGAAAAACATGAGTATCACTAGTGTCCAATCTACAAAGTGCACCGCAACTATGCTATGTAAGCATAAAATGCCAAAAATAGCCCACGACATAAAAAAGGTAGTATTACGCCCAGGAAATCAATATTCGAGCAACGCCTAACAATATACCCTTTGTCATCAACAGAGTTTGCTGACAAACTCACTTCGCAACAAGCCTTTATCGGAACACAATAGGACAAGAATCATTTCCCTTGCATGCTCTGATATTTCCGAGAATAAGTTGCTATTTCCGTAATCAGAGTTAGATTATCGAATATTTCCACAAAAGCAGAAATTATAATATCATGAAACCTAAATTTGCTACAGAGATAATGCAAAATAACGGAATGAAAAGTTAACAACAAAGTTGTCTTCTTTTTTGTTTCTGACAAACAATTTCGGATCTTTGTCATTATTATCTCCGACAAAAACAAAGCTTTGTCGTTGGTTCTGTTTTGTCGCTTGTTTTGCAAGCGCATCCAAGAAAAAATGATTCCCTGATTACGCCTAATGTCCTTATGCCTAACGTCATGGACCCAGCAATGCCATGTTTTTGCATCAACACATTTCCTGAAGGAGTTTTCGCATGAAGTTCTGAAGGATTTTTTGAAGAAAATTCCCAAACATATTTCCGGAATAATTCCTTAAAAGTTTCTTTAGTTTCCTTAAGTTTGTTTAAGGGCACTCCTGACGGAATCTAAGTTTCAAAGTACTCGCGTTTTCAGGGGCACACCATTCGACACGGAAGTAACGCACAACTGTCATTCTTATTCTTTCGACGCAGCAAAGCTGAAGCAATAAAATTACAGTTGTGCGTTGCTTTCGTATCGAATGGTGTGCCTTATAAACTGCCAGTACTGAAATTAATTCCGTCAGGAATGCTCGTAAAAATAGCTGAAATAAAATTCAAAGAAATTTCCGAAAGAATTTTAACCAAATTTCCAAAGAAGAATTTAAAACTAAAATCGTTAAGATTCAAATGCATCTCTATTCCGGAACAATTCCTTGAGATGTTTACTAAAGTTTTTGCAAAGAAATTTTCAAATGAAATACTGGAGGAAGTTCTAAGGGAAAATCTGATGCAATTCTAAAAGTTCCATCTTTGAAGGAATTTTTGTAATCATTTCCGGAGGATTTTCCGAAGGAATCTGTGGAGAAATTTTCAAAATAATCCTGGAGTAATTTCTTATGCGATTCCTGAAGGAATTTTTGATTGAATGGCTGGAGTAATTTCTAGCTGAACTTGTGAAGGAATTCCTGGAAGAATTTCTTAAGTAATTAACAACATTATTTTTGTGAGGCAACCAACACTTTTTTTTATTGTTTTCGCAATACAGCAACCGTTCGCTAACTGGGCTAAAACACCAGCCCAGTTACCGAACACTCGCTTTTAACTGGGCTGACGAGGGAATTTGCAATGCATTGTTGTGATCGTGTTTTACATGAAGCTTAAATAATATACCATTCAGAATCCCCTCGTCATCGAGTCTTTGTTGTTGTTTTGACGGATAACTGCTTTTTAACTGGGCTTTGGCCCAGTTAGCGAACCTGCCAGTTAAAAAACAGTCCAGTTAAAGGCGCCCAGTTAGCGAACTGTTGCTTTACTTGTTTGAATTGATTATTTTGCTGCTAAAATCTATATATGGCAAGTTTGTTCTTAACTGGAAAATAATGTAAAACGCCTGGAAAAAACCTGGGAAAATCAGGGAATTTTGTTTTTGCAGATGAGTAGACACCCTGCTTGTGATCTGTATAAATTGTAAACTTCTGACCGAATGAAAATTTTTTTAAGCTAATGCTTCCAAATGTAATATAGGGTATTTTTTCTGGGCCGAGTTTAATGAAAATGATGCAAAACTAATTGGTTTCTCTTTGCCATCTACCATATGAGCTATCACTCCTCCAAGCCCATAGCCGCAAGCATCCGATACTACTATAATCGGTTTGGCTGAATCATAAAATTCTAGAAAATTTGCATTTAATAAAGCATTCTTGCTTTCCTCAAAAGTTTGTTGAAGTCCAAATAAATTTCATGTTTTTACGTAATAAGGCATACAAGCAACCCAATTTTGCCGATAAATGCGGGACAAATTTTCCATAAAAATTAATCTAACCAACAAATGCTTTGAGTTCAGTAATATCAGTTGGCTTTTTCGATTGTCAATAATTTCTCTGGTAATGGAAGAAGTCCATGCTCTGTTACCAAATGTCCAAGATAAGTGAGGGAATTGACAAAAAACTTGCATTTCTTATAGTTTATGTTTAAATTAGATTTTTGTAACCTTCCATGTACTAGATGTAAATTTGATATACACTCCTGAATAGTCTCCCCTGCAATCAATACATCATCCAAATAGCAACGAACGTGTTTTAAACCTATTAAAATTTGCTCCATTACTCTTTGAAAGATGGCGGCACTAGATGATGCACCCTGCGTTCCGAGAGTTTGACTTGAGTGTACGCCCCCACCAAATCAAGGCAACAAAACCATTTGCAATGGATATGTATTACCCCAATTACAACTGGGAAGCCCACTCAATAACCTGTATTGGTGAAATAACGTTCTGTTTTCAAGCGAATCAGATGCTCAATGACCTTTTCTCTCAATTGAAACGGCACTTCGTAAGTCTTTCTGAATATGGGTCTATCATCTCCAAGCACAAGATCCGCTTCAAATCCTGTTATTGGAAATGAAAAATCACCCAAATCAAACAGTTTATGAAATCGAGATTTTATATTTGATTCAATTTTACCCATGTTGAGGGATTGCTCCGAATTTCTATCTGTATCATTAGACAAAGTGTTGATTCCAATTGGATTTCCAAACTAGTACCAAACTAGTAACCCGGCTGCTCTTCGTAACGGTTGCGATTACGTTTAAAATAGGCGTAACGATTATAGTTATATTGTGCTCGCTCACGGTCTCTACTCGAGCTCCTACTCCTAGCTCCTGATTCCGTATTTCACCGAATTGATTTCTTTGGGTTCTTCATGACGCTCTATTAACTCTTTTACACGGCACTTAGCCAATTCAGTACGGATCACCATTTGCTCGACCTCTTCTAAACTCATGTCATCCTTCATCAATAATTTATGCTTTTTTTAAACTATTGTGTTTATTTTACAAGCTCAGGCGTGTATAACACTTAACGGAGTCGAGACACTTCATAATATTGACAATCGATATCATCTTATAATCAACAGTTAGTAAGGGGAAAGGGACATAGACCAAGATACTTGTGGCGACTCAATGTTAGATTGCGTAATTTCAGGTATTACAGCTGCTCATCCGGGCATTTGACGTCATTAACGGTATGGCGTAGCATCGGGCTCGATTTGTGGTTCGTCAGGGAGCATCTTCCGGATGGCCATAGCTTCGTATTACACAGAACAATAAGACAAAAACAAAACAAAAACGAGAAAAGAAAAAATAGGAAATTAGACTTTAACCTTTTGTCTGTGCTCTGGGGTCAATATGACTCCAGGCCACTTTGAGTGGCTGCCATTTTTTTTAGTTTTCAACCGATTCTCATAATTTTTGGTAGTTTGGTAAAACTCGCCGAGATCTGTCTCCTAGGTGAAAAGTCAGTTCAGTCAGTTCGCTTGAAAAATCTTGAAAATGTGCGCTACAGTGTACTTTTTTCAAAAAACTTACGTTGTCTGTGCTCTGGGGTCAAATTGACCCCAAATTGAAATTGCTATAACTTTTTTATTGTTTGGCCAATTTTGGATTTTTGGGGCTGTTTCGAAAGATAATTTAATCATCTTTCAAATCGTAACCAAAGATTGACTATAGGTGGGCGGGTACATTGCGAGGAGGGATTTTCGTAAAAAAGGGTACAAAAACAGTGACTTTTCATGCTTATTTTGCTTATATCTGAAAATCCCACCCATTTTGAACTACACCTTTTCAAAAAGGTTATGCAGGAAGGCGTGTGCTTTCACATGAGGCATTGACTAGTTTATAGCTTGGTCGCTAGGTGGCGGTATATTTGAATTCATTATTTTAGTTTACTATAGTAATTTTCCTCATTGTAAATATTCTTATCGCACAAATTTGAAATTTGTAAAGATGACGTCTTTAACCAAGTTTGTCTGGTGGGAATGGACTGTCATGTGACGGAATAAATAATTGGGAAATTTAGAATTAGGCTGCGCTAGTGTACTTGCAAATATTCATGCATATATGAAATATTACTTTAGCTCGAGATCCCTCATACCTACACCCAAGTTGTATTCGGCAACATTGTTCAGGATGTCCAGGACTACAAAGCGGTGCTCAATATAATAAGCACTTTTTCCAAGATGCGGCGCTAGTGAGCTGTTATATTTGAGTATATTGTTCCATGTGAGATCTGATGTATTTTGGTTTGTAGCATTTTTCGCAAACATGAATGTTGTGGTAGAGTTCATCAAAAGTTTTCTTTGTATTCAACCTGCTCCAGCGATGCTGCAAATAATAGAATGTGTTCACAGAATATGTTTTAGGTTAGGCTTTGGGTCTACATGCGTAACCAAAGATAAGCCATTTTGACGTATATTTTGAAAATTCCCAATTATTACTTCCGTCACAAGACAGTCCATTCCCACTAGACGACCTTTGATCAAGACGCCATTTTAACAAATTTTAAATTTGTGCGATAAGTATATTTACACTGAGGAGAATTCTATATATCGGAATAACTTGAGTAGTCTAAAATAATGAATTCAAACATACTGCAACCTAGCGACCAAGCTCTAAACTAATCAATGCCTCATGCCGAAGCACAAGCCTTCCTGCATAATCTTTTTGAAAAAGGTGCAGTTCAAAATGGGTAGGATTTTCGGATATAAGTAAAACAATCATGAAAAATCACTGTTTTGTACCCTTGTTCACTAAAACCCTCCTGCGATGTACCCGCCCACCAATAGTCAATCTTTGGTTACGATCTGAAAGATGATTAAATTATCTTTAGAAACAGCCCCAAAAATCCAAAATCAGCCAAACAATAAAAAAGTTATAGCAATTTCAATTTGGGGTCAATTTGACCCCAGAGCACAGACAACGTAAGTTTTTTTGAGCACAGACAGAAGGTTAATGTCAGACGAGCAAAGAAAGGCATAGATGGCCTGCATATAAACCACATCGCGATCCCCCAAAACACCTCTTACTTCCCTGTAGGGTTGTTTACCTCGGGCCACAAGGGTATCCAATAGTTGCTCTCTGGAGGCGTCGTTTTCCGAGCAATACCAAACTACGTGATCGATGTCATCGTAACCGGCTCCACACCTAGATAGGTAATTTATGCTTTAATTCCTGATCCCTAAGACCAAACACTATTTTATCTTTAATGGCTTCCTATTTATGTGCGCCAAAACCGCAATGACTAGCCAACAATTTGAGTGCTAAGACATAATTTTCGGCAGGCTCATCCACACCCTGCATAGGTGCATGAAACTTATGCCGGTGCATCATGTTAGGTTGCACTTTGCCTAATCTTTCCTTCAATTTGGTGGCCATATCAGTGTAAACAATATCTGCTATATCTACTCCAGGGTAAATGAGTTATATCTCGTCAAATATAACAGAACCACTAAGTGCAATAAAAAGATTTTTCTTGTTGGCTTCTGAAATATTGTTTAGTTGGTATATTATGTTCATTCTTTTCATATAACTGGCGGACATCTCAGGCCCAAAAGATTTTTGTCTGAAATAGTCATTTGAGATAGAAGGAAAAATGTTATTTGGCCAAACAGGTGGATATTTTAAGGGCCCCCCTTAGCCGTGCGGTAAGATGCGCGGCTACAAAGCAAGACCATGCTGAGGGTGGCTGGGTTCGATTCCCGGTGCCGGTCTAGACAATTTTCGGATTGGAAATTGTCTCGACTTCCATGGGCATAAAAGTATCATCGTGTTAGCCTCATGATATACGAATGCAGAAATGGTAACTTGGCTTAGAAACCTCGCAGTTAATAACTGTGGAAGTGCTAATTGAACACTAAGCTGCGAGGCGGCAATGTCCCAGTGGGGGATGTAATGCCAATGAAGAAGAAGAAGAAGGTGGATATTTTCGACCATACAATCAATATTTGGCCGTTGAACCAAATGACATTGTCGGTCAAATGGTTTCCAATTTGCAAAAATTGAAGCAAAGCAAGATCCGAATACAGCATGGTTTCTTTCCTAGTCGCTCTGTGGAAACGAATCTTGTCAGTTTTACTTCGTTTTTCATGGAGAACATGAGTAAAAAAATCCAAATAGATGCCGTTTACACCGATCTCAAATCTGCTTTTGACAAAAAAATGGGCTGTTCTTTTGCTTTATGCACCTGGCTCCGATCTTATATGGTTGGACACCAAATGTCGGTCAATATTAGAAATAATTCATCCGACTATTTCTCGAACCTTTCTGGAGTTCCACAAAGTAGCACCCGAACGACTAATTTCGTCCAGTTTGACTACAGTATTGCTGGTTCTCTACTTCAGCGGGTTGATCATGTAAACGACCTAGGAGTTATTTTGGATAAAAAAATTACCTACAACCGCCACTTCTCAAATACCATCGATAGAGCCAATCGCCTGCTTGGGTTCATGTTCAAAATCTCCGATGAGTTTTAAGATCCGTTGTGTTACACAGCGTTGTACTGCTCTCTGGTTCGCTCAATACTAGAGTTTGCATCTGCTGTTTGGAATCCCTACCAGGCTGTATGGAGTGAGCGGTTCGAATCTGTCCGAAAAAGATTCGTCAGATATGCTTTGCGCAGCCTTCCATGGAATGACTCATTGAATTCGCCTGCCTATGCTGATCGCTGTCGTCTACTCGGGTTGGATACTATAGCCAAGCGGAGGAATGTGGCTCAGTGTGTTTTCATTGCCAAGCTTTTATCATTTGAATACGATGCTCCTGAGTTGTTGTCTAGGATCAGTTTAAACGCACCTGTCCGGACACTTCGAGCGCGAGCGCTGCTACACGAGGAGCCACAAGCAACTAACTATGCTGCTAACAGTTCCATTGTCGCCATGATTCATCGATTCAACGAAGTGTCCGACGAATTTGATTTCCACATTTCAACATCCAGATTTCGCTGTCGTTTGCTGAGCCGTATGTAAAGTTTTTAATGTTTGACCACAACTAGATTTAAGAATTTCACGTAGACAGCACAGTCCGATGAATAAATTACAAACACAAATACAAAGCATGTCTAAATGCCGATAGCCAGGATAGGAGATCAGGAACACCCATTGTAACTCCTCAGTTAGAGCCTGCTTTAGTAGATCCGTTAGGGCAGTCACAGTTTTATCGAACCACTCCTGTGTATTCGAAACTTTTCGAGTGGTCGACCTGAAGATATTTAGGCGAGTACATGGGGAAGGTTACGATTGCCACCAGTGGCGTCACCAACTTTTGCATCACAGGAAGGCTCATGCTACCCACGAACGCAAGGATTTGGAGCAGAAGGAATGAGGACCGATAATGGTGAAAGTTGTGCAGCCTTCAAGAAGCTTTCTATCGACGGTCAGTGCAATGTTGTCAAGGATAATAAATTATGCCGCCGCTGCCTTGTTTCCCATAACCGTTGGCCATATGAAGGTGAGGTTTGTGGGATCAATGATTGCGAGGAACGCCATCATCGCCTTCTCCACTATGAAGCTCCTAAGGGTCTGTCTCATTTGGATAATTAAACTGAAATTAAACTTAAAAGTGACATTTCAATAATTATCGAATAACCCTGCTCGCAGAGCAAGATTACTTTTGACAGATATCGAATCATTTTGTATCGATGTCCTATTGGAATTGTTAACGCTGGAATCAACGATTTCCTGCAAATTTCCATTGGATAAAGTTGCTTCACATATCAGGGTAGTTGTTCCATGCAATTGTTTTGGCTTGGGATACTAAAATTAAGTTATATTAACTAATTTGTAAAAGTAAATACGTTAGAGGGTCCATTACTAGCACACAAGGGGGGGGGGGTCCATAATAGGCAACAATGGAAATGATATCAAATGATAGTTGATTTAACCCCCCAAAAAATGTATGGAAAAATTACCCCCGATAGAACATTTCATTTTTTGCACGAGAAAGGCACCAACACCGCTAGGGATCAGGGTTTTATTCATATATTCACGCAGAGAAATGTTTTTTAAACTCAATGATATTATGTATAAAAACAACAAAAATAATTATTGTTACCCGGCTAATAATTTTATTTGTTGAATTCAACAAAAAATCAGATTTGATTATTGCGCTTTTTGCACTTCATAAGAGTTCTGCGAGATTTTTTTTCTCACAGTTATCTTTTTCTCACACTCAATACACTCAAAAAGTTTGATTTTCCGTGTATAATATTTGTGTGTGAGTGCTCAATCTGAAAACAAACAGACGTCAAATCATGGCGGGAATCGATTTAGTGCACGCTTACATGTGACTCACGAGTAATGGGTTATAATTAGGTAAATTTCAGTAACAAAATCGATCAACCCGAAATGAGAGTGAGTGTGAGAAAAAGAAGCGGGCAAATCACAATCTACACATAACTCTTCAAATTGGTGAAATCGGCAATAGACGAAAAATATTGTTGTTTCTACAATGTTCCAAAACAGCACTCAAAACAAAAATTGTTGTGTTTACAATATATTTTTTTGTTTGTACAAAATATATTTCTATTCCAAGAAAAAAAATTTGCTTTCAATAAATTCAACAAAAATAAATATTGTAATTTTATTTTTTTTTATTTTGAATGTTATATAAAATTTCTTGTGATTATCAATTATTTTATTTTTGGGTAGGCTTCGTGTAGAAAATAAAACCACAATAATTCTATTTGTAATTTTTTCAAATATTTACTCCACAAACTAGTTTATAATATACTGTATTAATTTATACTGGATTGCAGTAGAAACGAAAATGAAAATTTTTGAATTAAATATATTTTAGTTTTGATTTTAAAAATAAAATATTTGGGTTTAAAAAATATTTCAATAATTTTATTTTTTAGTTCAAAAAGGTAGATTTTCTCTGCGTGTTCATTTGGTAGGCACTCTGTGTTCTTAACCGCTACTGTGGTATTCTGCTGTACAGAATACACAAAAAATCTAGCTTTCGCTTCGTTAATGTTCTCGATGCCAGTTCATCTCATCGTGAGTCCATTGTGCCAATTTGTCCATCTGGTGAATGCAATGATCGTTGCTTTGTACAGTTTGGTCAGTCATCATCGGTCGTCATCAGGCAGCCGTGTCGGTACGTAACTGAATGACATCCCTGTAATGTGTAGCCTATGAAAATGCACATCTTACCGCTAGCATAAGAAAAACCCTTATCTTACAATAACTTTATTATAATTCTCAACTCTGTTATATTTGTTACAAACTATTTCTCTTTCTCATTTTTCCAAATATTAATTGCAGGCATCGTTCCAACAGCTACCGTTATTAGCCAAAATGACTATAAATCAAACAAACCCAACCGCCAAACAATTCTTGTCGCCGAAGACATGGATCAATCGCTCATCATGCACACTTCGACTGCGGAAGTTTCATCCAATAAATTCCAACCCTCCCGCCGTACTATCATTCAACCGGACAAAATTGTAGAGGAATCGTTCAATTATCCGGTGATAAAAGAAGAACTGTCAGATTCAACACCAAACGCATCTCCAACACTCGTAATACAAGAACAAACAAAGCAGGACTTTTCGTTCGCTATTCCGCAGTTGCCGGACGACTGCGTGCTGAGAAGTACGGCACCGATTCCATACTACAAATCGAACCCAGCAATGCAGAATGCACCTCAACTCCCCCAACCTGTGTTCGCCAATTGCTCGATTACCGAGCCGAACTCATCCACTAGGAAAACTATTGCCGTCGATAATCTGAGTGAAATTTCCGGTTTGGAACTATCCAACTGCCACCCAATTAGACCAGTTGGCGGAGTTTTTGGTCCACCTGGTGAGATCGGCAATTTAACTTTGAAGGAAGTGACTGAACCAACGATTACCCCGTTAGCGCCCGTAGCTGTTTCGGTCATACAGGAAACCCCCAAAAAGGCCAGCCTAATACCGGTGCGCAAGAGTCGAGGTTCAATATTCGACAGACAATCATTGGATTTGGATGAATCCGGAATTGCTCAAATAGTTTCTCAGGAGCCGCTGGAGCCTAATGAATTATTAGCGCCCCAAACAACGAAGGTAAGATTAGACATTGTTTTAATTTTACGTAAAAATATTGAAGAGCCTTCCTTTCTTCGGGCTGCAGCCCAGCTAGTCAAACAAAATCTAATGATATTTCTTATTTTCAGATCAATGTTTCTTGCTTCCCCGTACAGACTGAAGACGAAATTGTCATAAAAAATGAACCCATTGTAGAATCAAGCGATGACGAGTTTTACGATGCTCAGCTTGACCCAGAAAATGGGCAACCTAGTCATCAAGATTATGTGCATGTCACTAAAGAAGCAGTACAGCGTAATATTCCTAGTCGGGGTAATTTGAAGTTCATTGAGATTGATGATGCGGAGCACTGCCAATCTATGCTTGCTAATCAAACCAACGCAGGATACCGAACGGTCAAGTTTATTGACGTAGATGATCTCGAACAAACTACTCAAAAGCGACATCTTTCTCAAATATCAAAATCCGTTTTATTGGATCACGAGAACGATCCATTGAATGTCTCCCTTACCGATGACTACCCAATGAAGAAAAGGAAAACCAAAATTCCCACACCTTTGAAACGATCTCGAAGGACGTCACTCGCCAGTGCAGAACCCGATCAGAAGTCGCTACGACGTGTTACTTTCCACGAGAACTTGGTGCTCAGTGTGGATTCGGACGAAAAGGACAAGTGTTCTGATGGCGATGTTAACAACCTGCCGGAAGTGGAAACGGTAACGATCAAAAAGGAATGCGCAACTATCAAGGAGGAAGATGCTGATTGCACTAAATTGGGGCAGACGATTTTAACCGATCCTTCCGTTTTCATCATAGAGGAAAGCGATATGCTAGCAAACGAGTCGAATATATCGTTCGTTGGATCGCCACCATCGGAGCATCATCATCGTGGAAGTACACTAAAGTTCGATAACACCTACTATCAGGACTACGTTAATCTAACATTACACGTTGATCAGACAGCAAACAACTCCTGTATAGTTATCAGTGACGATTCTCTCACGGCAGCAAGCCATATGGATGCACCAAAACCAAACGTACAATCTTTGGAAACACGATTAACTATGGAGGACCTTCCCGAGCGGATACATCGCACAAGGGAATCGCTGGTATTGAACTCGACGGTGGCTAGTGAAGTAATGTACGAGTTACGGCAACAAATAAGCGAAGCGAAAAAGGTCTGCTGCAGTTTTCAAGGAAATTGTGAATGCCGGAGTAGGAGAACTAAAGTGGCCGTTGAGCAGGAAAATTTGGAAACAATTCGAGAGGCATGGAATCAGAATTTCGATCGAATATTGAACTCCGTTTCTGACCTGCCCTCGCATAACATTCCTCTAGATGACCGAATATCTGAAGTATTTAGCAGACCTATGAAGCCATTGCCTCTGGCGTATTTGGAGCAATTGCAGCAGCACTTTCCCGAAACACCGCCAGTTCGTTTTCTCTGTGAGAATTATTTAAGGTAGGTTATCTACATTTGTACCGTTTTTATTTTTCAAAGAAGTTTTATGTAAATATTGTAAAATACTGAAATCCTTTTTAGCGTTGTCTAGTAACGTTCTCCTAAATGAATATGATACCTAATGTAGAATAATATTTGTTCTTTATTTTCCAGTTCTGAGGTAGACAATGTGTCGTTGAGCGCAGAACAAAGCACATGCGATCTGCCTGCTACACCCTGCGTAACAGCATTACTATTCAACAAACTCCAAACGGAAAGGTTTCGATGGTTCCTGGACATTTCTGATGAAAACCAAATGTTCCTCCACCTACGTCATCGAATGTTACGAAGTATTCGGTTCAATATTCAACTCCAGAAACGCCAATACAGCAAACAAGAGGATATCCGGATTATTCGGTTAGAGTTTACAGAAACTCCTAGCGATCTTGTGGACTCGCCCCGCTTATTGATTGCACATTTAGAATTCGTACGCGCACTGAACAAATCGATAGTTGATCACCTTTGTTCACAATATCCCACCACAGCTCACTTCATGGGACTCATTGTACATCTTGATACCATTGTTGAGCAGATTTTTGGAAAAGTGGATCAGCTGTATCGCATCGTACGAAATAACGGAGCTATTCTAAAATCAGTTGGGTATGTTTTTTATCTTTTCCTAATAATGTGCAAGCGTTTAACTTTTTTTTTTACTATCAAACAGACACGAAAGGCAACTTCAAATTGACAAGTTCTATGAATACCAGCATGAAGACAGCATCCATTGGAATCGATTATACGTGCGGTTTGATGCCATAGATCGGATAAACCATCATAGTGTGATATTCCATCGGAAGATGATCAACGCCGAATGTTTGCTCCCAACAGAGCAACAATGTGGTAAAAACGCCGATCACGGGTTGACATTTTTGGAATGTTTACTGTGGAACGTTGAAAAAATTTCTATCGTGTAAAGCATATATTCAAGAGAATTGTACAGCATTTTATCGTTCTATTATTTTTCCATAAGTTTTGGTATGTATAGTGTTTTACTATTTTGTACTCAATAAATAGGTGAAATTTCAATTCAATGTTTTCATAATAATTATACCACAAACCTTTGTTGGCCAAAACAAAAGCGATAAAAAAAATCTGTAGACATAACTTGCAGGTTAATCATCTGCTGCTTTTGCGTAAATTAATCAGGAAGTAAACATTTGTTTCGCGAAACTGGAACGGATTCCTCCAAGAAAGTTTCCGAAGCGCGAAACGCTGGACGGATTCTAATCTTTCAGAGCCGTTGTTTTAGGTCTCTTACGCTGAAGCGATGTGTATTGATTGTTTCGAGAAAGAAATCACCACCGCTAGTGGAATTATCTAGTTTTTCAACAATATATATCAAAATTTCGAAACAAAAACTATGGATTAACCAAGAAAATAAGATTGCTTATCACATAACTATTATTAACTATTATACTTGTTTTGAGTGCTTTTTTGGTAGCTTACTGTGAGTTCTAAAATTAATGTTGATTTTATTGTTCAACGACGAACGGATAAGTGCAATCAACGTTAGCGACAACATCGACGATCTATGGGAGTCGATCCATGGAGCGGTGAGCACAACAGCACGAGAAGTGGTAGGCACTGCACAGAGGCGACCCAGGACGGGTTGGTTCGGTGTGGAGTGTCAGAGAGTGACAAATGAGAAGAACGTTCCCAGAAGCCGGATGTTGGTGTCGGGTACCCGATCAAATAGAGATCGGTACAAGGAAGCAAGAGCAGCCGAAAAACGAACCCACCGCAGAAAGAAGAAAGAATATGCAGAACAAGTGATTAGCGAGGCACAGGAAAAAATGGAGCAGAACGATATGCGGAGGTTCTATGAGTCTGTCAATGGCGTGTGGAGAAAGACAGCGCCATCTCCCGTCATGTGCAACGACCAACAAGGGAATTTGCTTTGGAGAACTGGTGTGCAAGAAGCGGTACCATTATCACAAGATCGCACATGCTCCTTGGATTTGCGGACGATATCGATATTATCGGGATTGATCGCCGGGCCGTGGAAGAGGCTTTTGTGCCTTTTAAGAGGGAGCCAGCGAGGATTGGACTCACGATCAATACCAGCAAAACGAAGTATATGGTCGCTGGCAATCAACGTGGGTTCATTAGTGGTGGTGGTAGCGAAATGATGCTAGATGGTGAAAAAATTGAAGTGGTAGAAAATTTGTGCATCTTGGAACATTAGTAACGTGCGATAATGATGTTACCCGCGAGGTTAAAAAGGCGTATTGCGGCTGCAAATCGGGCTTATTGCGGACTTCGTAACCAGCTTAAGTCCCGTAGTCTGCAAACGAAAACAAAACTCGCGCTGTATACTACTCTGATTCTTCCGGTGGCTTTATACGGCCATGAGACATGGACGTTAAATGAGGCTGATCGGAGAGCTTTCGGAGTGTTTGAGCGTAAGGTGCTGCGGACAATACTCAGCGGTAAACAGGAGAACGGTATCTGGCGGCGTCGCATGAATCACGAGTTGTACCAGGTGTATAAAGGGCTGGATATTATTAAGCTTATACAACACGGCAGACTCATTCCGTGCCGATAGTTCGAACGAGCCAGACGTGTGTGCTGTGTCTCATCGCGGATTGTGTTCGGTAGTGCGAGTTGTATTGTGTGGTGCTATTCCTACCTACGGATCCAAGGCGATCGCTGTCGGCGAGTGAAGTAGCTGCTTCTGGCGACGCCAGTGAAGCAGGCTATTGTTACTGCTGCTACCTACAGCAGCAGGCGCAGATAAGTGGAAGAGATTGCTTTATTGTTCTCCCGTCACAGAGCGGAACTAATAGACACAAATTGAATTAGTTTTTTTTCTAATAAGCTATTAGTTGTAAGTTAGCATAAGCAATAATTATCCTTCCACCTTGCGAGGTGAGAATGGAGGCAGAGACAGTAGGAGGCAATGGGCCTCCAAAAGATAGTACTCGCACACGATTGTACCATGCGGCTTCGCCTGGGCCTTGGGTTGTTTACTTTCGGCAGAAAGTGAAGAGCCTAGATTTTCTGGGCATAAAACGAGATTTGACGCGTCGTTTTACGAAGCTTGAATTCAGCCAAATCAACAGGAACAAACTACGCATCACCGCACCTACACTACCCGCCAAAAGTATGGAAGCGCAAAAATAAGTATTGCAACACCTACTTTGAATATTGCAACACCCCCAAAAAAGTTTAGCATCACTTCAGAACTCCCATATTCCCATCGGATCTTTTCCATTTAGAATAATGGAACCTTCAACAAAATTGTTCACGACGATAAGTGCATTAGGCCGAACGTCAATTTAGCTCCCTGGGTGCCTTGGCCACCTGGTGGACATCCGGATGCTCCGGATTCTGGAACACATGTGAAGTCACAATTTAATAAATGCATTCATTCCAGCGAGATGCGGTTTTCATCATCTTCCGTAATCGCAATATGACAGGAAAATCAATGCTGACTGACGTTTGCTTGACCAGTTAGTGGTAGCCTCCCACTGATTCTCCGGGAGTTCCGGAACATCCGGTAAAGTGGTAAATTATAAATATTCGTCCCAGAAAGCTGCGATTTTTTCTAAACGGTTTGTGGAGGCATTGTGAGAGAAAAATCAATGAAAGCATCACTAATTGACCCCAGGTGGTCTCCCAGTATTCCTCCGGAAGATCCAGAATATCCGGTAAAGTGGTCAATTATTTAAATTCGTCCCAAAACGCTGCGATTTTTTCTAAACGGTTTGTGAAAGCATTGCCAGGGAAAAATCAATGAAAGCATAACTAATTGATCCCAGGTGGTCTCCCAGTATTCCTCCGGAAGATCCGGAAACATCCGGTAAAGTGGTCAATTATTTAAATTCGTCCCAGAAAGCTGCGAGATTTCTAAACGGTTTGTAGAAGCATTTTCAGAGAAAAATCAATGCAAGCATCACTAATTGAACCCAGGTTGTCTCCCAGTATTCCTCCGGAAGATCCGGAACATCCGGCAAAGTGGTCAATTATTAATATTCGTCCCAGAAAGCTGCGATTTTTCTAAACGGTTTGTGGAAGCGTTGTGAGAGAAAAATCAATGCAAGCATCACTAATTGACCCCAGGTGGTCTCCCAGTATTCCTCCGGAAGATCCAGAATATTCGGTAAAGTGGTCAATTATTTAAATTCGTCCCAAAACGCTGCGATTTTTTCTAAACGGTCGGTGGAAGCATTGTCAGAGAAAAATCAATCCAAGCATTACTAATTGACCCCAGGTGGTCTCCCAGTATTCCTTCGGAAGATCCGGAACATCCGGTAAAGTGGCCAATTATTTAAATTCGTCCCAGAAAGCTGCGTTTTTTTCTAAACGGTTTGTGGAAGCATTGTCAGAGAAAAATCAGAGCAAGCATCACTAATTGACCTTAAGTGGTCTCCCAGTGTTCTTCCGGAAGATCCGGAACATCCGGTAAAGTGGTCTATTTTTAAATTACGCCCCAGCAAGCTGCGAGTTTTTCTAAAACGTCTGTGGTAGCATTGTGAGAGCAAAATCAATGCAAGCACCGCTCATTGACCAGTGGATAATCCAGTAAAGTGATCATATTTAATGGTTTTATAATGCATCCCAGAAAACTGCGATTTTTCCTATACCGTTTGTACAGGCAAACCTCAATGAGTCGATAATGAAGACTCGTTTAAATATCGAGACGTGCACAGCAAATAAATTTGACTTTTACTGGTAATGTAATCAATAAAACTAATGTGAATACAGATCATGTAATCGTTTTTTCAATGTAATTATGCGTTGAAAATCATGCACATAAACGGAGCATGAATCAAACCGTATAGATACATCACCTTACCATTATAACTACACTCTATTGAAAACCAAGGATGTTAACGATCATTCAGTAACTTGGGTTCGATCATTTAGTAGTTTGTCAATAACACATTCCAGAAGCTGAATTTCAAAATATGTTGTATGGTGGGCTTCTAGTGCGAAGGTTTTTCTACAACTCTGCCTAATGGTTCGTTGTTTGAATTCCACTAGTAACGGAGTTATAGCTATAGTTTCAGTAACTTAGACTAAATGATAACAAAATTCCAATCATTTAGTTTGAGTTACTGCAACTAGCGCTCTAACTCCGTTATTAGTTGAATTCTAATAACGAACCATTAGGCAAAGTTGTAGGAAAACCTTCGCACTAGAAGTCCACCATACAACATATTTTGAAATTCAGCTTCTGAATGTGCTATTGACAAACTACTAAATGATCGAACGCAAATTACTGAATGATCGTTAACATCCTTGTTGAAAACCATACTTTATCCACCCTGAAAATAATTTATAAACCATTAAGTTTACATGAAATTATGTGAACCGAAACAAAAGGTGGCCACGCTTGCGACGATCTCGGTAGAATGTAAACAAACCAACAGTTGCATCAAGGCAGCTGCAATTGCAGCGGGAAACCATCATTTTCGACCACCGTCATACTAAAGCGAAGATTTTCCATTGCGACTACAAAGCAGCATCCATGATGCTGCATTTCATTGGTGTACTTTATCAGGCGTTTTCTTAAATCGATGGAAAACTTCAACTTCTTGCACTTCATCCATCAGATATTTTCATTACCTAGCCAGAACCCGATCACGACGGGTTCGGTACTGTATGTTAGAATCGCCATAACTCAGAACATGTTACTCTTTGAGCAACATGGGTTTCAAGAAGTGCAAACGGTAGACTGGTATCAGAACGGACTGTCACTCTGCGGGCCTGAGTTCGATTCTCATGTTGACCATTTTTTATTTATACAGCATAAAATAGATTATGTAAATTTAAAACAACACATAAATTGGAAATGATAAGTGATGTAAAAATAAAATGAAATGTAAATTTCTATCGTTTATCATGCTCCAATTATGTGCATGCTATTTGATGTAAATGTACATGATTCGTTCGAACTGTGTGGAATAGAGAATCATTGAAAATCTGTTTGAAGGGACCATCACAGTAACCCAGAATATTTTTTTCAATATGGCATATTTTGCCTCCATGAGTCGATATCGAGTCATAGAACATCAACTCATAGAGGTTTGACTGTAATAATAATGCCAGAGTTAAATCAATGCGAGCATCTCCCATTGACGCCTGGTGGCCACCTAGTAATCCTCCGGGAGCTTTAGAATATCCGGAGAAGTGGTAAATTTCTGTAATTGAACTCAGAAAGCTGCAACATTCTGAAAATCGCTTGTTGTAAAAATGTCAGAACTAATTCAATATAACAACCAGTCGTTCTCCTCGGATGGTCCTCTAGAAGTTCTGGAACATTCGGTGAAGTGGTCCATTCTTTTAAATTCGTCTTAGTAATCCTCCCTCGTATGTTAGATGTAGCAACATGAAAGCAAAATTTCACTGAGTGGTCCTCAGGAATAGACCTGTGCCGCCACCATCAAAATGAATTGTATGAAAATTTACCACGTCCAAATATTTTTTACAACGCCGATGGCTATTGTAGGCAGTAGGATTATGGATTTCGAACTTTTTTTCCAAAAGAGCACTCACAGTAAAGTCAAGTTCAGTTTGCCAGTTTCGTCTAACTCCTGTCAGAAATACATATTTTCCACCATGTTCATATGACATTTTCCACTTCTAATGATGCAGAATATAATCTCATTTCCGATATAGTTAATAAATCGGAATCACCCAAAATTATTTCAAACAATTTTGTAAAAATTTCTTCAGATTCAAATCAGGAATATCTTCGAGAATTTCTTAAGAACGTTGTTAAAAAAAACCCTTCAGGAATTTCATTATGAATTCTTTTAGGAACTCCTTCAGATATTCGCTTAAAAATTCTATCGTAAAATCTTTCTGGAAGGGGAATTTCCTGGAGCTATTCCTGGATTTTTCTTGAGAACACTTGGAGAAATTTTTGGGGGAATTTCGAAACGAATCTATAAAGGGATATCTGGAACAATTCTCCACGTAATTTCCGCAGAAATTTCTGGTCATTTTTTGGCAGAATTCCTTGTGGAATACAAGCCCCTCCTTGTGGAAGAAAAAGTGGGAGCATTTCTGGGAGTATTTTCAGGTTAACTTCTTTATAATATTGCAAGAGTATTTCCTGAAAATAAATCGTGAACCGTTTTCTGGGTGATTTCTGGGGAATTCCTGAAAGAACTTCTAAAAAATTTCCAAACGGTTTTCTGGCGGAATGCGGAATGCGAAATTTCAGGAAAAAATATCGGAGATAGGTGGGCTTAAAAGAATTCCATGTGTATTTAGAAACGAATTCAGAGGAAATTTCTGTATAGTTCTCAAAGTAATTTATGTAGAGATTTTGGGGGATTTCTGGAGTAGGTCCTAGTGGAATTTTCGGACTCCAGTGGAATTTCCGGAGGAATTCCTGCAAAAAAATTCAAGGGGATTTCTTGGAAGAACGGACGGAAAAACATTTGGAGGAATTCCTGGAGAAACTTCCGGTACACTTCCTGAAAAACTCCCGGAGGTATTCCTGGAGGAAATTCTTGAGTAGTTCATGGAGGAACTTCTTAAGGAATTTTCCGGAGGAATTCGGAGGGACTTCTGGAGGAATTCCTAGAGGAACTTCTTGAGGAATTCCTAGAGAAACTTCTTGAGGAATTCCTAGAGGAACTTCTTGAGGAATTCCTGGAGAAACTTTCGGAAGCAGTCCTGGAAGGTGAAGGATCTTCCGGAAAAATTCCTGGAAAGAATTTCTGGAGGAACTTCCGAATGAATTTCTGGAGGAGCTTCCTGAGGAATTTCTGGAGGAACTTCCGAAGGAATTCCTGGAGGAACTTCCGAAGGAATTCCTGGAGGAACTTCCGAAGGAATTCCTGGAGGAACTTCCGAAGGAATTCCTGGAGGAACTTCCGAAGGAATTCCTGGAGGAACTTCCGAAGGAATTCCTGGAGGAACTTCCGAAGGAATTCTTGGAGGAACTTCCGAATGAATTCCTGGAATTCCTGGGAGGTCTTCCGAAGGAATTCCTGGAGGAACTTCCGAAGGAATTCCTGGAGGAACTTCCGAAGGAATTCCTGGAGGAACTTCCGAAGGAATTCCTGGAGGAACTTCCGAAGGAACTCCTGGAGGAACTTCCGAAGGAATTCCTGGAGGAACTTCCGAAGGAATTCCTGGAGGAACTTCCGAAGGAATTCCTGGAGGAACTTCCGAAGGAATTCCTGGAGGAACTTCCGAAGGAATTCCTGGAGGAACTTCCGAATGAATTCCTGGAATTCCTGGGAGGTCTTCCGAAGGAATTCCTGGAGGAACTTCCGAAGGAATTCCTGGAGGAACGGAGCTTCCGAAGGAATTCCTGGAGGAACTTCCGAATGAATTCCTGGAATTCCTGGGAGGTCTTCCGAAGGAATTCCTGGAAGGGCTTCCGAAGGAATTCCTGTAAAGTCTTTCGCAAGAATTCCTAGAAGGACTTCCGGAGGAATTCCTACAATTTTACCACAATCGGCTTAGAAAAAGTCGCAGCTTTTTAGGACGAGATTCAAGAATTGGCCTCTTCACCGGATGTCCCGGATCTTCCGGAGGAACAATACGAGGCCACTTGGGATCAATTAGTGATGCTTGCATTGATTTTTCTCTGGCAATGCTCCCTCAAACCGTTTAGAAAAAGTCGCAGCTTCCTGGAGCGAGTTTAAAAATTGACCACTTCATCGGATGTTCCGGAATTTGCGGAGGACCACTGGGAGGCCATCTGGGGTCAATGAGTGATGCTTGCATTGATTTTGCTCTGATAATTCTGCCACAATCGGCTTTGAAAAAGTCGCAGCTTTCTGTGACGAATTTCAAAATTTAACCACTTTACCGGATGTTCCGAAACTCCCGGAGGACCACTGGGAGGACGCCAAGGGTCAAGCAAGCGTCAATCAGCATTGATTTTTCTGTCATATTGCGATTACGAAAGATGATGAACATTTGGCATGTCGCTAGAATGAATAGATGTATTAAGCGGTGACTTCACACGTGGTTCAGAATCCGGAAAATCCGCGGTCTACCTGGTGGCCAGGGCACTCCAAAGAGCTAAATTGTCCTCTTTCGCAATGCACTTATCGCCGTGATAAATTTTGTAGAAGGTTCCACCATTCTAAATGTAAAGGATCCGACGATAAATTTTCACGAATATGTTAGTTCCGGAGTGATGCTAAACTTTTCGGAGTGTTGCAATATTCAAAGCAGGTGTTGCAATACTTATTTTTGCGCTTCCATACTTTTGGCGGGTAGTGTACATACCAGGTGGCGAATGAAATTGCTGGCGACAGGGCGTACAATGTTGAATATTTAGTTTATGTGCCCTCGCGGGAGGTCGAGATAGAAGGCGTAATCAACGCAGCGAGCTTGACTTGCAAGGATGTGCTTGCAGGGAAAGGTCGCCTAAAGAACGCCCTGCAATCTACCGTGGATATTCTGGACTGCAAGGAATTGCATTCAGCAGCCACGGTAGATGGCAAAAAGGTTTATTCCAAGTCAGGCTCGCTTCGGGTGACATTCGCCGGTTCGATGCTTCCAAAATATGTCGATATAGAAAATATGTTGTTTCCGGTGCGTCTTTTTGTGCCAAGGGTATTTAATTGTACCAACTGCAAACAACTTGGTCACACTGCCGAGTTTTGTGACAACAAACCACGTTGTGGCAAATGCTCAGAAAGACATCGGGAGGAGTTCTGCCAGCAACAAGCAACAAAATGTGCTTATTGTGGTTTGAACCCTCCCCATGGTTTGCAAGAATGCCCGGTGTACAAAAATCGCACCCAAAAAGTGAAGCGGTCGTTGGTACAGCGCTCCAAGCAGTCGTATGCGGAAATGGTTAGGTCGCAAGATACATCCGCCACAGCCACTGCATCGACTGCTATTTCAGCCACCGTTCGTGTAAGTGATTATTATGATTCCATATCAATTGACGAATTGGACTCTGACGCAGCCGACATGGATGATTCTGCGGAGGTACACGTGCCCGAAAAGAGGAAGCAACCGTCTTCCCTGGATCGCGCCGTAAGAGAACAAAAGTCATCCACAAAAGCTTGCCAAAATCTGAAGGTAATGGGGGTTTATTTAAAATCCTGAAGCAATCTGTCCCTACTGCTTCTTTTGATGCTAGTTGCAGTAAGACATTCCTGCCATTGCCTAAATCCGATGTTTCGAAGAAACATCCGGCTAGGAGAATCAACGAAAGAAAAAACAAATTCGCACTTCTAGAAAAAGTATTCCGTCCAAGCGAGGATTGATCTCCTTTAAGGACCTTGTGGACCGTTTTTTGAACTTGTTCAATATTCCGAATTCATTGAGGCCAATCATTGACCTCTTTATTCCAACAGTTGAAAGTTATCTGAAGCAATTGACTGTTTCATGGCCCCATTCTTGCAGAAATTGTATCTTTCGATGGATAATACGGCTAATACCGAAGATACAATCACTGTACTGCAGTGGAACTGTCATAGTCTGAAAAATAAATTAGACGTGTTCAAGTTTTTGATTCGCAATTCCGATTGCGATATATTTGCACTCTGTGAAACATGGCTTTCTTCTGAAGATGAAATCAACTTCCACGATTTTAACATTATTCGCCAAGATCGGGATGATCATTATGGTGGCGTTCTTTTGGGGATCAAAAAATGCTACTCCTTCTACAGAATTCCCATTCCGACTGTTCCCGGCTTAGAAATCGTCGCATGCCAAGTAAATGTGAAGAATAAAGATCTTTGCATGGCTTCAGTGTACATTCCTCCAAATGCCTCTATTAATCGTCGACATTTTTGGAGCGCAGTCTCCCTCCTATCATCTCCAGTATTGATATTGGGTGATATGAACGCACATGGTATTGGATGGGGCGAAACGTATGACGATTATAGAGCGCCTATTTTCTATGATTTGTGTGACGATTTCAATTTGAATATTTTGAACACTGGTGAAGTAACTCGAATAGGACCAAATGGTCAACAAAGCCGTATTGATCTGTCTTTATGTTCAAATTCACTATCATTAGATTGCACGTGGAAGGTAATTCAAGATCCCCATGGTAGTGACCATATGCCGATAGTCACCACAATTAAGAGTGGCTATCAGCAATCTGAGCCAGTTAATGTTCCTTTCGATCTCACGAAGAACATTGACTGGCAAAATTTGCATCGGCGGTAAAATTGGTATTGAATCAACTGATACTCTTCCACCTTTGGATGAATATCGATTCCTTACTGAGTTGATTCAAAAAAGCGCATTAGAAGCTCAGACACGACGCGTTCCAAGTACATCTGTCATAAGAAGACCAGCCACTCCTGGATGGGATGATGAATGTACTAAGTTGTATTCTGAGAAATCTGATGCCTTCAAGGCCTTCCGTAAACACGGGAGGTCCGAGCTTTTTGAAGAGTATTTGAGGCTCGAAAGAAAGCTCAAAAATCTTCTCAAGGCAAAAAAACGTAGCTACTGGCGACGTTTTGTCGAGGGACTATCACGAGAAACCTCAATGACAACACTTTGGAAAACGGCCCGCAACATGCGGAACCGCATTTCCACCAACGAGAGTGAAGAATACTCCAATCGATGGATATTCAACTTCGCAAAAAAGGTCTGTCCAGATTCCGTACCAGCAGAACCGCTATTTCGAGAATCAGTCACTGATCCCGGTTCTTTGGGTGGACCATTCTCAATGCTGGAACTTTCTATGTCTCTTCTTTCATCGAATAACTCTGCTCCGGGATGCGATAACATCAAATTCAATCTTCTTAAAAACCTTACTTGACCTGTACAACTGTTTCATGGAGTACAACATTGTGCCACCTGAATGGCGACAGGTCAAAGTAATAGCTATTCAAAAGCCTGGGAAACCAGCGTCTAATCACAATTCATACCGACCGATTGCCATGCTATCATGCATGAGAAAATTATTGGAGAAAATGATCCTTTCAAGAGTCGACCATTGGGTCGAAGAAAATGCATTGCTTTCAAATACTCAGTTTGGATTTAGAAAAGGGAAAGGAACAAACGATTGTCTGGCGTTGCTTTCTTCAGATATACAACTGGCCTTTGCGCACAAGGAGCAATTGGCTTCAGTATTCTTGGACATTAAGGGCGCTTTTGATTCAGTTTCCATAGAAGTACTGTCAGGCAATCTGCACAGTAGTGGATTACCCGTTATTTTGAATAATTTCTTGTACAATTTGTTGTCAGAAAAACAAATGAACTTCACACTCGGCACTCTGACAACTTCCAGAAATAGCTACACGGGCCTTCCCCAAGGTTCGTGTTTAAGTCCCTTGCTTTATAATTTCTATGTTAAAGATATTGACAATTGTTTGGAAGGACAATGCACGCTCAGACAACTTGCAGATGATGCCGTGGTCTCTCTAAGAGGTCCATGTGCAGCTGTCTTGCAAGGACCATTGCAAAGTACCCTAGATAATCTGACTGTTTGGGCCAGACATTTAGGGATCGAGTTTTCACCGCAAAAACTCAGTTGGTTGTGTTTACTAAGAAGCGGTATCCTGCTCAACTGAAACTCAAGCTGTTGAATGATGACATCAACCAATCTTTATCTTCTAAATACCTTGGGGTCGTGTTTGATTCCAAATGCACCTGGAAACTCCACATAGAGTATTTGATACAAAATGCCGGAAAAGGATCCATTTTCTACGTTCTATCTCCGGAACATGGTGGGGTGCTCACCGGAAGACCTCATCAAACTCTATAGAACGACTATTCTCTCTGTTTTAGAGTATGGCTCCTTCTGCTTCCTCTCAGCAGCTGATTGCCACCTTATCAAATTGGAACGAATTCAGTATCGTTGTTTGCGTATTGCCCTTGGCTGCATGCATTCAACGCATAACATGAGCCTGGAGGTGCTTGCTGGAGTCACTCCTTTAAAGCACCGTTACTGGGAGCTCTCACTTAGAATACTCATCAAATGTGGAACAAGTAACACACTTGTTCTAGATAACTTCGATAATATGCTTGAACTAACTTGTCGTTCAAGATTCCTTAGAGTTTATCTCAACTACATATCATCAGATCTTTGTCTTCCGTGTTATAATCTCCCTCGAGTTCACTTCACCAACGACAGTTCCTCAATTGTATACGATCTGTCCATGAAACATGCTATTCAAGGAATACCAGATCATCTTCGACAAATATCTATTCCCTCACTTTTTTCTGAAAAATATGAACATGTCAATTGCAACAACAGATATTTCACTGATGGTTCTCGCATCAACGGATCCACTGGCTTCGGTGTTTTCAATGTAACTTCAACCACCTTCCAAAAACTTCAGGAACCGTGTTCGGTTTATGTTGCTGAGCTGGCAGCAATTAACTTCGCTTTGGGGATAATTTCCAATCAGCCCGTAGACCATTATTTCATCTTCTCGGATAGTCTTAGTTCTATCGAGGCACTCCGGTCGATGAAACCTGTTAAGCACGCATCTTACTTTCTTACAAACATAAGAGAGCAGATGCGTGTTTTGGTCGAAAGATCATTCAAGATTACCTTTGTTTGGGTCCCATCTCACTGCTCAATCTACGGCAATGAGAAGGCAGACGCTGGCAAAGGTGGGCGCACAGGAAGGGGAGGTTTATGATAGACAATTCTCGAGCAACGAGTTTTTCCCATTAGTCCGTCAGAGTACTCTTCAAAGTTGGCAAAGGAATTGGACACACAATGAACTTGGACGGTGGCTATTTTCCATAGTTCCAAAAGTTTCTGGGCGAGCGTGGTTCAGAGGTGAGGACTTAAGTCGAGGCTTTATTCGCGTGATGTCGAGACTTATGTCCAATCACTATTCACTAAACGCACATCTGTACAGAATAAACCTTGTCGATAGCAACTTATGTAGGTGCGGAGCCGGTTATGATGACATCGATCACGTAGTTTGGTCCTGCTCGGAAAATGACGCCTCCAGAGAGCAATTATTGGATACCCTAGTGGCCCGAGGTAAACAACCCTTCAGGGAAGTTCGCGGTGTTTTGGGAGATCGTGATGTTGTCTATATGCAGGCCATTTATAGTTTTCTTTGTGCTTCTGACATCAAAATTTAATATTTTGTTTTTTTTTTTCTTTCTCCAAAGTTTTCTTTGTTTAGTCTCTGCCTTTTTTGTTCCGTAGAGCTCCATAGCTCTTGCCATCCGGAAGATGCTCCCAGTCGAACCATTCCTCGAGCATGACGACACGCCACATCGTCACTGACGCCAAATGCCCGGATGAGAAGCTGAAATTTCCTTATCCCAAATCCTTAGCCCCGTCCATCCTTAAACTTTGTAAACTAACCTCGAGTCACCACGAGTACGCTGGCTCCTTCCCCTCTCTTATTAACTGTATAATAAAATGATATTGATTGTATATATCACAAAGAACCATGGCTCCGTAAAGTGTTATACACGCCTGAGCCTACCAAATAAACGAACTTGGAAAAAAAAAAAAAAAAAAAACAACACGGCAGACTACGATGGGCTGTTCACGTTGTTCGTATGCCGGAAAAACGTCAAGCGACGATAATATTTAATAGAGAACCCGGAAGAGGCCGCAGACTTCGTGGAAGGCCGCGTACACGATGGCTTTTTGCAGTTGAAGAAGACCTGAGGGCGCTCAATGTTCAGGGCGACTGGAAGCGATTGGCCCAGGATCGAGTCCAATGGAGAAGGATACTCCATTCGGCGTAGGTTCACCGAAGAGCTGTAGCCCATCAAGTAGTATCAAGTAAGTTTATTGTTCAAATTTTGGCGAAAAATAAATGCAAATTCATTCAAAGGCTATATCATTCAGGAAATAATATTTTATTCATTTCTTGAAAATGATAAAACTGATCAATGTTACACCGGTGATCAATGTTCCCCCGGATTACGGTACATATTAGAGACTTTGAAGCTTTCTCAACGATACACGAGACTTGCTGCTTGAATGTTAATTGCAAGCTTGAAGAAAATAATTTTGTTCTGCATTTGTTTGACTCCTGTGCAAAAAAAAAGGATATTTAGATAAAACTTGTGCTTTTAAAATGCAGTAATCTTCCTATTGATGAATGTCAATCGAAAGATAAGACTTTCCTTTGTCTCAAATGAGCAGCGTAATTTGAAAATTCGGTTTTGAATAGGTCAACTTGGGGTGTCCAAAATGTGTACATTTGGGAGTTTAAAATATGTTGCACTGTACAAAACGATTTTTTTTGACAATTTCAGCGATTTATCAACAGCTGGTGCCCATTTCAAATTTTTATTCCATAAATAAGACTTTCATCTGTGTGGTTTCCGTTTATATTAAACGTTATTATTGTTTTTATTAGCGAGACGAGCCGGCCAAGGGAATCTCGGGAGTTATATTAAACGTGATATTTGATTTTGATATTATATTATCACATATCGGTTAGCACTTCCTCTTGGGGTTTAGAATCGGACGTTTACCCTACTAATCGACTAACAGATTATCAATCGGTTTCGAAGAACCAACCAATCACATTTAGGATTAAATTTGGATGGGATTCGGAAAAATATTTGGTAGGCGTAGTAGGGGACACCTTCCTACATAGCCGGTACCAAATAGTTTTTCATGAACAGTTCCTCATTTTGAGAAAACCTGCGTTAGATTTCTTTCGCCCTACAAATTTCTGGCGTTCTGGCCAGCATGAGGGCTGTTTGCGCATAAACTATAGCGCCTGGAAACGGCAGCGGCGGGTAGAAAATCAGCCACTGCCAATAATTCATTGCAACCGATGTTCACCTTCGCCTGATTTAAATAACCCATGAGAAAAACAAGCATTGCATCCTATGCTAGAAGATTTTTTTTGCGTTTTTTTTTTTAAGGGAAATGTGGGGTTTTAGTGAAATGTCTTCGGCGTGTGTTACACACATCAGCGTGTCAATCGGCGAGCAGCAAGCCATGATTTTGCCCTCCTTCCAGTTAGACCTCCGCGGCGTGCACACGCATCCACGGAGAGTCGCTGTCATAACTTCGTTCGGGCCATTTGGGGCCACACAAATATCTTCGAAAGTTTCAAATTGTGATGAATA
The DNA here is from genome assembly GCF_024139115.2 of Armigeres subalbatus. Lineage (NCBI taxonomy): Eukaryota > Metazoa > Arthropoda > Insecta > Diptera > Culicidae > Armigeres > Armigeres subalbatus. Next base: position 230,796,931 of record NC_085141.1, on the reverse strand, counting down.
ATTTAAGATGATTTTTTCATGAAACCGATTCATCTAAGAGGAATAAGAAGGATTCATGAGAAGACTGTGGGTGAACTCTAACAGCTTTCGAACTATTTTTGATTAAGTTTGTTAGAAAAACATCGGAATTCTGAAAGAATGCTACAAGAGCTGCTGACTGCTGAACATCACCTATATGCTTCCTCTCTGGATAATTGAATAAACCTACTTGAAAAAGAAATTACAATCAAATCTTCGTGTGTTTTTGGGGCTCGGATGGCTAATGATTGTAGGCATGTTCCTTCCGTAAGATCAACGTTGGTTTTGCTCATTATGTGATCCATGCACATTGGTACAATCGGTTCGGATGCATAGACGATTCCTATAGGTGATAAATATTATCTGCTGGTTGATTATATGACCTCTTTCGACCCTAGCTGTTTTATAAACCTTGAAAGTTAACTGTTGGCTATTGCTGATTTATTCCTTTAAGCTATCCGCACCCAACAGCGATTTACCGGGTTTAGTGCTACAGCTACCAGCTACCTCACTTCACTCCTTGAATACAGAAGTAAAATAGCTCCGAATACGATACGGCAGAGGTTCCCAAACTTTTGGATATGCGACCCACCTAGCAGAATCCTATATTGCTCGCGACCCACCAAGTACCAAATGCATTGATTTTGTAAAATTAGATAAAAATGAGTTCGCGTTAGATTGGACAAATTATAATAAATAGCTTCATTGTATTTGCATTTATATTCATTATTTTATTGGTCAAAAATTCGTCAATTTTTTGGATTGGATGTGGACTGGATTTGGATGGAATTTGAATTAAATTTGTGTTGCATTTGGATTGGATTTGAAATTTATTCAGATTGATTTTGAAGTGTATTTCGATTTGATTAGGATTGGATTCAGATTGGATTTGAATTAGATTTGGATTGGATTTGAATTAGATATGGATTGGATTTAAAATAGATTTGGATTTGATTTAGATCGGATTCGAATTGTCTTAGAGTAAAATCAGCAGTGATTCAGCATTATTTTTTCCAGCAACTGTTCTAGATTCAGTTTTTATACCAGTCAACTGTCAAAAAAATAAAACAGGTATAACGCTCCGTTCTATTTTGAACCACGATTGAATCACGGGGTTAAATTTTTTTCAATTGTTTTGGTATATGAATACGTCATTTTATCTACGAATCAATCCACTTTCCAATTACGGCATGTGTCTTGGCAGCAACATAATGATTTCATTTAATTGAAAATTTGAAAAACATGAATGGAACACTGCTGGGGAAACCAGCGAGTTTGTTCTAATTTGCTCCAGATTCAAACTAGAATAGTGGTCGAAAATTTGGAATGAAACTGAATCACTACTGATTTCACTCTTAGGATTGGTTTTGGATTGGGTTCGGAGCTTACATTTGGATTGTATAGGACTTCTTTCTACTTGCTCAAATATCGTATAACAAAAAAGGCCGTTGACCTCGTCAGGTTTGTTATTCTTTAATCATCCAATCATTAGTTAGATCCTAACTCAAAATATGGAATAGATTTGTGGGACAAAATAGTAACAAAATTATGAATTAAGATTTGTCTTTCGCGACCCACCACTGAACAGCCCACGACCCCCCTGGGGGTCGCGACCCACAGTTTGGGAACCTCTGCGATACGGTATTCAAACCTCGTATTCCTTATGCCACACTTTTTGTGTTGAGCTTTTTAACTTTTTGTATAGGGCATAACGCTTCTCCAAACCCCGTTTCTCGTGAATTTTGAAGTACCTACTTTATGAACGCCCAGAAATTCCATCAACATTTTATGCTGCATGCAGATAAAAGACTTTGGAATTCCCATTCCCATGTTCAACATTTGAGCTAGAAATAAATAGTAAGATTTTCGGTGTTTCACCTTATTGAAACAGCGTCTCGAGAAACCAACAAGAAACTCCTCTCATTAGTTGCCGTAGGCAATGGTCAGATATTTTTATGCGCAAGGTTTCGATTAATCTGCTCATTCTGAAATTCCCGAAAGTGCAGCGAAGGCAGCACAAACTATAGTTGATTACCGACTCCACGTCAGATGCACCATGTTTATCAATCTCATGTGCATCTGAAAAATCATTAATGAAAATAATAATTATAATGAAAAGAAATTTACCTTGATATGGTAGCATATTTTTTGGAATGAACATTTATGACAGATAGAAAAACAAATTAAAGTTCAAGGCTACTTTGATACTGCTGTACACAGCATATGTCATGATTGAATAACCCCTCAACAAAATTATAGCTAGCGTAAAAAGCTGGATAACTTATTTTGCCACGCACCAATTTAAGTATAATTTGTTTCTACGAATCAAATTCCTAGAAGTTAGGTTTTCAGCATTACTTAGCGCAAGAGAGGGTTTAAACTCTGCGTTAAACTGCATTTTACTCGCCGATTCGGGGCGTTATCATGAGTGATCAGCACTCATGGAACACATTGTTTAACGTTAATGTCAGCCGGGTTTTATTTTTTAGGCATCAAACGTTAGGAGCATATTTCCAGCGTCGCACAGCCCAGGAGAGGGTGTAAGCTCACAACGGTATAGTGTAGGCCGTCCTCGATTGGGGTCCTGTGGGTCGCATCGCATGTAGTGGCTGTGCACGGGGCAGTTATGTGTTGAAAGCGGTTTCGGGGCAGTTAGGATTGAGGTTTAATATAAACAGATGTAGGATTGAACAAAGTTATAACTTTCAGGGTTCATATTGTGGAGACTATTGACAGCCAAAGCGTTGAGGATAAGCTTTTAGTTAGGAACTGAATTAATTTATCCGATTTGGAATCCTAGATGTAATAGTAGGTATATATGGACAATAATAGAAGCTATCCAGTATTTTGCGCTCGATAATGGCGGTCTAGTGAGATCCGAAGAGTGCCTTTTTGACATTCAAGAGGTAGAAAATATTTATATATTTTAATCAAGGTAGGCCTCGATTTATTGAAAACGTTGGCACTCACCAGAATTGTACAAACATCTCAGGTACAAACGAATAAGTGTCAAACATATTTCTCGGATCCTTATTAGGAATGCGAAAACTTGCCATCAATAATTGAGTCGATGTGAAAACTAAATGATCGCGCAGAACGTTTTTCAACTACTAGTCTGATTTACTCTGTGTTTAACATAACTCTGGAACTGGTTTTCATGCGACGGATGCTTGCTACATAATAAGCTGCGTTGGTATATCCCAAAACCCGCCTAAAAATTTAGCCAAAACCAACTCCAACTAAAGTCACATTCACGCGAGGGATACTTGCGCACAAATGATATCAAGTAAATTACAAGATCCGCTTAAGTAAAAGGGAGAAAACTGACCACATTGTAATTAGATTTTATTTGTAGCCAATCTTATATTTGGATCCGCAATGTAAGAGATCCTTTTAATTTTCTACAGGCAGCGGAGAGCTTGGGAGTCCTTTTCTTCATGGCTCCATTAATCACAACCCGTGCCAATTCAAATAATGTGCCCTCAACAACTTTACTTAAAATCTGTTGGATTTGCATGTCCGAAAATTTTGTGGAGCTCTTGTGCATAGTATGTAGTGGAATGATCTGGCGCCCGCTGGTTGTAAAACATACTCTAAAAACAAATAAAGGCATGATAACATTCGGATCAGTTCCTAACAAAACTAACTACACGAGATCAGAGCAAAAATGTCTTTTCACCATATTCTACTGGCTTTAGTTGCGAGGAAAATATGCTCCGTAGATTCCAATGTTTTAATGTAACGCTCTTCACAATGCTAGAAAATATAATTAAAAGGATTTTAAAAATGCATCCGAGAAAACTTCGAAAATTATTAGGAAAATGTTTGACACCTGTTTGTTTATTTAGAAGCCTAAGAGTAAAATCAGCAGTGATTCAAATCGTTCGGGGCTGTCAGTTTGAATATGAATCTGAAACATTGAATTTCCCAGCAGCTGTTCTAGATTCAGTTTTTATACCAGTCAACTGTCAAAAAAATAAAACTGGTATAACGCTCCGTTCTATTTTCTGCAGATTTGAACCACGATTGAATCACGAGATTCAAATATTTTTCAATTGTTTTGGTGTATGGATGCGTCATTTTATCTACGGATCAATCCACTTTGCAATTCGGGCAGTAACATAATGATTTCAATTAATTGAAAATTTGAAAAACATGAATAGAACACTGCTGGGGAAACCAGCGAGTTTGTTCTATTTTGCTCCAGATGCAAACTAGAATAGTGGTCGAAAATTTAGAATCAAACTGAATCACTCCTGATTTCACCCTAATGAGTGCCGATATTTGTGAATAAATCAAGGCCTACTTTAATTGAAATATGTAAATATTTTCTACCTCTTGAATGTCATAAGGGAACTCACTAGGCCGCCATTATCGAGCGCAAAATACTGGATATACAGTTATCTTTTCATTAAGTATTGATGATATCCTTTTAGTTAAGTTAAATAGCAGATATGCATGTATGAATTATTAGAATTGTATTTTTGTCTTTGTAGTGAGATTAATTATTTACTAATGTTTTGCGGGCCGGCGAGTGAAAGCGGCCCAATTCTTTTATCTACCTCTTTCCAGACGACCAATGATGAAGAAAATCTCATAGTTCCGGTATCAGAAGTGGTATTCATATTCATAACAACCACCGTCAATACAGGAAGTCTGTGTTCACAACGTGATTACTTCAAGGACAATCCCAACATCCTCTGTGAATTGCAGATAAGTATTGCGTTTATATTTTAATTGCACTGAGCTCGTTCTAATCTGATCGATGAATGAATTGACTTGTTACATATTTAGATACATCGTGAATAATCAATATCATTAGTAAATTTAAATATTCCCGTAGATTAGAAAAGCAAGTGCATAAATTACTATTTTATGGCAACATATCACTGCGAAACGGGACCCTTCGGAGCCTTAAGTAAGATCTCGGTCCGGTTGCATCTAAGGAGATCTTAGTGCAGTGCACACCGGACGTGTTGCCCGGTAGACGTATCGCTCAGCGGTATTTAAATACAACGCAGATAGGCTATGGTCAGAGGGTGCGTTGATATTACAAGATTACAAGATTACAAGGTAAAATAAAAAATTGGGGCTTAGAGAGTTAAAGAACATCATCAATAAAATTCTGGAGCAATTCCAAGTTATTTTTAAAAGATTATTTAAGTTTAATCCTGTCTTCAGGAATTGACAGGAAATTTTAAGCCTAAGTAACTTCAATGAGGAATTGTGCTTCTGTTTTTCTGTACTATCGAAAATTATATTGGAATTTCTTGAATTAATTGATTGATTGTCTTTATTAAAGAGACTTGCAGCCATAGGCTGGCTCATCTTTGGAGACACTCTATTATTGGATTCGAATCCACAAGAAATTATTGTGGATTATAAATCATTCGATTCAGCGTGTATTAAAACTGGGATTGATTCATACTGAACGGGTCTAAGAGCTTCCTAGTCCCCCTCTAATAAAACAAACATAAAAATTAGCTAATTTCTTGTGTACATCCGCTGCTACGATATTTTTTCATTTCCTTCAACCGGGAAAAAACCGGGAATCTGGAAATCGATTTTGAATGGACACCCTGCATTCGTACATCGCAAGTATAGACACCAGGGGACGATCACATGTTGTAAGCAGACGCCTTTGTTAACTAGTGCGCTTTCTTTCGATTCTTTGTGGTAAAAGATACCTTTGATCAAAATGTGTTGCGAAGCAACCTACTAAACCAGAGGCTCCCAAACTTTTCGGAGACGCTACTTGACTAGCAGAATCCCATAAAGTCAGGTATAAAATGCATTAATTTTCAGAAATGGGATACATAAGTTCGCGTTATATTGAGAAAATCATAACAAATGTGTTTACCGAACGGTCAGAAATTTTTTATTCTGTGTCTGTAGTGGGTACCAATTTTAGCATTCATATTTTCACATTACTCGGATAACAAAGAATGGCTATTTACTTTGCAAAATTAGTTCTCTAGCGCCAATTAGTTCCCATAGCTTGGGAACTCATGTACTAAAATTTTATCTAAAGCCAAGCCTACAATGGCTTAAAGATTAACAGAAACATTCTATCGCGCTTTTATTTCCATTTTATTGTTCGTCGGGTGAGTGTAACTTATCTATAATAATAACGCTGACAACCTTCTTCTAGCGTCGCACAAAAGAGTAATTCGAGCCAAAAACTTGGCCAAAAACCAAAAAATTGAAAATGAATAAAACCGAACAAATATAGCTTCATTTCATTGTTTATAGTCTGTAGAATAACCATACAGCTATTTTAAGAAGAAATAATAAAACTTACAATAATAGATAGTCGTTAAAAGTCTTATATAAATGTTCTCAATCAATTGACCTATTCAAAGTAATTAATTTACACATAATTTCTAGACCAACATTTGGAAAGGGTGTAACAGCCAAAATTTATTCCTTCTGATTCTTCGTCCACGTATATAGCTTTATATGTAGACGAAGAATCAGAAGGAAATTCTTTGGGTGTTACGCCCTTTTCAAATGTTGCTCTAGATTTATCTTATGTTAATATCAGTAAGCTTGCAAAATCCAATGAGAGTAGGCTTTGAAATTAAAACAACATAAATTAAAAACAAATCGCCACCACCCACGTGGAGTTTCTGGCGCCATTTGTTTGCATGTAGAACATATTTGCACCAAAAGTAACTGTGTTTAAATTGCAAATTGCGAATCAAAACGTAAGATACGCTGAATACACATCGAAGGGATCGCTTTTCAAGGTACGTATTGAACTATTTGCAGTGGTAGTTTCGTCAATAAGTCCGCTTCAATTTGAATAGTTTAAAATTGCTGCACGGATTTTGAAGCTGTGATTCGAAATCCGTCCACGGTGTACGGATTTCGATTCAGGAAGTATTGAATCAATTCACTTTTTCATCATGTTTTTCGTAGTTTTCAATGTGTAAATGATGAACACTTCAAAGGTAGAGGTATTTGTGCCCATATATCAACGACAAACAAATCATTTGCATTCGATTCGGATGTTTATTTTACTTAGAGAGACTTTTTTTATATGCTGAGGACAATGACTAATAAGTAGTAAATAGAAGTAAAAATTAGTAAATAGAAAATAACATGATAATCGCAGTAAATAGTTTTGGCCAGGATTTTGGCCATTTACTCCTATGTGGGTCGGTGGTATCACCACTAGGAAGTAAGTAATTTATGAGGCCAAATACTTCAGCCATTGAAGTGGTGTTTAGTAGCAGAAGACCACCAGTGATTCATTCAACTGACAAATGCATTTCCTGAAAAAATAGATGTAATCCTACTCAAAATGTTCCAGAACTAAGGATGAGCTAGATTACTTTTTTATTCTTTTGTTTGCTCTGATGGGGATTCCAGGATATTGTACGCTTTCCTATATTTCGGGCATTGGGCCACCCGGAGTGGTTATTAATTTTTATCCTGTTCGGGTGTGCCACTGCGACCAGTTACTAGATCTATTGTAGCGTTACCGGTATCCTTAGTGTTTAAGTGCATGTCGATTTACTCCATTACTATTGATAAGCAATGCAGTATCGGTTTTGATACAGTTGTTTTGTTTTCTCAAGAGCACCATGACAAGGTCCCGCTATTTAGACCCTTCACAGAGAGCAATCCCATTGAAGGCGCGCCCCTTATCAATAGGAAATCAATACTTTATTAATTACTACCTATGTCTGAAACTCGATTTATGCACATGCACAACATGTGACAGATTTAGTTTGAAAAATGTATTGGAGGGTAACCACTTCCTTCGTTGAGGTTTGATTCCACGAACCAGTACGCTAAACAGGTACTTTCCCTACTAAGCTACGAAGGACCTCCATCGTCCTCCGCAGCTTAGCGGGTACTGATGAAAACAAATTCCCAGCACCAGACACATAGCCGAACTCTCGCAATCTATTTTCAGAACTAACTCTCTCTCATGTATTGGTTTGTACAAATTCTAACCAAGTAGGATGAGTATTTAGGCTGTGAACCCTTCCAGCGATTCGTTTAACTTTTAGTTAAATGGTATTTTAGTTCGATGGTTATTTCTTCGTGGTTAAAAATAACCCTGCTGATGAGCATGGTTAGATTTGACAGTTTAGTAGTTAAACTTTGTTCTCGAGAAAATTGGCGCCAAATCCATTTTGTTCCAAATAACTATCAATCTGTCAGAACTCAAATGGGTCGGCTTCAGGGTAAAATTTCACGATGGGAAAATAACCATCGAACTTTTAACTAAAAATTTTAACTAAAAGTTAAACGAATCGTTGGAATGGTTCACAGCCTTAGAACTGTCTGGCTCCTACACACTTGCTTCAACAGCAACTGCGCTCGATGAAGTAGGGTTGTGTGAGGTTGTGCCAGTTGGTCGTCAGATCCTAACCGACCCTAGGATATCAATATTTGTTCGGCGTACTGTCAATGTATATTCGCGTCGATACAAACTGAAATTCGAGACAGTATTTACTCTTGCCATCCTTGGCAATGTACAAGAGAACGGCATGTGGCGATGAAGGATAAACCGCACGATCCCCGCCTACTCTTCACGGCAGCCAGTATTCAGAGGGTAACAAAAATCGGAAGGATAGCACGGGCAGGGCATGTTGCAAGAATGCCTAACTGCAACTTTGCAAAGCTGGTGTTACCCATCCGGGGAGATATCAGAAGGCGGGGCGCTAGGTGGGACATAAAAAACGATTTGGCGAGCGTGGGGCGAAACCGACGATGGAGAAATGCGGCCTCAAACCATGTATTGTGGCGTCAAATTGTTGATTCAGTGTTATCTGTTTGAATGTAAGCTAAATAAATGGAATGGAACCGAGCAGAAGTTCATAAACTTTCGGTTTGTTTTGCTACGGCAATAGGATTTGTTGTAGGGTATCCTCAGTTATTATGCTGAGGGATTCCCGAATACGATTTTTCTGATCAATTTAGCGAAGGAAATCCGGAGATGGAGAGTTCAATTCCCGGTTCGCTTTAGGATGTTTTCGGGTTGTAAACATTCTTGACTTCCTGGGCATAGTATATTTGTGGTATATGGATTGATCTTGCCACACAAGGTACATGCTCATGCAATGGAAGGTATAGGAATGCATTCAATTGATAACTGTGGAAACGTTCGAAGAAGACTGAGTTCAAAAGCCGGACATGTTCCAGTTTGAATGTAGTTATTGAACAAAAAATCACTCACAACGAGTTTTTCTAAAAAAACTGTAAAATTGTAATTGATTTTGAAATTGTTATTGAAAAAAGACACATTTACTTTGTGACTCCCCAATTGTGTAACATTCATAAAGCCAACATGGTTTACTCTTTGTGCATGTCAAGTGCGTCAGTTGTTCAGATTGTTTATCTTTTGATGGGCCATCAATAGCACACAAAATGGATTAGATAGTTCCAATCGAGCGTTACTTCGTATATTCGCGATATCACCCGTCCCAATAGTCGTCTAGAACCGTTTGGCTCGACCGGTTCTAATTTGTGTGCTTTATTTTTTTAAACGACATACTTTTCGTAAAGTAGCGAAGTTCCAAACATGTGTAAGGTGCTAGGCTGCTGTTGTAATTGTGCAGCGAAAGTGGCTTGTTGGTAGGTTGAAGAGCGAACATTAGTCTAGATCAGAGTCTATTATATAGAGTTGCGCAAAGAGTGAAGCCAAATCTACCTATTGAACTGTCAAACCGTCTACCTATCGAGCAAAGTAAACAAATACTTGTTGGTAAGGCGGAAGTATTGTTATCGCCTAATGAATATTATGGCAAAACAAAACACAAGAACTAAAAAGTATTAGAATTGTTTTAGAAGCAGAGTAAAAACACTTTAATACACCCCCTAATAAAGTAGCAACAAGAAACTGACTTATTTGCACTCTATAGGAAGCCTAATTTTCAAATTTGAAAGCTTTAGAAGTAAACACTCCCGTGAAGTCACTTGGGGGGTTGAACAAAAATGCAAGTTGCCAACATAATAACATGAGCATCATTCAGCATCAGTGTAAGCAGATCCTCTTTGCGCAACTCTATATATAGACTCTGGTCTAGATGTTTTAAGGGCGAATAAGAATTCAGAAAAATGGCTGATCTGAAGGTAGTCTGCATCCCAATTCGAACTTTTCATGGCAAAAATAACAATGCATTTTTGATTAACAAGTGAGAATAATGTTTTCAGGCAAGCTGCACTGCAGCGAAGATGAACATTTATTTTATTTTATTCTAAATTCTTAAGGTAATATAGTTGTTTTTTTTTTGTGTGCGTATAAATGTATGCCTAACGAAACATATTTATTTTTCATAGCGTCAATCAACAGCGTTATCAAGGGCATACAGAGGCTATGCAATTTTAGAAACCACACGTTTCGACAACAAGAATATGTTTTTTTTTTCGAAATCAATGTGCAACGCAAAAATTGAAACGCGATTGCATTTGCACTGTTCTATTTCTTGTCAACTGCAGGTTGAATTTTTGCAACAAACCAGTTAGATTCTAGCACATGTACACTTGATATTGATGGCCGAGATTCAACCAGCTAATTGTTTGACTGTAGGTACATTATTTGTTGGTAATCAGATTATCTATATACTCAAGGCGAAATTTTCAACCTGAGATTCACAACCATTTTCAGCATAGTTAGCATTGTAGCCATGCGTTACACTACTGAGCTACGTCAGGTCCCGCAATAGATTTGATCTGCATGTTTTGATTACATGACGTGCTACCAAAATCTAGTGGTTCCTGTATGAATAAGTGCCAAAGTAAAATAATAGACGGAGTTTCCCAGTAACCAGACAGGTGAATCTGAGAGCATCAATTTATCAACGTGTTATCAACAAGTTATCTTTATTGCCTAAGGCGGATTTAACCACGAAACATCCAAAGTGGGGAAAACATATTGCCAATGTTGATTCATTAAAACAGCTAACCAGATACGTAAATATTTTCGCCTGCGTTCCAATTCCCAACATAGGCTCGAAAGCGTATCAAAGAGAAAAGAGACACTTTTGTTGCTATAACTCATCCGTATCATAACGTAGGTTCATTTTTACGTATCGTAATTTCTGGATTTCCCCTATTGATTGATGGAAACTGATGAAAAGCTTTAAGGTTGCCCTAAACACACTCGAAACAACTGTGGCTGTCGTTGGGCGACTCCCGCGCGACTATATTGGCTCCATTGACGCTTCCTTATCAATGCGACAGACTTCCAGAGACAGCCATAGTGGCGCGATGCCATGCTGGTTTGGGGGACCTTGGGGGTTTAAGATTCGTAATGATAAGTAAAACTGATTTTAAAGATTTAAAAAAGAGATAACTTTCTAAGTTATTTCAATTTTCTCGTCTTTGGAATCGGTTATTCCGTTAAAATTTCCCGTGGGAATACAATGCAATTTGCCGTGGAAACTCCATTTTTTGTGGGAAATCAAAGCGATTTATCTTAAGAGACATTCGTGAGCATGATGATCGTAAACTGCGTAGTTGCTACTCCGTGATTGATCAGAACAATCGCAATTATACAGGGAATCAATGGATGGGGTATGGGATTTGCTTTCCAACCTCAATGTGCACAGTTCGAGAGCTCTAATATTTTAAACTGCCAATAACGGAGCTGGCTATGTCCCTACGGTCTATCGAGGATTGGAAGGAATTGATGATGCAGTCACCCTGCATTTCTCACGCGAAAATTATTTTGGAATCTGGGGGTTTGGGTTCTATGACAGAGATTCATCTTGATTTATGGGTTGCCAAATGTGCCATTCATTCCTGTGGGAATTTAAAGAAATTTTCTTGTTGGCTCAAAAAACAATTCAATAATGGAAGGAGGAAAGAAGTTTCCGGTCGAACCACCATTGGTAGTGTACCGTTTGTCTCTTTTCGCCTGTTGCAAAATTATAACTGTGGTAGTGCAACACCGAGCGGCAGCACAAACACTCACTTTAAACACGTGGTTGTTGGTTGCCAATCTGACTTCCTCCTTGAAAAGATAAAAATCCGTCGAAAAACAAGCAAACTTCTTGTGGAGTTTCAAATAAATTAAATTTAAAAGACTTTTAAGTGGAAATCCGAAAAAAAATTTCGTGGGATGTTAATTTCCCTTTAACATTTAAAGCAATGTCTCGTGAAAATTCGAAGAATTCCAATAAAAATAAATTCCTGGGGAAAATTCTGGATAAATCACAAGAAGTACTCAAGGAGAAATCTCAAAAGGACCTCCTAGAGAAATTTGGGAAGAAATCTTAAAAGTACCCCTGGAGAAAATGCTGGAGGATTCTTAGCAGAAACTTCCATCCATTTCATTTATTTAGATGACATTAAAACAATATTTGACGCGACATAACACGGCCCAAGGCTACATCTCTTCATCCTTGATTGCGTCTAACGCTAGCTAAGTCGTTCTGCATCTGGTCAGCCCACCTTGATCGCTGCGCTTCACGCCTTCTTGTACCCGCCGGATTGGAAGCGAACACCATCTTCTCAGGGTTGCTATCCGGCATTCTTGCAACATGCCCTGCCCAACGTACCCTTCTGGCTTTAGCTACTTTATGGATACTGGGTTTGTCACAGAGCTGGACGAGCTCGAGGTTCATCCTTCGTCGCCACACACCGTCTTCTTGCACACCGCCAGATATGGTCCTAAGCACCCTAAGCATGTCTGTAGAGGACCACCGGTCTTAAAAGCGTTTTGTACATGACACATTTGGTGCGGGTGTGAATCTTTTATGACCGCTGTTTCTTCTGGAGCCCGTAGTAGGCTCTACTCTAGATACCAAAAGTATCCCCGTCTATCGTAATAGTGCTTCCCAGGCGGGCCCTGTCGCGCACGGTTCCACCCACCAGCATTTACTTTGTCTTGGATGCATTCGCCGCCAGTACAACTTTTGTTGCTTCACGTTTGGTAATGAGCTCAGCTCCGATACCATGTGTACTGTACTCTCAGCGTCATTTAAGTGTTCCTCGAAGTGCTGCGTCCACCTTTCGATCACCACACGTTAATCCGTCAAGATGCTGCCATCATTATACCTGCCCATCTCGGCTCGTGGCACGAAGCTTTTGCAGGATGAAATGCGTTTTTGATAGAACTTGCGTGTTTCTTGAGAATGACACAGTTGTTCTGTTTCCTCGCACTCCGCTTTTCCAGGCGGCCGGGTCTGTTGTCTCCGCTTCCGCCAGGTACCTTGCTGCAGCGCAACCACTCGCGCTGCGTCATTCTCTTCCAGAATCTGTTTGCACTCTTCGTCGAACCAATCGTTCCGTCGATTTCGTCTTACATACCTGACGCTGTTCTCCACTGCCTCTTTCGGCAGTGCTGCCTCTTCCGGCAGTGCTGCCTCGAAATGGTGCGTGTATGCAGTGGCGACATCAGGTTGCTTCAGTCGCTCTGGGTCGTACCGCGGAGGCCGTCAATACCGAACACTGTTGATGAGGGATAGTTTTGGGCGCAGTTCAACCATCATCAGATAGTGGTCATAGTCGATGTTAGCGCCACGATATGTGCTAACGTCGATAATGTTGGAGAAGTGGCGTGCATCAATCGGAACGTAGTCGATTTGTGATTCTGTCTGCAGTGTACCGATACGGAAGGCTGTGTTGTAAGTAGGTGCTGCGAATGGCCATATTCTTGGAGGCAGGAACACCAATTAGCCATAGGCCGTTTTCGTTCGTAAGCTGGTGGGCGCTAAACTTCCCAATGATCAGTCTTTACTCCTATTCTTGGCCAACCTGAGCGCTTAATCATAGGAGACGATGATTTTGACGTCGCGACGCGTCGTGGCTTGGGCAGCTGTTATATTCACGTTCCTGCTGCGCGTATAATGCTTCTTCATCATCATCAGTGCTTCCGGAGTGTGGGCTATGGACGTTGATTATGCTGAAGTTGAAGAACCGGCCTTTGATCCTCAACATGCACATTCTCTCATTGATCGGCCACCACCCGATCACGCGCATTTACATATCGCCCATCACTGTGAAAGCTGTTCCCAGCTCGTGTGTTTTGCCGCAGCTCTGGTAGATAGTATGATTACCTCTAAACGTTCGCACCATTGACCCCTTCCAACAAACCTCCTGCTGCGCTAAGATGCCAAATCCGTTGTCATCAAGCACATGTGTGTGCTCCCGATGAAGTAGAGAGATTTGCAGTTCCACTAACCGAGTTTCCAATCGCTATTCCCTTTTCGTCGCTGTGGTCTTCGCCGATTGTTCCGGTCCGTATTCTTTAGCAGATTATTCGTTGCTGGTTTGGGGTCGTACACTTATTACGTAAGCAATTTTTCTGGGATTTTGACCCCCCCTTTTCCCATGTAAGATTTTTTTTTCTCATAAAAATGATTTTTTATTTATATGGTGCGTAAGAAAAAAACAGACCCCCCTCCCCCCATAAGTGCTCACATAATATGTGTTCGACCCCTTTTTTAAAAGCTGTCTTGTAGGGCCTGACACCGATCCTCTAAATTTCCATGGTGCACAACTTTGCTTAGAGCCCCTCGCTGACACTCGGACGATGATCAACCACCCCTAGCAAGGTAAATAGACGCTGTTGTGAACCGCTCCTAACATGGAGAAAAGACGCTCGACCATATTTGCTCCCCCGAGAAAAGCAAACCCCTCCCCCCTTCCCTGTCAGCATATGACAATAGCTCCCACCGGGGTTGGTTACCCGATCTTCTCTAAGGTGGCTCGAGTACACAGAAAAAATGAAGAACCTAAAAAACAAGTTTAAAGAACTCAACTTTGAGTACGAAGTTCAAATTTTTAACTCAATATTAGGTAGTTTTCTCACTCCCTCTCATGAATGATATTATAAACAAAGAGAGCTGCATCGACCCAACGTATGCTGTTCCGTGGAAGAAGCCAAATTTGAGTAGTTTTCACCATAGCCTCGAGTGAGTGAAAATAACATAAATTTGAGTTGGTGAAACTTCATAGTGGGTGAAAATTCAACACGGGAGTAAAGGCAAAGTACTCACCGGAATTTTTCGCATTTTACTTATTTTTGGCTTCTTCCACGCAAGGGCGGATTTGAGTGAAAGGAACCGTAAAGTGAGTTGTTTCGCGGTTCCGTGTAGGTATGGATTGGAGTTGCTGAGTCTATTTTATTCTTTCAGGTACGCGAAGTACCAATGTTATACGCTTTACCCAGCATGCCAAGTGAAGTCCAGTATAAAATTTTCGAACGAACTTCTAGATGTAACCCAGGAAGAACTGTTGGGAGGAACTACTGTGCCAGGATGAACTTCTTCAGGAATAACAGTCCTGAAGGAATTGCAATGGATGAGTCTTAGACGGAACTTCTGATTGAATCCTGGGAGGAATTATGGAAGAACTTTTGGAGAATTCCCCTGATTCAACGATAAAACATCATATTATTGAAGAAGTCTTCTTATGCCGGAGTAAAAACTTGCACAAACAATTGATCATAACGAATGAATTAAATAGAAATATCAATTAGAAAATTATTTGGAGATATACGCTAGATTAAAACTACTTTTATTCTCGATAAAACAAGGGATGATCAAGTCTCCCCGGGGATCAAGTCTCCATACGTTCCCCTACTATGTCATTGAAATTCACCACTTGCTGGTAACTTTACAGATACGTATTTTGACCTCAACAGTAAGGTCGTCTTTAGTGTCTGTCCCGTACTTGACTATACCGAAGTCGAGGAGTGGTGGAATTAAATGGAATAGTACTATCTCTTATTATGGGAAGAGAAAAAACTATTCAATCAAATAGATTTATTCATATGTTAGCTAATCATATTTATTCATAGCTTGCTAATTTGTTTTTCAAGGAAAATTTAGTTACCGACAAGTGGATAGATTGGAAATAAATTTACTGTAAATTAAATAGAGCATTTTGTCGCAACTTCAATTTTAACCAACACTATTCCCATGTTGGAATTAATTGGCTTCTCAGGGAAAAATCGGAGTATGCCTGTATGGACGTATTTGGTTTTAGCGCATAAGACAGAACTTAGACAATGGACGGAAATAGCTGCCAAGTCCCTCACTATCTTTTTTGTATTGATTCACAGATATCTACTTAATTCCCTAAAGCATTTTTTTATTGGCGTGGGCATTGTTCAATATGTTTTGGTATTATGCTGTATTATGTATTGTTATTTAATAGGGATGCCGCACGGAGGCTACTTTGATTACCATGATAAAATTGTATTCTAGATTGCATCTAAATAAATATAATAAATTTAATATTGGAAAAGAAATTGCAAAGTATTGTTGCCTTTATTATAATAAAGGCAGCAATACTTTGCAATTTCTTTTCGAACATTAAATTTATCAAAATAATTCCGATGCAATCTAGAACTGAGATATCTATAGAATACAATTTTATCGTGGTAATCAAAGTAGCCTCCCGAATATAGTCTTCACACTCTGCTGTACATATTTATGTGTCATTTATGTTAGTGCTAAGGATCTTCGATAGGCGATAATGTGTTGCATATTTCAAGGAGTGTTCAAGATTTTCTCGGATGCTTTCAGGTACAACGTGCTTGCTATCTTTATTGCGTGAATCATTCAACTGGTCGATACAGCTACCCAACGTTGAACTGATTTTCAACGGGTGAACTTATTACGACCTTATCTGCCCAGGGTTTATCAGTTCAGCTGATATCAAGAGATAGTATTATTGATTGTTAAACAAAAATGACTCACTGGGCGCTGCTCGGATTGATAAGATTTTTTTCCGGGGAATTTGTAACCTGTGATAAACAAATTTCAGTCGAATTCATTCAACTATATCTATCCAGCACAACATAGCGTAAACCCCACTAGGATTGGTTTTGGAAAGATAACTGAGTTCATGTATCCCGGAATAGACATTGCTTTAATGAATTCCGGAACAAAATAGCACATTTATTTGCCAGTTGCTTGATATCAGTCGATAAGTGTAGAATAGCGTACCACTGAAATTTCATTTGAATATTATAAACAATGTGTGGTATTTTCAGATGTTGTTGTGATTGCACGAAGAAAATCGTTTGCTGGTAAAATTGAAAAAAAAAACATCTTCAAGCTCATCAATCAAGTAGGTAATTAAAAAACTTATTTATCTTTCCATTTCAGTTGTTGTTCCTGTGCCCTCCAAAGTTTATGCTGCATTATATTCGTCGTGTTAATTATTGCGTTAGCTATCGGGCTTGGAATATATTTCGGAATCTTCCATAATAGTGATGAGCCTGCCGGAAATACGACCACAACAACCATAACGCCCAGTAAGCTTTTAGCGACCTTGCTTCCACAATTAGACGATTCGAATCCCGCTAATTTCGAGTAAACCATATGTTAACTGTGATTGTGAACTCTCGTGATGTGAATGTATTTAAACAAAATAAATTATAGTTCTAATTAATACCATATAAAAGTACAACATTTTTATAACCTGAAGCATATCTAAATACCCACAAGTGACACGTGACACTTCTAGAGAAGTTATCTAAGCGTAGAAATAATTGGACATGGCACGAGTGCTCATTATTTGTAAAGGTTGCAGTCCAGCATTTTTGCAACATGCCCTGGCCACCGTACCCTTCCAGCTTTAGCTATCTTCTGGATACTGGGTTCGCCGTAGAGTTTTACGAGCTCGTGGTTCATTCTTCGGTGCCACATACCGTTCTCTTGCACGCCGCCAATGCACCCGCCGCTCGAATACTCCGAGTTCTTGCAAGTCCTCCTCGAGCATAGTCTAAGTTTCATGACTGTAGAGGACTACCGGTATTATGAGCGTTTTGTGCATGACACATTTAGTGCGAGTGTGAATCTTTTACGATTTTTTCTGGGGCCCGTAGTAGGCCCGACTTCCACAGTTTTCGTATTTCACTACTAACCACGGCATACAAAAAACAAGGCAGGCTCATCACGTATGTAAACATTCAGTTTGAATGTAAACATGTGACGTCACTGCTATCTTCGCACAAGCTGGACCGAGACGATGCTCTACGGTCGCAGCATGCCTACTTTTGTACTCCACCATGTGGCGATAAAATATGCGTCACATTCGAAGTGTCATTTTTCTAACGAGCCTACCTTGTTTTCTGTATACCGTGACTACTAACATTATTATCAGCCGCTAGCAAGGATCCAAGGTAGACGAATTCATTGACCACCTCGAAAGTGTCCCCGTCTATCGTAACACTGATTCCCAGGCGGGCCTTGTCGTGCTCGGTTCCGCCCACTAGCATGTACTTTGTCTTCTATGCTTTCTCCACTAGTTCAAATTTTGTTGCTACACGTTTCAGATGGGTGTTCAGTTCTGCCACCTTTGCAAATGTTCGGCCGACAATGTCCATGTAATCCGCGAAATAAATATATTGACTTGATCTATTGAAAATTGTACCCCGGTTTTTACACCCGGCTCTTCGCCTGACACCTTCTGGCGCAATGTTGAACAAAGGGCACAAAACAGGCGCGATTCTAACAAACTGAAGTGCGCGAACGAGTCAGTTTTGCACACTATCCACCGTTGGAAGCTGTTCTCGTCCATAATTTTCCACAGCTCTACGCGGTCTATACTATCGTATGCCGTATTGAAATCGATAAACAGATGGCGCGTTGGAATCTGGTTTTCAAGGTATTGGTCGTACAGTAAAGATCTGGTCCGTTGTCGAGCGGCCGTAATTGAAGCCGGCTTGATATCTCCCCACGAACTCATTCACAATTGGTGACAGATGACGGAAGATGACCTGGGATTTCACTTTGTAAGCGGAACTTAGGATGGTGATCGTTCGAAAGTTCGCACACAGATGGGGTATATGACCCCTTTCATCCGATAGCTGCACAGTTTCCCATATTTTGATTGAGCCAGCTTTTCCGGGCCCATATTACCATGAGGTCTGCTACGACATTATCCGTACGAGCTGCTTTATTGTTCTTAGGCTGTTGGATGACCTCCCTAACTTTTCTCAAGTTGGGGGATGCGCTCTTTTTTTTCAAGTTCGTTTATTTCATTCAGACGTGTATAACATATTCATGCGTGTGTAACACTTTATGGTTCTTTGTGATATATACAATCAATATCATTTTTTTATACAGTTAGTAAGAGAGGGGTAGAAGCCAGCGTAGTCGTTGTGACTCGAGGTTAGTTTACAATGTTTAAGGTTGGACGGGACTTAGGGTTTGGGATCAGGAAATTTCAGCTTTTCATCCGGGCATAAGAAGCCCGTCAGGGACGATGTGCCGTGTCGTCGTGCTGGAGGAATGGTTCGACTGGGAGCATCTTGTCGAACCGATAAAAAACATTATAGTTACGTTTAAGCTCGATAAAGAAAATAAAATAGTTCTTATTTTTTAGTTCCTTTAATTGACATGCTCTTCCATTGTATAATACAAAGGGGGGTAAAAAGGAAATGGAGGGATCTACACACCTTTGCTGTTACCGTCGTTTCCTGCCATCTGGATGGCACACGGGATGCCACGAGACTTGAACCCTTTCATTATAGGCGGATAGATGGCGGTTCCACACTTCGCAAATGCTGGCATCGGGTGGTTAGAACGCTGGGGTCAGAGCAGAGGGTCGAGCTTGGGGTTTTCTTCTCCGTCCGACAGGTACAATATGCCATCAGTCAACCATCGAGCTGGGTCGAGATTCGGGCCTCCGATGGACCGATTCGTTCACTAGGCGGATGCAGTCTCCACTACACGGGGCCGATTCTGCTTAGCTTGGCGGGGAGCTGGGCCTTTCGGGTTGGACACGTTGTCGATGGTCGGGCAAGACGGTTCGGTTTCAGCCGCGGAGATGCTGGATGTTCAATCCGGATTCTCACTTACACGTCTCGGGTTGGACACGTTGACGATACTCGCACAAACCGGTCCGGTTGCAGACGCGGAGCTTCACTATCCGGCGTCACACTTTCACTTCTTGAGTTGGGCACGTTGTCGGTGACCGAACACGCCGCAGTTTCAGACGCGGGGCGGCTGTCTTTTCACTCCGGCGTAACACTGACACTTTTGTTTCCTATAGAGTACGAAAAAGTAGGTTTTTCCGATTAAATTCGCGGCACAACTTTTTTATTCGAGAATAGTTCATCTATTAGAGGCCGATTCCCACGATGACAGTCCCTTTTAAGGGGTTCCGCTTTCGTGGTATAGAGATGGACGATGACAATGGCCGTGCACTGTGGCAATTCATGGATAACGGTGTGGTGGTTTTGGGGGGGATGGGGATGTTCAAGGATTATGGATAAGGCATGTTTTCGATATTGATATATTTTATTCCAATTTCTATTCCTTTATATTTCTCAATTTTTGTTTTCGAATCATTTAAGTTTTGATTTCGAGCAAATTATAATCTAATAATTCTAGTTTTAATGAAAATAATAATAAAAAAGAAGAGAAGAATATTTACAATGGAAAGCCATAGTAGGTTACAGTTTTACAAATGACAAGAGCTATGGAGCTCTATCACACTTATTTTTTTACCGGGATCTCAGCAATTTGTTCAACTTTTACCGAGATTCGCACAGCCGAGCCCCAGCAAACATGTTTTTCGCCGAGATATCTGTCAAAGTTGCTGAAAATCAGCAAATAATTTGCCGAAACCCAGCTAACAAACCTCATTTTTGACGGGATATCAGTTTTTATTTTGCTGGGCACACGGCTGTGCGGATTTTGCCGAGCTGCAGAAATAAAAACTGAGTGTGTAGGGGCTGCGCTCTTATGGCTCTGGCGTGCTTACTGAATAAAGGCTTTATAATCGTTTAGATGGTTGATATCATAAGGCAGAAAGTGTAGGAGAACATTGCATCTGACAGGTTTGCTAAATAGGATCATCTAAAAATGTTGACCAGAGAAGGAAACCCTCTCACAAAGAATAACAACTAGAGTTCCCTCTCTACACCACGGCAGGCTACTGACTGATACTTCTGCCAGTAGCTGCAGTTCTCTTTATTCAACAATAGGTATCTACAATACATTCATAACAATATTCCTTAATCTACCCAAGAGCAACTACAACCAACTGGCGCCTACCTCCTATCTATCTTCGATCTACAGCGAAGCGTCGCACACTACCTGATATTCCAACACTCCTCCTTAGTGTGCACGCCTCGCAACTCTCCTGGCTCCTTCTAACACCGAGCCTCTCGTCCAGAGCTCCTCCTCGCCGAACAATTCCTCCTGGCTCAATCCGTTGCCCGTACAAATGGCCTCTATCCGACGTTTGCACAGCACCCTCTGTTGACCAGCTCCTGAATGTTCCGACGCTCCTCATGCTGATCAGCCAGCATCCTACCGAACGTTCCAACCTCCTGATGAATTCCGTCCGGCGCTACCCAAGACTTACGTGGCTGATCCATGATCCCACTGCGCCACGCGACTTATGCGGCCGATCCATGATCCCACTGCGATAACGTCGACGGCAATAACATCCCACTAAGATGGAGAACGGGAATCGTTCCTGGGCCCATAACCTGTTGACCAGAGAAGGAAACCCTCTCACAAAGAATAACAACTAGAGTTCCCTCTCTACACCACGGCAGGCTACTGACTGATACTTCTGCCAGTAGCTGCAGTTCTCTTTATTCAACAATAGGTATCTACAATACATTCATAACAATATTCCTTAATCTACCCAAGAGCAACTATACAACCAACCGGCGCCTACCTCCTATCTATCTTCGATCTACAGCGAAGCGTCGCACACTACCTGATATTCCAACAAAAAAAAGCATCGAGGAATTTATTTTTTTTTCACTGTCCGGCTTCCGATGGAAATTATTGACCCAGCTAGATCCGATGGCGATCTCGGTCACCAATCAACCCATTTAAAAATTGGGATTTTCTTTTCCAACTAATCGGAAGTTCAATTACGATCTACCAGTTTTCATCCCACCTAAGTCCAGAAGTCCCTTCAAACTACCGCCCAAGCCACACAAGATTTGGGTTATTCTTGATCTGACTAAGTCGGAAAGTGATTCCGGACATCGATCAACTCCACTTCAGAGCTAAGTTTCATTGGCCCAACTAGTTCCATTGGTGTTTCCAAACCACTGACACTTTGATCCGATACACACTTATATTTTTTGGCCGAGATCACAGCATTTTTTGTTTATCTTCCTGAGGTGGGCATTGCCGAGTTTCAGTAAACATGATTTTTGCCGAAATCTTAGTAAAAGTGACGTTTTGGTTGCTGGGATACGGTAAATATTTTGTTGAAAATCAGAAATAAATTAAATGTTCTGTCGAGATTCGGTTTTTAAATTTACTGAGCTACAGCGGTGCCCGATTTTGTCGAGCTTGAAATAAAAACTTAGTGTGTAGGGCTTTTCTTTGTTCGATTGGATTCGATAGCGATTCTTACCATTGAACATTTCACTCAAAAGTTAGATTTTATTGAGACACAACTAGGTTCAGTGTTGTTCCAAATCACCAATAGATCAACTCCAGATCGACGGAACCGATGAGGCTTTCCATCCTTGAAGGCGGTCACTGTGATTTGGAGAGCAACGATGAAAGTGACTCGTGTGCGACATGGGCAAAACTGTCGGCTGGAACGGAAGCTTCCGATTTCGATGCTTGAGGCGATCCTTCGCTAGCCACACGGGTCTGGACGATACCTCGAATGGATCCTCCGAGTGACGATGAATTCCGCCGTTTTGCGATACAAAACGCAACCGTTAGAAAATAAGCTGCATTTCCAATTAGATTCACATTAAATTTAAGATATGCTCACGATAATTGCTATAAATGCTGCATATGAAATTCACCACGGGATCCACTGTATAATCACCTTAAGCTATTGGAAAAACAACACAAAAACATTCAACACCACTTCTATTCTAAACTCACTCATTACCGTTTTACCTCTTTGTGGGCTTCGAGGCCGTGTGTTAAGTGTCGACAGGCATTAAATCGCATGGTGATGCGAAGTATGGTCTCGATTCCCGCCTCAGTCGCAAACATTTTCGTTAGTTGTAACAAAGTGTTTGGCAGAGCCAAGGGACACTGCATGCTGGTCCGTTGTCTAGTGTGGTGCTTGCTTCAAAAAGCGAAATGCTTGCTGGAAGCAATAAACGTGTAGTCTCTTTCTCTTTAAATTAAATAAGTACACAATTTGTAACATGAAATAGGTTTGCCGAAAAAGGAGATCGAAGCGGCCCGTGCTGGCGAAAAGATGCAAAAGTTTCAGCTCCAGTAATTTTTGTCTGAATGGTCCAATGCACCGAATGAACACAATGACGTTTGAGACGGGCGCTGTTTACTAAAAATGAACACTTGCATGAACTCGATGAATGAAAAAGTATTCATTCTAAGTAAACAGCGCCCGTCTCAAACGTCAATGATGAACTCGGTGCATTGGACCATAAGTTCCCAAGGCCACAAACAAACGATGTAATTCGGCATAACCCGATCCAGCAGTAAAAACTGCAGCAAGATTCAAAGGCGTCCCTCAGGGTTGCTTGCTACGCTCCATGAGATGGTCAAAAACGAAAAAAATCACTCAAAAATCCCTTCAAAAGCGCAAGACGTGGAAAACGAACCGCATCAACCGCGACGATCCTGTACAAGTCCAGTGGTTGGAAGCTGTACAACGACAGTCATGTGAGAGTGCGATATATTAAGAATTGGGCAATAGACTTTTAGAGTGGATTGATGACAGACATGCAAATGTCGTATAACGGTTTAATTGCCAACACCGACCAGTGAATAGCAGGCCATGACTTTGCGTCTTTCCTCGCGGGACAACGAACGCAGTAGCACGCGCGATAAGACAGCACACCCCGTGACGGATAGCTCGTTCGGCAGAACTGGGCCGCACAATTTCTAGAATGTTTTATTGTAGATCAAGTTGAAAACCGAACTGAACTCTTGCGACAATCGCATTTTCTACCATTTCCGAATGTCGCAAATCCATCGCGGGTGGTGCGCATGATGGCGCTCGGCTATGGCATAGATACGCACTACTCGCGACTCAGTTGCGAATGGAAACAAAAGAGCAAACATGGCAATGTAACTTAGTTCTAAACGTACCTGCGCAGTTTTTTTGATGACCGATGGACCCGACGAACTTCTGCTAATCGGCAGCTTCTTGCTCGAGGAAATCTCGTTGATGACGGTGATGCAAATGCTGCCACCGAGATGTCCATGCTGCGATTTGGCGCGCAACGAAAATATGACCCGCGTGTGTGTTATGGCCGAACTATGCATATGCGGATGCAGTGGCGACTGAACGGAAGCTTCCGTCTTGTTCCGCGAGAGCAATGGTGGCGTAAAAAATGCCGATTCATGACATCACAAATCGAATCCGATATACAGATCATTCAATCCGACACTCTTTCAGAGCGTCTTCGACATCACAAGTCGAAACCGATGAGCAAATCATTTAATCCGACGCTCTTCAGAGCGTCTTCGACATCACAAGTCAAAACCGATGTGCAAATCATTTAATCCGACACTCTTCCAGAGCGTCTTCGACACTACAAGTCGAAACCGATGAGCAAGTTTGAGCATCACAAGTCTAAACCGATGTGCAAATCATTTAAGGTGATTATACAATCAAGCCAAGTGGTGAATTTTAAATTCACCACACGAGTTTCCACTCCTATTATCAAATGTTAAGGTGGTTATACAACAAAGCCACAAATCGGCCATCTTGGAAACCACGTGCTTTTTCTAGTGATTTTTCAAGAGCACGAATTGAGAGAACAACGACGCCCATGGGGATCACAACATCTGTAGATCGTTTGATTACTCATGGTAAGCAATCGACTTTAATTTCAGCATTGTACAAAAAATATTACGCTGGTTTTGAACTTTTGATAATAGGAGTAGAAAACCGTGTGGTGAATTTGAAATTCACCACATGGCTTGATTGTATAATCACCTTAAAATCTAGCGTAATAATTGTCGTACAATTCTGAAATTAAATTCGATTGTTTAGCATGAGTAAGCAAACGATCTACGAATGTTTCAGCCCCATCATGGGCGTTGTGGTTTTCTCAATTTGTGCTCTTGAAAATCACTAGAAAAAGCACGTGGTTTCCAAGATGGCCGATTTGTGGCTTTGTTGTACAAAACAATTATTTCCAACCAGGAACAACCTGGCAGGATCGCCAAATGTGTGGCCCAGTTCTGCCGAACGAGCTATCCGTCACGGGGTGTGCTGTCTTATCGCGCGTGCTACTCCGTTCGTTGTCCCGCGAGGAAAGACGCAAAGTCATGGCCTGCTATTCACTGGTCGGTGTTGGCAACCAAACCGTTATACGACATTTGCATGTCTGTCATCAATCCACTCTAAAAGTCTATTACCCAATCCCTTATATATCTCACCCTCACAAGTCAGTCTTAAATCAAAGCTGCAGCACAACCCTTCATCGAACTTTTTGACAACATGAACTTCCAAACCAACATTCACGACGCCCAAGATATTCAAGCAAAGTACGGCAATCGCGCGCGACAACTGCACCATATACTGAGTTCAACGAGACTGCGGCCCCGGCGATCGTAACAAAGATCTTCGGGCAGCTCTTCGATTTAACAACATGCAATTGATGAATGGATGAACGGAAATGTAATAATACGCGGGGAGCTTGTTTCATGCTTTCTTTTTAAACATTTCGGCTAAAAATTTATTCCTCCATCTATGTTCGTTCGTTTGACCTCAAACGCTCTTTCGGATGTGAAGATTCAGCATTTTTGGCTATGAAGCACATTTGTGTAGGTACTGCCCTTTCCCTTGAGCGAATGTTGAATGTTCAGTTGTACAAATTCTGCTCTACGAGAGTGCTTTTTTTTTAGGTATTATAAGTCATATAGGATCGATTGCATTTTCGACGTAGAAAACCTAATATGGGGAGGCTGTTTTTCTTTCTCGTTTCAGAGAGCGAGCAATGGCGCGTAAACCTAGGCTAATTAGCCATGGCAAATTCTTAGCCGGTCACTACCAAGGTCTTTAAAAAAAATCATTTGCTTATTCCCCCTGAGTGTGAAACGGTTGGTACGGCTGTCCCCGTTTCTTCCTTTCGTGAATTCAGAACTGTTCGTTGATCATGTTATTCATTACTGAATAATTTGATTACATGGTTTACAATGCCTGGTTATAACTGAACTTTCTTATAGATATTGAAAACTGAGAGTCCTTAGAAAAAAATCATGTACACTATTCGACTTTGTTTCATTGTTAGTTTTTTCTTATACTTCTTCATCTTCTTCTTATTGGCATTACATCTCCAAACTGGGACAGAGCAGCCTCGCAGCTTAGTCTTCATTAAGCACTTCCAAAGTTATTAGGTAACTGCGAGGTTTCTAAGCCAGGTTACCATTTTTGCATTCGTATATCATGAGGCTCTTACGCGTCTTACCGCACGGCCCTTTCTCTTCCAAATGTGTGTTTTAATAAAAAAGAGTTCTTTTTATCACTCAAACAAGAACTGTAAAACCACACATTATGACCTTGAACTACCAACAAATATCACTGTAAAATGTTTAATCAGTTGAATAAATAACTATCTTTAACATTATCTTCATTTTATAGCTTGTATTTTTTCTACCAAATCGCACCAAGCGCCATCGAAAAATCAATCATTTTTCTGCCTAAGCTTTCGCTTATTGATCAAAATTAGTATTGGATATCCCTCTACCCCATAACTAAGGATATCCTACAACAAATATGTGGATGAATTGATATGAAATAATTACCATTTCGATAAGCTGCTTGGTGCGTTTTGGCAGAACCCCGACCATATGACGTCACGTGCATTGTACTATAAAGTGCCTACTTTCAAATGGTTGATTTTGTGCACGAAGTCCTATACAATTGGAATGACTGGTAAAATAGATCAACCCATCATTAAAACTGGAGCTCATTCAAACAAGTTTTACGAACTGCAAACTGTTGCCTCCATTTCCCACAGAATTTAAAGCTACCGGTATATGTCTTTCCGAGCATGGTTGTATTATCAAACACATAATCTACGATGACGTGTAGATCATGCTCATTTGATGGTTTCATTTACCTAGTTAGCTCAGCATGTGGTGCGTTTCTAAATTTCGATAATCATCTTCCACTTCAAGTGGCCATTTGTGAAACGGGCTTTCGTACCCACGGCACGCGAAGTGAACGAAAACTAATTTCGTGGCATAAGTGGGGGTTGGATTGTGCCGATTGTGCTCGTGCTGACGTGCTTTCATTCCAGATTTCGGCGATAATATCTATGTCTATTTTACATCGAGAACCTAGAAGCTGATTGGATTGGATAGGGTACCAATTTCATGCTCGGTGCGTAAACTTTCAAATTTTAAACTGAAGTTATTGTTCGACTCAAAGTGAGTAACATGTGGCTATAATTGAGTGAGAACTAATTAGGCTCAATGGAAATTAGTTTTATGTTCAAGTTACGCTTCGATAACGATGTTATTGTGTGGCATGGTGAAACATACTTTTTTTTGTCGAAAGGAACTGATCCCGAAGTAATGCAAATTATAAAGACTGTATTATACTTGTCTTGTAAGCGAATTTAATTAACGCCCAAAAAGGTGCATGATGTACTTTGACTCAAGTAAGAACTATTGTGGCAATTTAAAACCTTTTTAATTGCCCTCGTAAGTCCTTTTGTATGAATGATTTAATTGATTTGTATAAACCGTAACACTCCATTTGACTCCTTTCTCCTCATACAGCGTTATTGTGAACGGTTCAAAACTATAATGTAACTGGAAGAACTGGTGAAGTCAGAACGGGACTGGAATCAAATAATCTCAAACAAGTCCCATGCCAAGTTACGTCACCTATCGCACGCTTTTCTCCCGAACACCTGTCGCAACAACAAATTTGTTTGCCAGGTTCTTCCGCTCAGTACATGACGACAATACTGTTCGATTGGATGAAAGCTACAGTTACGCTCCTCTCCTGTCGTATTCCGTCCGGCTTTCCCAGGTCACTTTCAGCATTGCGGATATTTTTGAAGCTCTTAGCTCGGTTGGCACATTTGTTCTGTAACAAGAATTTCCGTGTGTTCCTCTCATTACCATTGTTCCCCATATAGAGCTAGTACGTATTTAAACCCCCGCTGCATACAGCTTAGCCTCAAACGGAGTTTGAATCTTGCAAACTATCTGCAGGGTAATATTAACTATGCTTTCCTTCTTAGACTGCTGTTAGTAGCGAGAACTAAATACGATGAATCCTTAATTTCAACAACTTATTGCCCCAGCTAAAAAAAATGGATTAAGCCAAGGATGTTATCGATCATTTGGTAATTTGCGTTCAATATCTCATTCCAGAAGCTGAATGTCAAAATGTGTTGTATGGCGGACTTCTAGTGCGAAGGTTTTTCTACAACTCTGCTCAATGGTTCGTTGTTTGAATTCCACTAGTAACGGAGTTATAGCTATAGTATCAGTAACTTAGATTAAACGATAACGAAATTTCAATCATTTTATTTAAGCTACTGCAACTAGCGTCATAACTCCGTTATTAGTTGAATTCTAACAACAAACCATTAGGCAGAGTTGTAGATAAACATTCGCACTAGATGTCCGCCATACAACACATTTCGCAATTCAGCTTCTAGAATGAGTTATTGACAAACTACTAAATGATCGAACGCAAATTACTAATTGATCGATAACATCCTTGGATTGAGCTAGGGTTCTGTTTGGTAGATCTTACATCGTAACACACTACGTCGAAGTGATCTACCGTGTCACGGGAAAACCTCGCAGCTACTAACTGTTAAGGTACCTAATGAACACTAAGCTGCGAAACGACAATGTCCTAGTGGGGGATGTAAAACCAATAAAGACAGAGTCGAGCTGAGTCGGTTGGCTTATAACACTCTAACCTTCCTCGATAAAAAATTCGCTTTTGCAGAGAAATGATAGCTTTTCGATACAACAATGTTGGACGAGAAAGGCAAAAAAAAGTCCTCACGAAATCTTTTTAGTCACGCTTTTTATGTTTTAATTCTCGCGTTTCGATGTCAGTCAAAATATTCAACCTAATTCATTCCATGGTCGGTTTCTATTGCATCAATGATATATAATTATAACCAATTAATTTACTGTCGTTTGCTTGGAATAGAATCATTGGATTTTTTGCCTGGTTTTGGCATGAAACCAAACAAATAGGTACCGAAGAATTACTTGCATTGAACTGGTGCTGTTTGTGTGCTGTGCAAAAGAGGTTCTCATTTACAGAAAAAGAACAAATCGATGCCTTCTTAAGGTTAAAATGTAGAAATAGAATTTAAATTTCATTATAAAAATAACATAAAAAACAAAGGAAATACTTATAACCTAAGATGACGGGCCAGAAGGCGAAACACTTGAAATGTAAAATAAGTGTGTAAAACAAAAATTTAAAATAAATGAATAAAAAGTTACGGAAAAAGAATATCGCTATCCTCAATGATCGGGACAACTTTTGCTAACTGGGTGGAACATGACAAAGCGAAATGCACAGGATTTGATAGTTCTGTTCGCAACATATTTGGAAAGAAGCTCAAAGGTAACCGAAGCGACAATATTTTTCTAGTCTATGACATATTTTGAATGAATGCATTGTGATGTGAGGTGTCGACTCTGTGTACGACCTGTCATGATATTAGTGAAAAAACAAAATCTGCTACCTTATACTAAGGACAAACCTGTGGTATTTGTACCATGGTACAAGGCGAAAAGAAAATAATTTTAAGACTATCTTTGATGACGACAATAATAGATATGGCACTCATTTCAAGATTTTTGTACCATGGTACTTATACCACCATTGCACTATGGTCCAGGATACAGATTTACGCGGAAAGATGCATTTTACGTCAAAACTATATTTTTTAGAAAAAACTGTTGTTCTACAAAATTGTTCGAAATAGTAAGGCCATCATTATGGTTCTACCAAAAAATAGGGTGGCCCATCATATAAAAAAAAAAGGAAATATTTTTTTTATTTCTCGGAATATTGACATGTTATGTTCTACAAAGTTGTAGCGTAGCTTATTCCAATCAATTTTGCTAAAAAGCTTTTTCTGTAGCTCTTAAGTTGGCTGATTTAGAGCAATTTTACTTAATTGGATTAGGGTGTACCTCAAAAAGACTGTATTTTTGATCTACTTTTTTTGTTGCACATTTCTCGAAAAAGTCGTCTTCAGGTGACTTTTAGAACTAAAAAATGCAACTTTTGATGGGTAAATATGCTCAATATCTTTCTCCGATCAAAAGTTATAATCGTTTTTCTGTCAAAATTACATTTTTTTCATAAGTTGATATCTCCGGTTAGGGCAGACCAAAAAAATATATTTGCACGGCATTTGAAAGAGAAATTAATATTCCTTTATTATGTCAAAAAATTGGGGATATGTTATTTTTTTATCTCAAGTTTTATCAATTTTACTAAAATCATGTTTTTTCAAATAAATTAATATAACTCGACAACGGAAGAAGATACAGACGATATTCTTATAGCAAAACACGCGTTTTGAAAAGCCCCAAAAGTCTTCAGAAGATGACATTCGTGAGAAATGAAAAATAAAAAATCTACAGCTTAAACACTTTTTATAAATTTTATCATTATCATCGTATTGCAAGATTTACGAGAAAAGATGCATTTTCGGTCTGAAGCATACTTTTAAGAAACAAAATTTGTTCTACAAAGTTGTTCTGGATACTTGGGCCCTTATTGTAGAGTTACTGAAAAATAAGGTGGGCCATTTTATAAAAATGTGAAATTTTATTTTCTTTTATTTTGCGGAAAATTGACATAAAATATTCCACAAAGTTGTAGCGCAGCTTTTTCCCATCAACTTTGCTATATAAACTTTTTATGTAGCTCTTAAGCTCACTTGTTTATAGTAATTTTACTTACCAGGATTAGGGTGTCCCTCAAAAAAGAATATTTATGATCTGCTCATTTCATTTTTTATTTTTCACGGATGTCACCTTCTGAAAACTTTTGAGGCTTTTTAAAACGCGTGTTTTGCTATAAGAATATCGTCTGTATCTTCTTCCGTTGTCGAGTTATATCAATTTATTTGAAAAAACATGATTTTAGTAAAATTGGTGAAACTTGAGATAAAAAATAATATATCCCCAATTTTTTGACATAATAAAGAATATTAATTTCTCTTTCAGATGCCGTGTGAATATATTTTGTTGGTCTGCCCTAACCGGAGATATCAACTTAAGAAAAAAAAATTAATTTTGACAGAAAAACGATTATAACTTTTGATTGGAAAAATATATTGAGCGTATTAACCCATCAAAAGTTGCATTTTTTTCAAGCTACCACATTGCAGCGTAAGACTCCCAGTCATTGGTCCTACCCACTAAACCCTCCTTGGGCAATAACCATAATTTCCCCCTGGGACAGCTTTCCAGCATTACTTATGGGGGATAGGGGGGTACTTAATGTACTCATTCACAGAGGCACTCACATCCTTTGAGACTTACTTCGATGCTCACTCTTACACTCCACCGCCATGCCTCGAGGAATCATTAGCGGTTACTGTGTGAGCCAACAGACAATACGCTAAGACACTCCTACCTCAGAATGCGCAGTCTATAGACAAACTTCAGCCATGCCTCGGGGTGACGATAGCGGTTACATCCTACGACACTCCTTCCTCAGCACAAGCAGATCACTCACTCTTCTGTCGAAGCAGACCACGCGCTACCCTACCGAAGAAGTTACACTCCCGGTGCACCACTGGTGATGTCTGTATGTTTTTTTTCTTCCTAAACAATGGAGGGGGAATCTGCTCAACAGACATCCTGAGTTGTCCAGGAAGTGCGGGGTTAGGGATCACCTCCAGCAGCAAACGAGGGAGGCAGGACTACATCCCCGACCCGCTAAACTGTTTCCATTGCCGCCAAGCCCATAGTCCCTTCGGTACAACCAGAAAGTAATGCTTCAAAGGGGGGCCAGTGCACAACGCACCCTCGAGGTTAGCTGCGTGTCCTTGCAGCATCGAACATCGTAACTCGCTTTTTTAGAAGAATACCATGGTATCGTGCCAGCGCGTTGCCGGCTTTCCAGGTGGCCTTACCACGCGCTATGTCCTCGGAAGGTGGGTAGGGTCGACGACTTTTTTTTTTCTTCCTGAGCAATGGAGGGGGAATCTGCTCAACAGACATCCTGGGTTGACCAGGAAGTGCGGGGTTAGGGGCCACCTCCAACGAGGGAGGCAGGACTGCATCCCCGACCCGCTAAACCGTTTCCATTGCTGCCAAGCCCATCGTCCCTTCGGTACAACCAGAAAGTAATGCTTCAAAGGGGGGGCAGTGCATAACGCACCCTCGAGGTTAGCTGCGTGTCCTTGCAGCATCGAACATCGTGACTCGCTTTTTTAGAAGAACACCATGGTATCGTGCCAGCGCATTGCCGGCATTCCAGGTGGCCTTACCACGCCCTATGTCCTCGGAAGGTGGGGAGGGTCGACTTCGCGCCTGCTTCCCTCTGCACGACTGAATGAATGATGATGCCGCGTTCACCCCAAATCGACCTTTCTGCGATAGGGCCTATTCGCCAGCACACAGAGGGACTTGCCGACGCCGCCCCAGCCTTGACGAGGACCCCTTGCCGTTCTCGGGCTCGGAACCTGCCCGGTTGACCGACGCCGCGAAAGCGACGATACCACGTCGACGCCTGAATTAGCCATTCCTCGAGTCCACGCGCCACCTTCTGTGTATCTTTGAGACGATTTGGACGATAGCCGATAAAACGGCGTTCCAGCCAACTTCATCTTTACACATCCTCCGGACAAGGTTGTCCGGGGTAGTGTCCAGACCACATGTGGCAAGCATGTGGTCACGCATTTAGCATGAGCATAGCATTAGCATTGTTACGGTGTAATTCGTAGATTGGACACTAGTGATACTCATGTTTTTCTTTTGAGATCCTTATCTAGAATGCTATCAGAAATCAAGAAGAGGAGTGGTCCTTGATTCCAGTCTGTAACAAAAATAACAAAAGCATGAGGATTACTACTCCTGGCCACGCCCATCTTCACCGTAACTTGGGAGAGGAAGGAAGTGTTGATGTAGTACTTACTTAACGAGAGGCCACCGACTTAGCGACACCCCCATAAGTACCACGGAGTTGGATAATGAGGAAGGTATTCGTTGGGTCAGGATTTGCCTGTAGCTGGCAATGTAACCGTGGTAGATCTTACCCCGTAACACACCACGTAAAGGTGTCTACCCAGCATTACGGGTCGACCACATGTGGCAAGCATGTGGTCACGCATTGTGCGAAAACGCGGGCACACGAACAACACGTGTTCCGCCGTTTCCTCTAAACCTACGCACACCGGACACTCGAGCGAGGCCGAGTGTCCGAACCGGTGTAGATACTGTCTGAAGCAACCATGGCCTGTAAGGGCCTGGGTCAGGTGGAAAGTGATTTTCCCATGGCGCCTCTTGACCCACGTACCTATCTCCGGTATCAACCTATGTGTCCATCTACCCTTAGTGGAACTGTCCCACGCACGCTGCCATTTGACCATTGAGGCCAACCTGACAGTCCTACGGATGCCTCTCGTGCCGCGCATTTCGAAGCACTCTATGTCTTCACCGATAACTATGTCGATAGGCATCATACCGGTGATGACGCAAAGTGCATCGTGCGACACGGTACGGTACGCGCTCGCAACTCTATGAGCCTATACGTACTTTCTAACTTCGTTCTGTAGCAGTTAATACGCAGGGCCGTGCCCCAAGCTGGGTCGATGTCTGTATGTGTGTATGTGTGTTTGTATATGTACAAATTTTGTAGACACACTTTTTGGAACGTAGCATTGTCCGAAAAACTCGCAACAGTTCCATTCGACGGGGAATCCTGTAGCATTGTTTTCTTTTGAAAATTGGCCAGATCGGGATCTGAAGTTATGGCGAAAACATTATTTTTTATGGGCAAAACACGCTAAAAGCCCTCCTTAGCCGTGTGGTAAGACGCGCGGCTACAAAGCAAGACCATGCTGAGGGTGGCTGGGTTCGATTCCCGGTGCCGGTCTAGGCAATTTTCGGATTGGAAATTGTCTCGACTTTCCAGGGCATAAAAGTATCATCGTGTTAGCCTCATGATATACGAATGCAAAAATGGTAACTTGGCTTAGAAACCTCGCATTTAATAACTGTGGAAGTGCTTAATGAACACTAAGCTGCGAGGCGGCTCTGTCCCAGTGTGGGGATGTAATGCCAATAAGAAGAAGAAGAAGAACGCTAAAAGCACTCAGGATTTTTTCCGGATATTCGCTTCAGATCAACATTCAGACGTTTTTTGAACCGTTTTATTACACCAGACACCTTGGAATTCGTGATTTACAACCTTTTTTTTTTCTCGATGGCACGCGACAGATCCTTATTCCCAAAGCACTTGTGACAACATTTTTCACGCAAGCACTGTTCTTTCGTCGCCATTTTGGAAACTTTTGGGCACCTTATGAAATCAGGTCTCAGAGCATGTCTCAGAGTGTACATAATACACATAAAAGTATGTCCAAGCATAATTTCGGATAATTTTGCCTTACGTATCAAAGAGAAATAGAATATGTTTAAATGGTACACTCTTTAACATCTTAAAATGATACACGATAACTTGTACCTATTTGTCCCATAAGTAATGTGACTGCGAAACCCGCTCTGATGCTCCAGTGTGATTGTGACATAAATTATTGCACGTTTCGATGATGTTGTTATTATTAGCGTTTGTACATTGTACAGTTGGAGCGTGCTAATGTCGCTCTAGTTATTTAATTTAATGACTCAGACGCGAAAGGGCTTCCCCGATGCGAATGAGGAGGGCAGTAAAATATATGGAACTTCTTCCACTGGAGTGCTGTGGTGATTTGTTTTACAGCAGTAGAAAAACTCAATATAGAAATAGAAATTAGTCATAGAAAATCTAAAATAAGTAACAATGAAACTAGTGCTATAATAATCGTAAATAGAAACAATAGAAATAGACATTTCATTTGAAATAATGATGATTTTGACATATTGTTTGTTATGTTTGGAATCGTTAACGGATTAGCTGATTTACATGAAATATTTTTTGATCACACTAACGTGAACGCAATGTTTATGTATAAGAGAATACCGTAAATAACAAAGGAAAAGTTTGAAAATTGTTAAAAAGCTTGCTTGATTGATCAGCACTTATTACTTTTATCATTTACCGTTATTTATAATTTTCATACTGTCTATGAGAATTATTCAATTTTGAGATATGTTTTTATATTTTCTATGGGGCGTTATCCTTTCAGTCTTTGGTTCCCCGTGACGGTGGTGATGATGATGGACAATGCTGCAGATTATTATCGTGCAACAAAATATCATGACAATCATAACGTTTTACGATCGTTATGGAGTTTCTAATTGGGTTTATAAAGCGCACGTGAGTGGCAAATCGCATTGGAAAAAAGGTTGAAATTGAAGCAAAAGTACTTACATTTCTGGCTTTTAAATACACTAATTATGTACAAAGGGTTCGTGCCGCGAGCAGGATAAGGATGGGAGCATCTTGACGAATGAACGTGTGGTGATAGAAAGGTGGAAAGGTGGCACTTCGAAAATCACTTAAATGGCACTGAGAGTGAAGGTCAAGGCAGCGGAGGAGATGATTACGGCTATTGAGGGAAGTTAAGGATGCCGTACAACAGCTAAAGACCAATAAAGCAGCTGGTAAGGATGGTATCGGAGCTGAGCTCATCAAGAAGGGCCGAGAAAAGCTGGCCACTTGTCTTCATAAACTGATAGTCAGAATCTTTGAAACTGAACAGTAGGGCAGTTCAAATTCTAAAAATGTTCGAAAATTCCAACTCCCATATGTCTATTAGCATCATTTTGATAATATAGGAGTCCTGGCAAAATTTCAGGCAATTCGGTGGCCATTTAGGGGTGGCGCGAAGTCAATTTATGTTTATATAGAAATTTGTATGGGAAAAACGTAAAATTTATTCAAGTATCCCTACAGCTGTCAAATCGTGATGAATTCAAATAAACATCCCCAACCTCCCTTTTTGGAATCTATATAAATGAGACCTCCGGATAACACATTAGTTATAAGTGTATTGAACGGTT
Source organism: Armigeres subalbatus (assembly GCF_024139115.2). Taxonomy (NCBI): domain Eukaryota; kingdom Metazoa; phylum Arthropoda; class Insecta; order Diptera; family Culicidae; genus Armigeres; species Armigeres subalbatus. Next base: position 230,760,893 of record NC_085141.1, on the reverse strand, counting down.
CTATTGACAGTGTGAATATGGGATAAATGGCTAAAATGGTGTAATTAGCCTCAACATAGCAGTGGAAATATAAATCAAAATTAATGAGTTACCCACTGGTTGAGCTCAAATAGACTCTAAAAATGGAGGTTGGGGATGTTTATTTGGATTCATCACGATTTAAGAGTTGTAGGGAGATTTGAATAAATTTTAAGTTTTTCCCATACAAATTTCCATATAAACATAAATTGACTTCGCGCCACCCCTAAATGGCCACCGAATTGCCTGAAATTTTGCCAGGACTCCTATATTATCAAAATGATGCTAATAGACATATGGGAGTTGGAATTTTTGAACATTTTTGAAATTTGAACTGCCCTACTGAACAGCTACCTGGAAGGAAGGGGTAATATGCCCCTCTACAAGAAAGGCGACAAGCTGGAGTGTGAGAACTTTCGAGCAATCACTATCCTTAATGCCGCCTACAAAGTGATATCCCAGATCATCTTCCATCGTCTGTCACCAATGGTGAATGAGTTTGCGGGAGGTTAAAAAGCCGGCTTCGTTGACGGCCGCTCGACAACGGACCAAATCATCATTGTACGCAAATCCTCCAGGTCCCAAACGCATCATTTTTTTATCGATTTCAAGGCGGCATACGATAGTACATAGGGCTTTCGAGCTTGTTGTTCAACATTGCGCTAGAAGATGTCATGCGGTGAGCCAGGTGTAACAGCCGGGCTGCGATTTTCAACAGACTCAGTCAATTTGTTTTGCAGATGATATGAAATTGTCGGCTGAACATTTGAATAGGTGGCAGAACTGTACACCGGCCTTAAACCTGCAGCAATGAAAGTTGGACTGATGGTGAATGCATAGAAGACAAAGTACATGCTAGTGGGCGGAACCGAGCACAACAGGGCCTGCCTAAAAAGCAGTGTTCCGATAGACGGGGATACTTTCGAAGTGGTCGATGAATTCGTCTACCTTGGATCCTTGCTGACGGCTGATAATAATGTTAGTCGTGAAATACGAAGGTGCATCATATGTGAAAGTCCGGCCTACTACGGGCTCCAGAAGAAACTGCGGTCAAAAAAGATTAAAACCGGCACCAAATGTGTCATGTATAAAACGCTTATAAGACCAGTAGTCCTCTACGGACATGAAACTTGCTCGTGCTCGAGGAGGACATGCAAACACTCGGAGTATTTGAGAGACGGGTGCTTAGGACCATCTTTGGCTGTGTGTGGCGGCGAAGGATGAACCACGAGCTCGCCCAGCTCTACGGCGAACCAAGTATCCAGAAGGTAGCTTAAGCTGGAAGGGTACGATGGCCAGGGCATGTTGCAAGAATGCCGGGCAGCAACCCTGCAAAGATGGTGTTCGCTTTTGACCCGGCAGGTACAAGAAGGCGTGGAGCACAGCGAGCGAGCTGGGCTGACCAAGTGCAGAACGACTTGGTGAGCGTGAGCAATCGCGGATGGAGAGATGTAGCTTCGAACCCTGTATTGTGGCGTTGATTCAGTGTTATCTGTTTGGATGTAAACGTAATGAATGGAATGGTCATGTATTTTGCTTTCCAACTTCAATGTGCACAATTTGAGAGGTCAATTGAGAGGCACAAGTATTATAAATGGTCAATAAAAACGCTGGCCACGTCCTAACGGACTGTTGGGGATCGGAGGACATTGGTGATGCAGTCACTTGCCAATGCCAGCAGAGAACACCTCTGCACTTGCCACGAGTTTATGCGGAATTTTATTGGTGTGGGGGTCAGGTTTTATGGTAGATGTTCGTCTTGGTTAACGGTTGCCAATGTGACAGGAATGAAAGACAGGCAAAGGGTAAAGAGCCCAATAGTTGACCCCCAATCAATAGTAGATCCTCCAGCCATTTTTACATTGTTACAGCAGAATGTAAACATTTTGCTATGAAATACCATCGGGAGAACCCACCTCATAGTCCTATGATTTGATTACATGCATTGGAAATGCTATGGAAAGTAATGTTAGATGATTTTTTACAATTCTACAAAAAATAAACACGAGAGTGTCCATTATAGAAATATTTTAGGGGGTCCATAATAGGGAAGCAGAACATCCCGAAACGGAACATGAAAATTAAATGAAGTGTCGGCTATAGGGAAACAATTTCTTGTTATGGACCCCGAGGGCGATTCCAGCCAGATTTTAAATCGTTAATTTTAACTAATAACGTCGTATATTTGAGTATTTTATGTATGTATCGTGAAAGGAGATGCAGAACTTGTTAATAAATATCAAGCAGAATAAAATTTCTACTCCTTTTGACAGGAAGAGCAAAATTCCGATACTAGGGGGTCCACTATTGGGCATTTTACCCTATTTCAAATGAATGCTGAATCGAACTTTCCTTTTTTTGCCTTTCTCGTGCAATAAATTTGTGGCTGGCTATATGATCACTCCAAATAATAAAGTTGTATACCAATCGACTCAGCTCGGCGATCTGAGGTGATGTCTATATGTGTGCAAGTTATGGCCAAAATACTATTTTTTATGCCTAAAATACGTTAAAAGAAGTATTTATATAATATATGTTTTTTTTTTGTGCGAGGCAGGCACCAACGTGCCTGGATTTACTGTGGATTAACCATATTTTTTTTTTATTCTAACAGTTACTGCTGGAATTAGTCAAGTTAGGTGCTGTATAGAAGATGGAAATGGTATGAAGTCCATTTCCAGTTCTAGCGATTGCGTATGGAGCAGAAGCGGTTGCCATGCGACCACTAAGCACGTTAATGTTTCGGCAGTTTTCCTTACAAAATTTGCTATATTTTAAAGTAAGAAATCGTTAGAAGTTTTAGTGTATATTAACATTATCCAGAGCCATGTTTGTAGTTGCTTTTGGAAGGAAAACTATTGATATCAGTATTACAACATGATATTGTATACTCCTTCTGGAGCTCTGGGGTAAGACTTGAAAAATGAAAGATAAATTATACATATTTTTGTATTTGAATGTTTATTATATTAGTATAATGACCATTCTGTTCAAACAATAAGCAAAGTTCAATCAGCAGTCTGGTTTGCATCATGAGAGTAGATTTTTCCGGTAAATATAGGATTACCGAAACTTTTTCCATCAAATTACACACTTGAGTCGGTACACATTCCAGCTGCTGCCACAACAGAAAACCAGCAGTGCCAGTCCTTTGCCCGAGTTTGGTGATTCAGATTCACACGCACTATCCACTCGTCAAATTTATGGCCATCTCGCGCCCACTTGGCTCAGTCCATTCAGTGAAGCTCGTTTCCATCGGTTAACCAATCGGGCCCCATCATATCGGCTGGCAGGAATCGAATGGTAGCCCGACCGTAAAAAGCCATAAACTTGAAATACGTTTCTGCCTTCTGTCGCTTTCATTCATCATATTTTCCACCACCCTCATGATACCAGGGCTGATAAAGATTTTCTTTCAGTACTGCACTAAACCAACACAAATCAGAAATTGAAATTCGCCAGTGATGCATATGATGGGAAAAATAATTCGCTTTCGAAATTATAAGAGCGATTAAATTTCAAACTTTCTCAAATTTAAACTACAATGAGGATAGTTACGATTTTAACTTTTTTGATTGTGAACACGTCATATAACGTTTTTATGGAGATTACTCTAAAAATAGTTAATTTAAAAAAATCGATGTTGTAAAGTTATCTGTCTTTTATAAAGAAAATAATTAGGAATACTAAAGTGTCCGTTACTCATATTGATGTATCTTTTTTACGTGACAAATTGAATATTCCTTGCATACTGAATTTCTTTTCAAATGTAATCAACTATTATCCAATTTTAGTAAATGGAAATTTATAAACATATTTAAAAATTGTATAGGCTTCATAGAAAGCGAATCGTTACCAACCCTATAATACGCAATTCCTTTGTTGCGTTCCTCGTGGGCGAACAACGTGGTCCCTGCATTGTAAGAGTAGCTCAGGAGAAAAGCTGCCTGGAAATCTTCGGCAGCAGATTAGCCAGATTAACGTAGATATGATCCCGCATCACGTTCGTGGAGTCGAAGTGGGAATAGATTCCAGAACCATAGAAGATTGGCGAAGCGAATATTTTATGTGATTTATTTCCGGCCTAGTGAATCTTTCGGATTACCGGGTAATGATAAGAAACAGAGTTCAAGAAGCGCCTGAGGCTGGCGAGTAGACAAGCGTAAAACTTTTGCTTGGAAGTGAAATGAGGGCGAAGCCATTTCAGATTATTTATCACGAAATTCTTACGACTCATAAAATTTGGTCGATTTGGATTAGGATCAGTAAAAATAACTTGGATCCGTTAAATCATAGGTAATCGAAAAATGAGTAATTGGACAAATGAGTATTCAAGTCAAGTATGCCCAACTCATCTTCACTATAGTCCTAAGGATAATCCAACAAGCGTCCACCAATTGGCAGACCCTTAATTTGGCCCTTTCATTATCAGGAAGTTCATTCCTATTCATCAGAATTACATTCCATGACTTTCTCAATACATAAATTAACGTTGGCATTGACGAAAAAGTTATTCTTCCATCTCAGTGCTCAAATTCGGATGCTCTTCAGGAAATAGCACTTCCATTGCTTTTATACGTTGAAAGGGAACTGATTATGCAACTGATGGGCATCTCCATAAAATCCTGTTTGTTTTCGTGTTTTTACGACGAGTGTGACTACCGGAGCACGTTCCATGGAGAGAATCACAATCATCACTAATTAATAAAATCTCCTTCGGCTCGCGGCTGTTGGTTGACCCACTTTCTGCAACGGAAACTTTGGGACAATAAAGTTAACCGGAACTGAGAAGAAAGGAAAACTCGACGGTATTTCGGGTAGTCGGACTGTTGAAAGCATTTTTTTTTCTCGTTTGCGATAGCCAATGTTTCGCCCTTACTGACGAACAAGTTTTATTGGTCCCGAAGTATGGAGGGTAAGCCTTAGCATTACAACGCCCAGCTCTTCCAATTAGTATAGGCGACGTGGCACGATGTCGTAAACAAAGAAAAGCTTACCGACAACGTGAGGGTAGCAAATCCCTATCAATCGCGAATTACAGAATTCGAAGCAGTGCTTTTTTTTCGGACACCTATTTGATGCTGAGATCAAAAAGATCAAAAGTTCAATAGAAAGGATCTGACAGGATGAATGATGCCGGAATCTAATAAAATGTTTCGGGTGGGTGAAAGCGGAGAAAATACTTTCCGTGCAGAAAAAAACCCAGCATGATTGTTATATACAAGTTTTAACTTCCGCTCCCAAGCTTGACGGAAAAACAAGGAGCCTGAGCAAATTATTCCAATAATGTAAAGAAGTAATAAAGCTCATTTTCTGAATAGGCCTTCAAGAAGAAATCACGTCTGCCTTGCATTAATTGTAGGCAAACGCGTTATTTTTTACCTGATCCACTTTTGACTAAAATAAAAACTCCTCTGTAAAAATTAGAAATTTTCCATAAAAATAGGAAGTTGCCAATAAAGATGAACTTTCCTAAATAATGCAAAATCTCCATAAACAATTTTCCACAATTTTTTTTTCAACAAACAATTAAAAACTTTCCACACAAATATCAAATAAGCGCAACAAAAAAAAATTGCTTGGAAAAATATGAAAAGGCGATGAATCTGAATTATTTTTCCATAGATGACTCGAACTTTAAAAGCATTTATTGTTCATGAAAAATTAATCAATTTTATTGTTTTTTAAATATTTTTTCAATATTGCTTTTTATTGATTTTTGTGGGAAAGTTTATATTTTTTTTGGAAAAAATAAAAAAATATGTAAATTTTGTAATTTTTTTATTGCTAAAATTGATTTATTTATGGACATTTTGTATTCTGAATTTTGCATTTATGGAAAATTTCAATTTTTACTTGTGCTAATGTGCTAATGTGCTAATATATTTTTTGTTTCTTGAAAAATCCATTGTTTATGGACATTTTGAACTTCTTCTTCTTCTTCTTCATTGGCATTACAACCCCCTTTGGGACATTGCCGCCTCGCAGCTTAATGTTCATTAAGCACTTCTACAGTTATTAACTGCGAGGTTTCTAAGCCAAGTTACCATATTTGCATTTGTATATCATGAGGCTAACACGATGATACTTTTCTGCCCATTTCCAAACCGAAAATTGCCTAGACCGGCACCGGGAATCGAACCCAGCCACCCGCAGCATGTTCTTGCTTTGTAGCCACAGATCTTACCGCACTTTCTAGGGAAATTTCAAATTTATTTTATACTAGCAGACCCGACGAACTTCGTCTCGCCTAAAATTGATTAATTCGCCATAGAAACATTTATTGTCTTCTAAAAACTATGGATCATTTGAACAAAGCTATGGATCAAATGGCCAGAGTTATGGATCATATGACTAAAACTATCACTATCAAAAACTAAAACAGATCATATTACTGAAATTATGGATCATCATTACGATAAAAAAAATGTGCAAATTTGAAGTTTTATGGATTAAAATATAGTTTTTTATTGATCATTTTCCAAAGATTTATGGATCATTTGTCATACGTTCATGGTAAAATAGCAGGTAAAATGCTTAAAAATGTATTTTTTTAAATTTTTGACGATTGTAAGAACTATAAGTGTTATGTCTTGTCTCGCGTCGCGTTTCTTATGAGTGTCGTGTTAAGATATTGTGATATTGTTGGTCGATTAGCTGTTCTTGCACAGAGAACCAACAGATGTTTGCTTGGGACTAGCATTCATCTTTAATGTAAAGGAACGTACACACCAGTCAAGCAGTTTGACGAGCATTGACTCCGCCCCCAAGGAAACGCTTTGGTTGCTGCTTTGTTTGAACGTGTGTGAAGTTGTTCGAACAACCATTTGACAATTGGCGGCTCGGTTGGAAAAATCAAAACGGTTTGATTTTTGTTTGAGTTGTCGTGGGCGGAGTCAACGTTCGCCGAACATGTTTGAGTTCCAGAGCTATGTTGAATAGTTGATTAGAGAGCGCGTTTTCTGGCAAAGTTTTCTTCAGCCTCCGAGTGCACTATTTGATCGTACTCCCGTTTTTTTTAATACCGGTGCATGCGTGCGTAGTACCAAGTAGGTACTACGGCTGTTGTATAGACCGCCTCGTGAACTTGTTGTCACAATGCTTTCAAATTTCGTTTCCAGTTGGGTGTCCTTCGGTTCGTTCGTCGAGTTTATAGACGAATTGCTCCACAGCGCCCTATCCCGACAGTCGCTCTATGTTCAGCCGCATGTTTATCTACGCCTAGAACCGGTGGTGCTGGACACTGGACAGTCTTGTACGGATCTTACCTGATAGTGGGCAGAGTCGATATTTTGGCCTCGAAATGTTCTCACATTTATGACATCTGAGAAAGGGGCGTGATGTTTATATCGGGCAAAATTAGTCTAATTTTCAATCCTTCTAATATGGGCAAGCTTTTAAAAGCGTGACAACTACAGGGTCCGGGTTGCAAAAGCGCGAGTTCGAACCCAGGTCGAAGCGAGTAACAAAATAGTGTGCCATATGAATATCTTCTTCTTCTTCTCTTTTCTTTCTTATTTCTATCTTCTTCTGTATATAAAAATGAGTTGACATTTCCTTTAAGGCAATATAACTCATGGACCAGATAAATCGATTTGCATAATTCATGCATGGTTTGATTCGTTTGAGAATGGACTGTGTTTATATGTAGAATAAGACATTAATTTTAACGGGAATAGTTCGAAAATAATAAAAATGCAAAATATTAGTGAGTTGTGCAGAAATTCAAAACAATTGTATATAAATCGATCTAGAGTGCGGTGCTGCAATATTTGACATTTTAAAAGCAAGGTATACTGATCTCGAGCAACGCAACAACAACTCAGAGGACAAGACACCGACTCCATGACCGCATGCCAAATGTTAGAAATTGCGCTTGAGATCGGGAAAGCAGCGACTGTCATTGCGTACATATAAGCAATGGCACACCGATGGGGAGCTTCCATCCAGTGGATACCAAGTCACGTCGATACCTATGGAAATGATCTCGCGGATGAACTTGTTCGGGTAGGTTTATGATTTTCTGAACATTTTTTTTCTCCCAAAAAAAATTTTTCTTCTAAAAATGTCGTCTCTTGGGGGAGGTTTTATGCCCAGCCACCCCCCCCCCCCCGTGGCAACGCAACTGCCACAGCAGTGTTGGAACACGATTTGTTCACAAAGGATGTTTTCAACCTATTGAAATCCCAAATGCTGCAGACAGGGTTTGCAGAAATCGCTCTCAATAGATAACGAACGACGATAGAAGAGAGGCAAAAATCTCTTCGAATCATAAGAAGCCATGAAAACAAAACTATCGCACTTGTATACAAGTTGGAAAAAAACCGGTTCGGATATGCGACCCCCACCGAGGGGGTTTACTGAAACGCTTTGTTCTCGCTTGAGGACTGCTGGAATACAGTCAAAGCAGCCATTAACGACGCAGCGGAGAACAACGTCGGGTATATGGGACGAAGTAGACGGAACGATTGGTTCGACGAAGAGTGCAGAGAGATTCTGGAGGAGAAGGACGCAGCGCGGGCAGTTGCGCTGCAGCAAGGTACCCAGCAGAACGTGGAACGTTATAGACGGAAGCGGAGACAGCAGACCCGCCTTTTTCAGGAGAAGACACGCCGCCTGGAAGAAGCGGAGTGCGAGGAGATGGAACAGCTGTGCCGTTCTCAAGAAACACGCAAGTTCTATCAGAAGCTCAACGCATCCCACAAAGGCTCCGTGCCACGAGCCGAAATGTGCCGGGATAAGGATGGGAGCATCTTGACGGACGAACGTGTGGTGATCGAAAGGTGGGAGAAGCACTACGAGGAACATTTGAATGGCGCTGAGAGTACAGGCAGTGAAAGTCAAGGCAGCGGAGGGGATGACTACGTCAGTTCAGTGGACGATGGAAGCCAACCAGCCTCCACCTTGAGGGAAGTTCAGGATGCCATTCAACAGCTGAAGACCAATAAAGCAGCTGGTAAGGATGGTATCGGAGCTGAGGTCATCAAGATGGGCCCGGAAAAGCTGGCCACTTGCCCATACAAATTGATAGTCAGAATCTGGGACTGAACAGCTACCGGAAGAGTGGAAGAATGTGGTTATGTGCCCCATCTACAAGAAAGGCGACAAGCTGGAGTGTCAGAACTTTCGAGCGATCACCATCCTTAATGCCGCCTACAAAGTGATATCCCAGATCCGAGAACAGCTTCCCTGGGAACCAGAAAAATATATTAAGCTCTTTTAGTGGAATGTATTAAACCGTCTAAGACGAATTAAGTACTGTCCATTTAATTCCACCAGTTAATTTTCGTTATCTTTGCAGATACGTATTTCGACCACAACTGTGTGGTCGTCTTTAGTGTCTTGTACTTGACTCGACTCGACTTTTTTCCCTGGGAAGCTTACCAGATTGATCAAAGCAACGGTGGATGGTGTGCAAAACTGTGTGAAAATTTCGGGCGAAAACTCCAGTTCGTTCGAATCGCGCCGGGGGCTAAGACAAGGTGATGGACTTTCGTGCATGTTGTTCAACATTGCGCTAGAAGGTATCATGCGGAGAGCCAGGTGTAACAGCCGGGGTACGATTTTCAACAGATCCAGCAATTTATTTGTTTCGCGGATGACATAGACATTGTCGACCGAACATTTTCAAAGGCAGAACTGTACACCCGCCTGAAATGTGAAGCAACAAAAGTTGGACTGGTGGTGAATGCGTCAAAGACAAAGTACATGCTTGTGGGCTGAACCGAGCGCGACAGGACCCGCCTGGGAAGCAGTGTTACGATAGACGGGGATACCTTCGAGGTGGTCGAGGAATTCGTCTACCTCGGATCCTTGCTAACGGCTGACAACAATGTCAGTCGTGAAATACGAAGGCGCATCATCTGTGGAAGTCAGACCTACTACGGGCTCCAGAAGAAACTGCGGTCAAAACAGATTCACCACCGCACCAAATGTGTCAAGCACACTTATTTTTTTACCGGGATATCAGCGAAATGTTGAACTTTTACCGAGATTCGCACAGCCGTGCCCCAGCAAACATGTTTTTTGTCGAGATTTCTGTCAAAATTGCTGAAAATCAGCAAATATTTTGCCGAAAATCAGCTAACAAACATCATTTTTGCTGAAATATCAGTTTTTTATTTTGCTGGCGCACGGCTGTGCGGATTTTTGCCGAGCTGCAGAAATAAAAACTAAGTGTGTGTACAAGACGCTAATAAGACCGGTTGTCCTCTACGGACATGAAACATGGACAATGCTCGAGGAGGATTTGCAAGCACTCGGAGTATTCGAGAGACGGGTGCTTAGGACCATCTTTGGCGGTGTGCAAGAATACGTGTGGCGGCGAAGAATGAGAAACGAGCTCACCGAACTCTACGGCGAACCCAGTATCCAGAAGGTAGCTAAAGCCGGAAGGGTACTGTTAAGGCCATCAGCAAGCCACCGGGGTATTTTCATCACACCGCGCCGGTGGACGACATGCCTCATGCTGAGGCCCCAACAAATCACTTATTCGCCACTTTAATTACATTATATACTCACTCCCTTTTGTCATCCCTTGCTCCATACATAGCATACCTAGAACGATACAAAACATTATTATAATCACATAGAAAACACAATAATTAATGTAAATTATTTACCTTACAATCTTTCTGTAGATCAACAACATTTGTTTGTGTACAATGCATTGTTATTGACACTTCCAGAACAGTCAGGCAAGCAAACACTAGACACAATATCTTTAGTACAATAATAGAGCTCGCATACAATAGGCTAGACAGATAATAGTTGTATACAATTCTGCAACATTTCGTAGGGTAGAGCTACTATAAATAAGACACCGTACTATGTAGAAATAGTTAGTTCGTAATAAATCATCAAGTGGATCGGATCGTTTTCCTTACACCCCGGCCAGTTGGCCGGGTTCGGATTCCTTAATCCTGTAGCCTGTGTACCAGGCACTACTAAAACGTTAACATTGGTCCTTCGAGCCGGATAGACGCTCGGACCTGGCAGCCGTTCGTATCCGGAGTACAACAGAAGCCCTACTGAATTCATCATCAACGCCATCACGATTCCTTTGCGAACGACATCGTCATCCGTGAGTACAATGGAATCGTTACCATCAAGTGAAACTGTGCAACATCATTGGACACCAACAAAAGTGGATCCTGAAGTGTGTGTCTCTCGTCTCGAAACAAGTTTCGTCGTCAACCTCCGTATCTTCTGTGACTATCCTCCAATCGTTGGATATTTGCCGCAACGCACTCCCTGAGGTTGGGCTAGGAAATCCATTTGCGTGTAGCCTGCTTCAGACTATACCACAGGATTAGCCACAGACAGAAAGCAGAAGTCAATCTCCCGTCATGGAGGAATTCATATTTCCGTGGTGCTCATTCCAACGCCGTGTTGAGTATACCACAAGATGCATCTTTCGTTTTGGATTCTGTTCCTCGGCACCTCCAGCGTGACCGGTCCGGGGGATCCATATTTGCGTGTAGTTCATCCGAGAATACACCATAAGATTGACTCCATTTCAAGCCAACAGACGATTAAAAATGGCAACGCACACAAAATCAGGATCAAAATCACTAGAAAACCATCATGGCATCATGATAAATCAATTTGGAGTGTCAAGCAACCATCAACACATGGAAATTCCATTCATCCAGTCAAGTGATTGTTCCAACCCGATCGCTTAAGGTGGGTGGCATGAAATTTGTTACCAAACCGCATCCAACTGCACATCGACAACATTCATTCATCCAAAGTAACCAATTGAACCCAATCGCTCAAGGTGGGCGGTGTGGGACTCGTCAGTTACCTGTATCCCAACGGTTATCATCATCAATTCGATTGTTCAAGATGGGCGGCGTAATGCTCTTCAACATTATACATCCAACCAAATATCATCATCGAAAGAAGTTTACCCAGTCAAGTCATCAATCGCTCAAGGTGAGCAGCAAGGTAATCAGCAATCAACATCCAAACGAACATCATCATCATCAAGAAAGTGTCGTCTAGTCAAGTCATCGTCCAGATCGGTCGCTCAAGGTGGGCGGTGTGAAACTAGTCAACAATCAACATCCTCGTCATCAACGAAAACTCATCGTCGTTTCGATCCAACCAGATCGTTCAAGGGATTCTATGACGTCATCGCATCAGCCAGCATAGTGTCATCATTTAAACATCGGCCGAAATCGTATCGCAACATATCATCTTCCATGCAAGTCATATGCCCAATCCGATCGCTCAGGGTGAGCGGTGCTAAGCTCGCCAACAACCCCATCCAAGTTAGTAGCATCGCCGAAGAAACAGTAGTCAAGCATTCAAGACATCGATTCAACCCAATTGCTCAACGTAGTATCGTGAATCTCATCAGCAACCCGTGTCACAAGGCAAACCATCATAAAACCAACACAACTGCAGTCTGACGTCATCATCAAGATCAAGATCACGGGATGCCGTAAAGGCGCATCATAGGTTACTTAAAAGCTTCATTTAATACCTGGGTCATAAAAATTTGCATTCGAGGAATTTCCTTATAATGAGTATGAATGAATGCATATTATGTGACCTACCCTCAGTGCCAAATCAGTTCTATTTTTGACTTTCATTATATGCTTTTTGCCTTTAATAACGAGAAAGGTTCTAGCTAGGTGGATAATTCAGATTTTTGCTTTTCGCGTATACTAAGTATATGTAAAGGCTATAGGATGACTCCAAAACTGAGCTTTTGATAGAAGGCTCGGAGACCCATAGTGTTAAGTGTGTTAGTGTTCCAAAAACTGCTGCAATGCATTCAAATGAACGCAAACAAATATGAACAGATGGAAATAACTGAATCTATCTCCCTAAAATGCAATTTTGACCTCTTTAATGTGCTTTTTTTATAACTCTTATGTGTTTTCTTGTTTTATAATACACGAGAAAGGCACCATTACCGCTAGGTGGATTATTCTGGGTTTTTTATTTATCTAAATTGTTCCTTTCTTGTTCAGAATATTACACGAGTATTTGATTAATTATTTAGAATGTATTGCTATGGAAAACTCAATACCGGCCCAAAAGGGTATTTCTATGTCAGGAAGGATAGTTTTGGCGGTGTAGGAACTGCATTCCTACTTTTGTATTACGAGAGGGGGTACATTGTATAATGGATGTGACTTACTGTTTCTTCTGTTATATCAGTGATGTCTTACTTTTTTCTTTACATAGGAACGGTTGCACCGTTCGCTGCGAAGCTTTTACTCCAAACAACAACGGCTGTCCTCAACGTGTATGAAATACGAAGTGATACCATAAAACTCGCCATAAAAGGATCGTTATCGTTTCGTTTGTAGAAATTTTCAGTGCTGCATCGCCTTGAGCTTCTTTTTGACATTCATAAAGTGTGTGACTGACTCTTTGCCGAGCTGAGTTGGTTTCCGCAAGCACGATAAGTTACGATAGGGCTCCGGGCCGTTTTCATTCTGGATATGATTCTGACCATCTAGAAATACTATTGAAAGTATTGCCACAGCCGTATGTATTTTCATGCCCAACTAAGGAATCTAAGATTTTTAAGCATTGGACTTTCGCGCAAGCATATTTTTAATCACATGTTCTAGCCTTCTAGTCATGCCTTTGGAATCAAATTAGCAATTGAGAAATTGTAATAGACGCAGGACTATTTTGTTGTTATTAAAAGAGATCCAGAATAACTGAGGTATGATAAAAATGTTCATCGATGAGAATTTTTGTTTTTGTTTTAGATCAGATAAAATGAGGATTTTCGGGCCAAGGAACAAATCTTTTTTTGTGTCTTTTGCGAGAAAATACGTATTTCACAAGGACGATACACATAATTCATGCCGATTACATAAAATTGTTTTTAAAAATGTGAATTCATTGGTACGTGATAAGTAATTTTTTTAAACATATCTTCGCCACAATTCGATTTGCAGTCTGCTGTGAATTAGGTACATCCATTAATAAAAAAATCGCTTAAAAAGAACTGATGGATTATATTTCCACTGACTGATGGAGAAAGATGGTGCTTGAGAGCCCAAACGTGTGTGTTGTTGACGGAAACTTTTATCGTCTAACGCCGAAGTCGGTACTGTTCTGAATTTCTGTTAGAGGAAGATCTATGCAGGACCTCACTATACTGGGTACGTTTCGGACAATAATTGGCCACAGCACAATATTTTTGGTACATAAAAACTCATATTCCTGCATAGGGTCAAATATGTGATTTTCGCCACACCCATTGCAGCGAGTTGCAAGCAGTTAAGCATCTGAATTACATATTCGATGACAGTGTTGTTGATCACTTTATTCGCTTTCAATATGAACTCAGCGCCTGGAATCGAAACTCAGGACTAACGTCATAATTTGATGTCGACATTCGTTTTAACCAGCCTCCAGCTTCCAGCCTCTTGCGGGTAACTAATCGAACCGAAGTCCAATTACAGATAGCCCAACAACGTAAATTTGACTGTATGTGTGTAGTTACTATGTTTAAGAGGACGAAATTAACTTAGGAACCCTTCTGTGGGTGAAGTTATCTGTTCCCCCGGGATTTGTTTGGGGGAGTACAATAGCAACACTTTTACATGCTATACTGGTGGTGCACTACCGCATTCAAGGCGATAAGAATAATGGCTTACAACTTCTTGCAGATCCTTCCACAGGATGCGAAACAGCCATCTTCCAGAAGGTTTCGAGTTCCACCATGTCGGAGATACACATAAATAAAAACCGACAAAAAGTAATAGCACACAATATTTGCACTATTGCTCATAGATTCGGGTGAAAAGAGGGTTATTTTTTTGAGTGGAGAATGTGCCGGATCTGTTTGGCTATATCTCATTCTGGGAGCACTTATAATATCCTGGAGTCACGACTATAACAATGTCGTCGGTTGACAAGTGTGTACGATTATGGAAGACACTTGACATATTTTTCTTCCTTTACTTAGCACTATCATGAGACATCTGAGTGGAAACTGGTAAAAAGTTAACCTCGTCAAGGCCATTGCAGAAGTACCGATGTGTGTGAGCAGAATATTGTTATCAAGATAAAAGGACGGTGGATTGCATGATACTCGACTGTTCTTACGATGTTTTACAATGAGTGGCTTTAGAATGAAAAGATATTTGAATCATTTTTTTCATACATTCCTGAACAAAATTTTTTTTTCGTATTTTTTGCCAGAATACGTATTTTTGGACGAGGATTCAGAATATATAAAAATCTCATTTTGGCCAAAAATGTTACATATGCAGTTTCTCAAACAAACGGTTCATTTTCAACCGATAACATATGTTGAGTCATCCTGCAAATTTATTTCATTTTGTTAAACGAACCCCTTGTTGCCCCTTGTTACCCTAGGAAAGGGAAAAGAGTTGGAGGATCGAAAGGTTTCGCAATTTAATAAAGTCCGTACAAAAAAAAATGATTAAATCTTACCATGGGAGAGAATTTCTTACCAAAGTACATCGTTGAACCTGAACCTTTTGAATTGTCCTACAACTGCCTTAATAGGACATTGCTTTAATTATAAATCGGTAGCGTTAGTTTCTTTTGAATAAACGGAAACCTGCAACCAGACGCCGGACTTTCCGAACCCCTTTGTAGGATGTGACAGGCAAATTATAACAAGTGACTATGGCGGACTGTACCATGAGATCAAAATGTGCCGCGTTTGGTACAAAGTTTTTTTTTGCAATTCCTGATAATAATACCTGGTTTACAGTTCGTCTTTGAATGCTAAAATGGCCTATTTTTCCATACCAACCAAATGGGTGCTTTAATGAACATTATGCAACTCAAATGGGTTGCGTAATATCCATTATAGCACTCATTTGGGTGCTATAATGAAAAACCAACATGAGAACAGTAGTTACATGACTGCATTTTGCTGAATTTGCTTGGGTAAGTGTTCAAATAGTGTATTCTCTGCGTCGCGTCGTAAATTAAATATTTTGATGGACATGACATCATAATTTTCCAAATGGTAGTTCATCTATAGCTTCATGGTTTGAAGAGCTATGCAGTGTGGTACGATAACATAGAATCTGATAGTTCAAGATGATTTATTCGCAAGAATGATCATGTGGAGTAAATTAGACTTTAAAATTTGGTACATTTTTACCATTTTTACCGAACGTCCGCACTTACCGCAGTGCAAATATTGAATCCGACCACTACCTCGTTGCAGTATGCCTGCGCTCAAAACTCTTGACGGTGTACAACACGCGTCGAAGTCGGCCGCCGCGGCTTAATATTGGGCGGCTACAAGACGGTAGACTAGCCCAAGAATACGCGCAGCAGCTGGAAGTGGCACTCCCAACGAAAGAGCAGCTAGGCGCAGCGTCTCTCGAAGATGGCTGGATAGATATTCGATCCGCCATTGGTAGCACCCCTACCGCTGCACTTGGCACGGTGCCCCCGGATCAGAGAAACGACTATGACGGCGAATGTGAGCAGTTAGTAGAAGAGAAGAATGCAGCATGGGCGAGATTGCTGCAACACCGCACGAGGGCGAACGAGGCACGATATAAACAGGCGCGGAACAGACAAAACTCGATTTTCCGGAGGAAAAAGCGTCAGCAGGAAGATCGAGACCGTGAAGAGACGGAGCAACTGTACCGCGCTAAAAACACACCAAAGTTCTATGAGAAGTTAAACCGTTCACGTAAGGGCCACGTGCCACAGCCTGATATGTGCAAGGACATAAACGGGAGCCTTCTTACGAACGAGCGTGAGGTCATCCAAAGGTGGCGGCAGCACTACGAAGAGCACCTGAATGGCGATGTGGCAGACGAAGATGGCGGTATGGTGATGGACCTGGGGGAACGCGCGCAGGACATAATTGTACCGGCCCCGGATCTCCAGGAAATCCAGGAGGAGATTGGCCGGCTGAAGAACAACAAAGACCCTGGGGTTGACTAACTACTAGGAGAGCTATTTAAACACGGTGGTGAGGCACTGGCTACAGCGCTGCACTGGGTCATTACCAAGATTTGGGAGGAGGAAGTTTTGCCGCAGGAGTGGATGGAAGGTGTCGTGTGTCCCATCTACAAAAAGGGCGATAAGCTGGATTGTAGCAACTACCGCGCAATTACATTGCTGAACGCCGCCTACAAGATACTATCCCAAATTTTATGCCGTCGACTAGCACCAATTGCAAGGGAGTTCGTGGGGCAGTACCAGGCGGGTTTTATGGGCGAACGCTCCACCACGGACCAGGTGTTCGCCATTCGCCAAGTACTGCAGAAGTGCCGCGAATACAACGTGCCCACACATCATCTATTCATCGACTTCAAAGCCGCATATGATACAATCGATCGGGACCAGCTATGGCAGCTAATGCACGAAAACGGATTTCCGGATAAACTGACACGGTTGATCAAAGCGACGATGGATCGAGTGATGTGCGTAGTTCGAGTTTCAGGGGCATTCTCGAGTCCCTTCGAAACCCGCAGAGGGTTACGGCAAGGTGATGGTCTTTCGTGTCTGCTATTCAACATCGTTTTGGAAGGGGTAATACGAAGAGCAGGGATTAACACGAGTGGCACAATTTTCAAGTCCGTCCAGCTATTTGGCTTCGCCGACGACATAGATATTATGGCACGTAACTTTGAGAAGATGGAGGAAGCCTACATCAGACTGAAGAGGGAAGCCAAGCGGATCGGACTAGTCATCAACACGTCGAAGACGAAGTACATGATAGGAAGAGGTTCAAGAGAAGACAATGTGAGCCACCCACCGCGAGTTGGCATCGGTGGTGACGAAATCGAGGTGGTAGAAGAATTTTTGTACTTGGGCTCACTGGTGACTGCCGAAAATGATACCAGCAGAGAAATTCGGAGACGTATACTGCCGTGGATCGCATATTTGTCCCATATGCATAGGAAACCCAGCAAAGATGGGACAGATATGCGATTCACGGCAGTATAGTGGCTGGAAATCGTACATACTTTGGACTCCGCAAGACGCTTCGATCGAATAGAGTTCGCCGCCGTACCAAACTGACAATCTACAAAACGCTCATTAGACCGGTAGTCCTCCACGGACACGAGACCTGGACGATGCTCGTGGAGGACCAACGCGCACTCGGAGTTTTCGAAAGGAAAGTGCTGCGTACCATCTATAGTGGGGTGCAGATGGCGGACGGTACGTGGAGGAGGCGAATGAACCACGAGTTGCATCAGCTGTTGGGAGAACCATCCTTCGTTCACACCGCGAAAATCGGACGACTGCGGTGGGCCGGGCACGTAGCCAGAAGGTCGGACAATAACCCGGTGAAAATGGTTCTCGACAACGATCCGACGGGCACAAGAAGGCGAGGTGCGCAGCGGGCAAGGTGGATCGATCAGGTGGAAGATGACTTGCGGACCCTCCGTAGACTGCGTGGCTGGCGACGTGTAGCCATGGACCGAGCCGAATGGAGAAGACTCTTACATACCGCACAGGCCACTTCGGCCTTAGTCTGAATAAATAAAATAAACATTTTTACCATACTAAAGCTAATGTTTCGTCATTGCAAAAAATAGCGTGTGCAACTCGTTGCAAAACTCGATTTTTTCAGCACTCGTAGTATTGATCCAACTCGGCAAGCCTCGTTGGATAAACCTACAACTCGTGCTGAAAAAATCATCTTTTTGCAACTAGTTGCACAAACTACTATTTTATTCCGTTGTCATATTTTATGTTTCTTAGGCTGTGAACCATTCCAGCGATTCGTTTAACTTTTAGTTAAAATTTGACAGTTCGATGGTTATTTCTTCGTGGTTAAAAATAACCCTGCTCAGGAGTATGGTTACATTTGACAGTTCGGTAGTTAAACTTTGTTCGCGAGAAAATTGGCGCCAAATCAATTTTGTTCCAAATAACTATCAATCTGTCAGAACTCAAATGGGTCGGCTTCAGGGTATAATTTTAACCACGATGGGTAAATTAATATCGAACTGCCAAATTTTACCTAAAAGTTAAACGAAACGTTGGAATGGTTCACAGCCTTATTACTTGTTTGATATTTGACAAAGCTAAATTCGATAATAATTCTCAGGCTTTAATGGCTTGATAACAGTGTTGGTAAAATTATTTTCAAATCTCGATCATCGAGCCCTCCCGAGTGAACTCGTTTGCAAGTTTGAAGGAACTCCTGCGTGAGTTTTTCACGCCCGAAAAAAAAAATCGATACAATTTTTGCGTTTAAATTCAATTTGGGCGCGATTCGCAATTCATCGTAACGGTGCTTTCCTCGTGCTTGAAAAAAAAAATAGAATTTGGTCATAACTTTTAGGACAATGGATCTTGAAATGGTACAGGATTCTCCGGAAATTGGTGAAGGATAAGACCAAACAAGCGAGCTAAACTGTTTTATTCGTTTTTTGTTTAAAAGCCAATTTCAATAGGAAATAATGAGGTCTTGGATAACTGCCAAACGTGAGCTAAACTAATTAAGAAATTCTAACAATAATAACAAACGCTGATTGGGTGAATGATATTAAGGTTAAACTTAAAAATGTTTAGTTTTGAAAAACCCCTGACAATAATCAAACAGAAACCTGACAAAACCGTCGTATATTCTTTTTGCTTTTTGTTACAACGTGCTATTTGTCAGGGTTACACGCTTGTCAAATTTTTAGTGCGTAAGGTTTACAGAACATATGCAGTAGGGTGACAATGGACCCGACGACAATGGTGACCCGACGTTTCATGAATTTTCAAGTCATTTGGCATCAAAAACAAAAATTCGGTTTTCGACTTTTCCTTTGGTCCCCCCTTGGAAACATGTTGATGGGTAAAAATTTCAAAACTTTGATGAATTTTAGGCACCCTTAAATCATGTCCGAGTGAGCTCGAATTTTGCATGGGGTCATATTTTGGGATAATGAATCTTGTGAGCAATGTCGTTTTTTGAAATTCGAAAATGTCATTTTCATTGGCACCCTAATATGCAGTCCTACTGGATATTGAAAGGTCGCTTTAGACCCAAACATGGTTTAAGGTCATTTGGCCAAATGCCATTTGGACGAAAGGGTCATTTGGCCCAACGCTTTTTGACAGAATGCCGTTTGCCCGAATAGTTAAGATTTGTTACCTTGTTAAGTGAAGCGAGATGTTTGAAGGGAATTGTGTACAGTGAGAATTGAGAAGTAAGTACAGAGTAGTAAGAAGTAAGTGAGAGATGAGAGTGAACAGTGAGAAGTGAGTACTAATAAATGGAAGTGAGTACTGAGTGGTGAGATATGTGCAGTAACAAATGAGAAGTGAGTAGTGGGATGTGAGAAATGATATGTGACAAGTGAATGGTTCGAATTGAGATGTGATAGTTAATGAAGTGAGAAGTAGGAAGTGAGTAGAGGAAAAAGCACTTTTCATACCTCATTTCTCACTTCTCACTTCTCGTTCCTCACTTCTGAATTC
The DNA here is from genome assembly GCF_024139115.2 of Armigeres subalbatus. NCBI lineage: Eukaryota > Metazoa > Arthropoda > Insecta > Diptera > Culicidae > Armigeres > Armigeres subalbatus. Next base: position 230,740,472 of record NC_085141.1, on the reverse strand, counting down.
TCATTTCTCACTTCTCATTTTTCACTTCTCATTTCTCACTTCTCGCTAATCAAATCCGTTTTCTCACTTCTCACTTCTCATTTGTTACTTCTCAATTTTCACTTCCCACTCTTTACTTCTCACTGTTAACTTCGCATTTCTCGCTTCTAACTTATCTCTTATCTCACACTCCCCACTTTACACTTCTTTATTTTAACTTTCCATTTCTCACTTTTCAGTTCTCAATTCTCACTAATCAGTTCATACTTCACACTTCTCACTTCTTGCTTCTCACTTCTCTTTTCTCACTTCTCACTTCTTATTTCCTACCTCTCACTTCTCTTTTCTCTTTTCTCACTTTTCATTTCTTACTTCTTACTTTTTTATCACTTTCCACTTCTCACTTCTTACTATTCACTTCGCAAATCTCACTTCTAATTTCTCACTTCTAACTTCTTACTTCTCACTCCTCACTTCTAACTTTCAATTTCTCACTTCTCGCTTCATATTTCTCTTTTCTCATCTCTCACTCTTCGCTTTTACTTCTCACTTCGCTCTTCTATCTTCTTACCTTTAACATTTTTTTACTATTCACTATTTACTTTACACTTTCACTTCTTCAAATTCCTCCTTTATAACTCTTCACTTCTCACTTTTCATTTGTCACTTCGCAGTTTTCACTTATCAATACTCTTTTTGTCAATTCACTTCCTACTTTAAACGTCTTATTTCTTATGGGGTGTGAGAAACGTCTAATTACTAACTTCTCGTTGTACACTTCATGTAATTCTCACTACTCACTTCTCATTTCTCACTTTTTACTAGTACGTAATCTAAGTTGCTCTTCAACTATTCGGGCAACTTTATTCGCACAAATGACCCGTTCCGTCAAACGGCATTTGGTCAAATGGCACGACATCGTATATATTTTTCATGTTAACTGATTCTGACAACATCGAGTTTGCATGGTGTAAATGCGTTGGGAAATTACTTCGACTTAGGGAATATCGAGTGAGGGAGACTTATGGAGGGAACACTAGATTCAAACGACGTTGAATTTAATCGAGTAAGGAAACATCGAGTTAGGGAGAGTTCACTGTAGCTTAAATTTACGAAATACTTGTCGAAAATCGCAATTATTTTAAACATATTTCTAAAAAACAAGAATAATCCACCTAGCAGTGATGATGCCTTTGTCGTGCATTATAAAATATACTGAAAACATTACATTAGAAAGGTCAAAAAAACTCTTTAGAGGAATAGATCACATTTTTTCGATCATTTCACATTTTTTGCATTGATTAAAATGCATTGCAACTATTAAAAAAAAATCGATTCTGAAAAAAATCTAAGGGGAAAAAATGATTTTTCAATAATTCCAAAATGCAATGTTCGAACGGACCAATTTGCAATAGCAAATAATGGGACCGCATTCTCCGTCGAATGCAACTTGTTGCGAGTAAATCGGAGAATGCTAAGTTCTAAAAAGTGTGTCTACAAAATTTGTACACATACACGTGCACACATACAGACATCACCTCAGTTCGTCGAGCTGAGTCGATCAGAATATAACACTATGAGTCTTCGGGCTTTCTATCAAAAAATCTTTTTTGGAACAATTATATTATAAGTTAAACCGAAACTTTGTTGTACGAGAAAGGCAAAACTTGTTTGGTGAAATGAAAATGAAAATAAAAAACCCAGATTAATCCACCTAGCAGTGATGATGCCTTTCTCGTGCATTATAAAATATATTGAAAGAATCACATTAGAAAGGTCAAAAAAGCTCTTTAGGAGAATAGATCACATTTTTTCGATCATTTTGCATGTTTTTGCATTCGTTAAAATGTATTGCCAACACTTCCGAAAAAAAAAATTCGGCTTTGAATTTTTTTTTTCCAAGGGGGGGGGGGGAAACAATGATTTTTTAATAATTCCGAAATGTAATGTTCGTTTGAGCCAATTTTCAATAGCAAACAATGGGACCGCATTCCACGTCGAATGCAACTTGTTGCGAGTAAATCTGAGAACGCTAAGTGCCAAAAATATACACACACACACACACACACACACACACACACACACACACACACACACACACACACACACACACACACACACACACACACACACACACACACACACACACACACACACACACACACACACACACACACACACACACATACAGACATTCCATCAATTCGTCGAGCCGAGCCGATCGGTATATAAAAAATGGGCCCTCCGGGCCTCCTATCAAAATTTTGTTTTTGAAGCAATATTATAGCCTTTACGTACACTTAGTGTACGAGAAAGGCAAAAATGTGTAACTTGCTGCATTTCAAGGTCCACATGCTGATTACTTTCTATGTATTGTTACTTAGCTTAGCTTAGCTTTGACTGACTACACATATCTATGGTTGCTACTCCGTGATTGACCAGAATCAGTGAAATTGCACAAAGAATCAACTGAATGATTGACTGGGATTGTTCAAGCATTCTCAGTGTGCAAGTTTCAGTGACTCTAAAATTCAAATGATCAATAACGGCGCCGGCCACGTCCTTGTAGTCAGTTAGGAAGAAGGAAGGAATATTAGTAGGTGGTTTTTGCTATTTGAAGACCGTGTTTACCTCTGCGTCTCCACAAAAACCACAGGAAGGATTATCAGTTAATTGGTAGGCATCGTTGGATCTGGATTCACTCTGATGAGCGATACGACCATGCCATTCTTTATACACAGTGATTTTACCTAGCCATGAATCGGGCGCGAAAAGTAGTACAAACTAACTACCGGCCTATCGGGCGCGCAATGCAGAACACAATATTTCGGCCGATCGCGCGATCGTTCTGCTGTCCGAAACAATAGAAATCTCGCACTGAACTGATTTTTATTACCGGCCGCGCAAAGCAGAACACAATATTTCGGTCGATCGCGCCGTCGTTCTGCTGTCCGAAACAAGAGAAATCTCGCACTGAACTCATTACTTTCTATGTATTGTTATTCTATTTAAAGCTTACTCAAAAGATAAATTAGAATGCATGGCACTTTTCCAAAAATCCATTATTTCTTACAGCAAGGAATCCTTGAGCTAATGTAAAAAGACACAATTTTGAAACAAATAAATCTCGTGACAAATGCAGCATGGCTTCAGAAAAAAAATCTAGTATTAAAATATAATCCAAGATGGGATAAACCTCCCATCCCTAATAAAGTTCATTTACTCACTGTAGGGAGAGAGACCCCCAATGTGTTTTCTCGTTATCTACCGAAGCTTGTCACTTTGCCCAAATACTGTTGCTTCATACTCAATTATGGTTTCAAAAAGAGCAAAAAATCACTGCATTATCAGCCCATAAATATTTATCAGCTACCACACTCAGCGATAATAAACTTATATACATAATCAAGTTTCCTATGGCAGAGGAGCGTTGCGATGCTATCGCTTTGTGCGTGCGTACTGTATGGAAGTGGAAATTCCCAATTGATGCCTGTGGCTTTTCCCCACTCTTTGGGCGCCTCGACTCGGCTGGCTGCCGAGGTCGAAAGAAGAACCCCGCACAACAGAGACATCAAGTTTTTCTTCCCATTCATCCTGGAAAAAGATCCCACTTCTGATAAAATTCAAAACTCTCTCTTTGTGGGGCCTCTTGCAGGCCGGAATAAATTTCTATAAATTTTCCCTCGGTTTGCTACCCCTCCCATACTGAATACGGATCACACACCAGCACATAGTGTGGAGCTTCGTTGTAGGATGAAGAATCAGGCATAATTTTCCTATTGAATTCGACTCCGTTTCGATCACAATTGGAAAAATGTGAACGGAAAGGAAGAAGCGCTTGATGAAGACGCACTTGTTCTTGGTCGGTGTTTGTCATTTCTTCGGGCCCTCCCTGGAGAATCTCCATAAAAATGGTGTGCCTGATTTCAGGATCCCTTTCCATCTGTGCTGTTCTGTGGCGGATTCGGCAGCTACAACATGGATCACATCAAGATGGCTAGCGGGAATAATCTCGTCTGGGGATAAAACGGATTGACATCTAATAATCGTCAAATTCCGATTTGATTATGTTTTGTGACATTCGGAATCGAATTGTGCTCTCGATCTGCCGATGGATATTTGTGAATAACATCTTTGAGGGAAGATCCATAAAGTATATCACGCGAAAATCGGCGTTTCTTCCTCTCAAGCTTCGTAAAAAAAATATTCATTTGTATGAACAGTCGCGGTTTTGAATACACTCTAGATTCTTGGATCATGATGTACTTTATGGAGAGTCCCTGATTCGGGAGGGTTGACTAATATTGTCAGATCACCGCAAAGCGATAGCTGTCTGTATCCTTAGGTAATGAGATTTGAGTTAGCAGATGGAAACAACGAGCTTACGCACATGGAAGGGTGTAACTTCTTATGTTTCTACTAAATACATACATAATACAACATACGTGTCAGTTAACTTATTGCCGATGATTAACAAGAGTTTAGTACATAAACCCCCTCCTCCCAGAGACAAATTTTTTAGAAGAAATTTTTTTTCAAGCCCTCTCAAATTTAAAAATTGTTCAGAAATGATTATTGTACGGCCGAGTTGCCGAATAATATGCATTAATTACAAAAATTATTGTTTTGTTGCTATTATTACGAACATCACTGTATCTATTGGGTCAATCTGGGAAACGAGGACTTGATTGTATTAACTTAGTAGACGTAAGCGAAATGTATTATCTGCTCGTTGAAATGTTGATAATAATGTATCTCTTATGTAATTAATTTTAAACAACAACATAAATATACTTAATTTAACCAAAAAACACTGTTGGTACGAACTTTCTTCTGGAAAGAGATATTCATCTCGTGCATTTCGTATGAGTGTCTTTTCTTATGGGTCCACCCCAACATTATGCATCTTCAATAAATCGTCATTTATTTCTTTAAAGAATTTCATGTAGTCGAATCTGTTGTTCTGCAAGACCTTTTATAAAAAGTGGTGGAATTGAATAGAAACTCAATATTCGTGTTATGATAGGTGAAAAGCTTTTAGTCACCAAAAAACTTTCGACATCTTTGAATATTCATATCAGATTTACTTTGAAATTGATTAACTTATTTAAGTGAGCTTATCAAAGGAACTGATTCATAGCCCTCATGAGACATGAAAATTTTCCTTTTGAATTTTTATCCGTTTTTAATTGTTTTTCGCAGATACAAACTAATATTTTCTGATAGATTTCCCTATAACTACGGACATTTTCGTTACATGTGTAAATCATAGGGTGCAGCTTATTTTTTTTAATGTTCCCGAAACCTGGAATTCTTGTATTTTTTTTAATCTTTATTTAGGTGTTTTTCTAATTCTAGATTAAGTTCAACACCGTGGAATTCTTAGTTTAGTGCGTGTTGGCTCTTGTTTCGGACGGCAGAACAATCGCGCGATGTGCCGAAATTTTGTGCTTTGCATTGCGCGGCCGGTAAATAATAAAGTTAATTAGTTCAGTGCGTGTTGGCTCTTGTTTCGGACGGCAGAACGATCGCGCGAAACATTTGTAAAATCCAGGTTATTTTGTCCTCCTTTGGACGGTTAGTAAGTAAATTGATGAACATATTTTATTATTTTTTCAGCAAATACTGTTATTGACAAACGCTCTATATTGTCGAATAGAGCTCCCTATTATTCACCTTACCCACTAACACAAATTTTCCTTCCCGAGACATCTATGAAGGTAGTATGGGTTCCCTGCATCTTCACTAGTAGATGTTGAACTAACATTCCTTACCTTCCTTCCGTGATTGTAAGGACGTGGCCAGGTATACAACTGCTACTGTATAGGAAAAGGTACTAATCCCAAGTACCAATTTGCGACAATATACAGTAGATTGCTCAATTGAGCATTGTATAGCCACCCACGATTTGTACAATCACATATGCTATGCTATGCTATGCTATGCTAAGTTCAACACCGTGGAATTCTTGTACTCAAACGCTTTTTTATGATAAAAAAGAGTAGCTCCAGAGTTGCAGACCAAAATATTGCAGTTTAGAGGTCGCGCAAAGGCCTTTGAGATGATTTTTTGATCATCAAGTTTAGACTTTTATAAAAGTTTGCGCGGCTACAAAGCTAGACTATACTGATGGGGGGCTGGGTGCGATTCCCGGTGCCAGTCTAGACAATTTTCGGATTGGAAATTGTCTCGACCAGGGTTCTTATATCAGGGTTCACTCATTTCGACAGTAGATGGGAGAGACTAGCGCGGGGGTGAAAAATTCATTTTCAGTGCAAAACATAAACAAACTCGGTGGCTGCCCCATATAAAAATCCAAGATGGCTGAATCATGTAATTGGCATACTGCTACACCTGCTTGTATTCACCTTGGTCTCGACTTCCCTGGGCATAAAAGTATCATCATGTTAGCCCCATGATATATGAATGCAGAAATGGTGATTTGGCTTAGAAACCTCGGAGTTAATAACTGTGGAAGTGTTTAATAAACACTTAGCTACGAGGCGGCAATGTCCCAGTTGGGGATGTAATGCTAATGAAGAAGAAGAAGAACTATGTCAATTTTTATCCGATTTACAATTTATTGTATCTAATCTCTTCAGTATTAAATTTGTAAAAACTTTGTGGAACATATATTTCTTGAAATCAGCTCTAATCATGTCCAGCATCCAAATGATTTTTACCTCGCATTTTCAGAGGCACCTATCTCAACAAAGAAGCAATGAATAACTGTCATCTTTTTATTTTAGATTTGCTGCGTCGCAGCAAGTGTGGAATAGAAAGATGACAGCAGATCGTTGCTTCATTATTGAAAGTGGTGCCCTTGAAAACGCGAGAAGGAATATAATTGGATCCCGCCAATAACTTTGTCAAATACCATTAAAACCCGGGTATTTTTATATGAATTCAAGGAGAAATTTGTTTCAAAATCTATTCTTTGGTACAGACCAAATACTGCTAGATAATTTTTAACCCTTCTCGTACAAAAAAGTTGTACCGAAATGCTATATGATAACTTCAAAAAAGAACTTTTAATAGAAGGCTGTATGTGTGTATGTATGTATGCTTTTTTTTTCTTCCTAAGCAATGGAGGGGGAAGCTGCTCAACAGACATACTGGGTTGTCCAGGAAGTGCGGGGTAAGGGATCACCTTCAGCAGCAAACGAGGGAGGCAGGACTACATCCCCGACCCGCTAAACCGTTTCCATTGCCGCCAAGCCCATCGTCCCTTCGGTACAACCAGAAAATAATGCTTCAAAGGGGGGCCAGTGCTCAACGCACCCTCGAGGTTAGCTGCGTGTGCTTGCAGCATCGAATATCGTGACTCGCTTTTTTGGAAGAACACCACGGTATCGTGTCGGCGCATTGCCGGCTTTCCAGGTGGCCTTACCACGCCCTATGTCCTCGGAAGGTGGGCAGGGTCAACTTCGCGCCTGCTTCCCTCTGCACGACTGGTATCAAGAATGATGATGCCGCGTGCACCCCAAATTTACCTCTCTAAATACGATAGGGTCTATTCGCCAACACACAGAGGGACTTGCCGACGCGGTGCCTACGCCTGCCCCGGCCCAGGGCTTGGAACCCACCCGGTTGACCGACGGGCGAGGCCGAGTGTCCGAACCGGTGTAGATACTATCTGAAGTAACCATGGCCTGTAAGGACCTGGGTCAGGTGAAAAGTAATTTCCCCATGGAGTTTCTTGACCCACGTGCCTATCTCCGGTATCAACCTATGTGTCCATCTTACCTGCACTGTGATTTTGCAGCACGCTTAAACGCTGGGCACTTCGAACCCCCTATGGAGTGCTTGCTCTTCGCAGCTTTGCTGGAACAAATCAAACAATTGGGAGGGTTCATGCAGCATTGTTCCTTATGTTCCTCCAATCCGCAGCGTCGGCAGAGCTTGCTTCTGTCAGGGCCTTTGCAGTCCCATTGCTTGTGGCCTTGTTCCAGGCACTAGAAGCAAACTTCGGGTTGCTCGTATATGCCCACAGGACACACCGACCATCCCACCTTGATGCTTCATATCTTCACTACCTTGGAGGCGTCCGCTGCAGATAGCCGAACCAATGCTAACTGCGTCCTTGCCGGACCTTTCCGTAGCCGAACGGCTGCGGTGGGCGTCTCCACTTCATACTGTCGTCGCAGTGCCGTGAGGAGCTCTTCGACTTCGGTGATCTCGTCCAGGTCTTTAACCCTTAGATTCACCTCCGTCGTGAGTGACCTCACCTTGACCGTCTCGCCTAGGACTACCTCCGTCAACTTCTTGTAGGCAGCGCCCTTTTGCGAGACGCCCCGCTTCAGCTCGAAGATCATCTCACCCATCTGGGTACGTCTTTATCGACGTACGTCGGCGTCGAGTTCACCGAGCTTGACGTCACTCCTCATCGCCTTCAAGACTTCCGAGTACTTAGTCTCGTCCATCTTGATGACTAGGGCATCGCCCCTGGAGCGATTGGAGCCTACTCTAGACCTCTTGCTACCCTCATTCGCCTGGGCCTTCTTTTCGGCCCTTGACGTCTTCGGTTTCCTCTTGTTCTTGACCAAGGTCCATGAGGTGTCATCCCCCTCTATTTCCATGGTCTGGTGCGGCTGAGAGCTCTCAGCCTGCCGTAACCCCTTACTACCGTCTTTCCTGGCGTTTTGGAGCGGCCCCCAGGGAGCTCATCCTCTGGAGACTGTCTTCCCCGTTTTTGTGTCTGCTCCGTTGGACTACCACTAATTGAAGAATTGCCTTGGTTTTCCATTTTGGTCCCACGAGTTGCTCGGCAAAAGAGTTCCACCACGCCAGAGCCCAGCATGACGCGGTAAGGGACAATTACTGTGGAGGGTGCCCAGGTACCCCACAGGCTCCGTTAAAGGCCTAGCTGCACTACCTGCTAAGTACAAAACCTTTAGCTGGCGGTCGATTGTTATCGGAAGATCCGTGGAAGCGTGAGATTGGAACTTGTGAGGACCAGAGCTGAGTAGGTCGCTCCTTCCCAGACGTCAACTCACCATTTCGCAGCCCTGTATGTATGTATGTGTGTGTATGTGTGTGTATGTGTGTATGTGTACAAATTTAGTAGACACACTTTTTGGAACTTATTACTCGCAAAAAGTTGCATTCGGGGAATGTGGTCCCATTGTTTGCTATTGAAAATTGGCTCGATCGGACATTGAATTTCGGAGTTATTGAAAAATCATTTAAATAATGTGGCTGGTGTTGATTTGTCAAACGAATAATTTCCTTTCCTTTTGGAGTTGTTTCAAGATGCATGATGTTCGACAAAGTTTTTATAAATTTAAAATTTAAGAGATTAACTACAATATATAGTGAAACGGATAAAAATTGCCATAGTTATGATTTTTTTAATGAAAGTTTAAACTTGATGGTTAAAAAATCATCTTAAAGATATTTGCGTGACATCTAAGCTTCAATATTTCGTCCTGAAACTCTGAGGCTACTTTATTTTTGCTATAAAAAAACGTTGAAGCACACAAATTTACAGGTTTCTGGAACAATCGAAAAATAAGTCGCAGTCTACCAATAAATAACACATATTTTATTGACACAAACGTTCAACATTCGTTACCATTAGAGGCATTTTTATCACAAACTTTTTCAAATTAAAAATAGCGTGTCATATTTCTTATATTAGCACAGCAATTCCTATTCCTATTGTGCAATAGCAACCAGACGTTAAAGTTGAGTTCTGTTAATGTATTGCCGCCATTTTTTGTTTGTTTAAAATTTTCACTGGAGAATCTCACTTAAATTAACGGACTATTATTATTTGACTCAACTCAAATTTGGGTAAATTTTCTGAATCGGAAAATCAGGCTCAAGATAAAGAATTAATTTGTGGCCTTCTTATGAACTTTGGGTCATGCATAAAGATAGGCAAAACACATTTTTAACACTTCGCATACCAAATTTAAAATAGGTAAAAGGTTAGTAGGATTTTGGATATCGTCTTAATTAAATTTGTAATAAGCGTAACCGGATAAAAATTATCGTATTTTAACTTATTTTACAAAATTTAAAGATTAATACCAACGCCGAGAAACTTGTTCGTAGTTTGCACTAATATCAAATCGTGAACCCTTCCGCGTGGTAATTATTTAGTAGGGTGCCAATGGAATGTATGGGCAAAAATTTGTCATCGAATTTCTAAAAACGACATTGCTCACAAGTTTCATTAGCGCAAAATATGACCCCATGCAAAATTTGATTTCAATCGGACATGATTTAGGGGTGTCTAAAATTCATCAAAGTTTTGAAATTTTTAGCCATGAAAATTTTACCAGGGACCAAAGGAAAAGTCGAAAATAGAATTTTTGTTTTTGATGCCAAATGACTTAAAAATGCATGAAACGTTGAGATCTGATGCTATTTCACATTTTTTTTTTAAAAGATCGATTTTTTCTCTTAGAACATTTTTGGGTATTTTTTTTATGATGGAAAGTTTTTTGATCGAACACCGGACGATACGCACACGTTTTCGAAGCCAAAAATATCTCTCTATGCAAAATTTGAGATAAATCGGATATGATTTAAGGGAGCTCAAAATTAATCAAAACTTTTTTTTTTCTCTCACAAGGGGGAAATAATTTTTTTGCTTTTTGATGCCAAAGGACTCAAAATGCATGAAACTTCATTTTTTCCTTGTGAGAAAAAAAAGTTTTTATTAATTTTGAGCACCCCTAAGTCATGTCCGATTTAGCTCAAATTTGGCATAGGGCGATATTTTTTCAATTTGTTTTTTTAAACAGCGTCAGATCTCGACGTCATTTGGCATCAAAAACAAAAATTAGATTTTCGACTTTTCCTTTGGCCCCCCCTTGGAAAAATTTTCGTGGGTAAAAATTTCAAAACTTTGATGAATTTTAGGCACCCCTAAATCATGTCCGATTGAGCTCAAATTTTGCATGAGGTCATATTTTGGGGTAATGAAACTTGTGAGCAATGTCGTTTTTTGAAATTCAAAAATGTGATTTTCATTGGCACCCTACTATTCAGCGCTCTATTCCGAATGCTGGTTGCCAATGATTTCTATAGATATTTTCAGTTTAACAAAATTATGTAAATGTTGATAGGGCTGTTAACAATATTCGTAGTTTTCGTATTTTACCTCAATACTTGACAACAACAACAACGTTGTTACCGTAACAACATAATGGTCTGTCTTTCTTGGTGAGCCTAATTGTGTATCATTTACCAGCTGCAAAAGCATACCACGAGGTCTACTGGGTTCCCTAACTTTCTGTATATTATTTTTACTTGATGCTCCTCTATATCCAGCCCATCGTAGTCTGTAGTGTATTATAAGAATCTCCATATTTAATATTTCAATATTATAATTTAAAAAAAAAAATGGGATTGGAATCGTATATTTTTAGCCTTAAGAAGCTGGAAGCTGTGAATCGCCCTTAGACTGAGTTAATAAAAAATAATTAATACTGAGCCCGTGACAGTCATGGATATTTCTTTCTTTAGTATTTAGCAGTACTATGCGCTTTCGATCTTTGCACCACGAGGTGTAATTTTTAAATATGCCGCTTGGTAATGAAATATACAGATGAGAAACTACTACATCACGCCTATATACTAGAGTTAATATCTCATCTGCCTTGCAACCGCATCATAAATCACAACAAACACGCCATAACGACAGTTCTACATGAACACAAATCATGTAGAAGAGACTTCACAATTCCCTGCACTCGGCGTAAGAACTCCTGCATGGCGAACCATATGCGATGTGACGCTTCGCTTAAGATTAGCGATGACAAAAAACTTCATTGCACATCTCCACCAATGTGCGATGCATTTCCACAACTGAATTGGCTGTGCACCGAGCCAAAAGTGTTAAAAGTCGAAAACAATTTCACAGCTGCGTGCGAAAATATATCTTCTTCATTTACCGCCGTTGACATTCAAAAGTGTCGACGGTAACGCTTCATTGCATTGTACTTAGAACTACCGCCACCTTATGGATATGAGATGTGACTAACTGTGGCCCGGCGGTATTCCTTGCCGGGATATATCCCTTAATGATGCCTTGCCGATATGCACTTGCCAGGCGGCGCGGCGGTGGCGGTTCCACCTAGGGGATCGGATGTTTGTGCAGACGACGCAGACTACTCTTCGAGAGCAGATTTCCTGCATCGCAAAACTCCATGGCAGCGGAGTGCGCGATGAGAAATTGTTCACAAGATGTGAATGAGACAGGAATGACATTTTCGGCTTGCATCGCTCAAAGCGCATGGGTTCTCAATCGTGGATTAGTAAAATACAGGGCACAACGTTGATGTAGCATAACACAAAAAAAAGGTAATCAGCATAATTTGGCATGGCCTTTTAAGACCCACTATTGAGTTATTCCCAAAAAATGATGTTTTTATTTTCTTTATTTTAAACATGATGTATATTCATGTTTATTATGAATATATATATTATGTTTGAATGTAGAAAAGTTCAACCGTCTGAGACGAGTTTAGTACTTTCCATTTAATTCCACTAAGATTTTTATCTTTGCAGATACGTATTTCGACCTCAACTGTGAGGTCGTCTTCAGTGTCTCGTATTCACAGACGACCTGCAAAGATAACAAATCTTAGTGGAATTAAATGGAAAGTACTAAACTCGTCTTAGATTTTTTCTGTAGAAAAGTTGGTTGTTCTAATATTGAATGCATGCTGATGATGATATACCTCATATACAATTTCTAATGAATTGTAAATCTCTGTCAAGAGGATAAGTGTGAATAGCAGCCGCTAGTACCGACGACAGCAAACCATTCCAACGGTTTTTATATTTATAAGTCGCAGGAACGCTTGTCGCGGTTTTGTAAAAGGGCCATCATGCACGTCAGTTCGGGACAGCGAGACACCCGATGAATGGATTGCGTTACGTCCCAAAAGGGTTTCAGCTGCACTGGCACCTTTGCCCGAGTGAAAAGCAAAAATTCAAGTACATCCAGTACGCTTCCTTTTCTTGCTGCACTTCAGCAGAGCAGAACTCAGCTGTTGATAGAAGCCAAATGTTATGAACCATGAGACTGGTAATTAACTATTTCCACGTTGGTGTCATTACTAGTACTTTGCGTTGTGTACTTGTATTAGGTTTATAAATGGGTGTCTAATGACAAATGTATTACGCTATCTGAATTCGAAATCATAGTGGTTTGTACTTTCATTTTGCAGAATTATGCCATAGTGGTGTTGCAGGTGATCACTGAGTTGAGACACTCTACCACACCGTCTGTTTTTGTATCACATAGGATATTTATGCATTAAAAAGAGTACAAATACTGTTTATCGTTCTAGAGTAGGTATATTTGCAATTTGGTTTATTCGCAAATCAATTTTCAATCTCTGTTGGTTTACATTCCTGCCATTCACAAACTTATTCAACTTATACAGCATCATTGATATACACCAGTGGTCCCCAGCATGCTTACTATCGAGAGCCCATATAATGAAATATATTTTATGTATGGTGTTGTAGACAACTGGACATAGTTTTCATGTAGGAATTGCGGCTATCCCAGTATTGAATAACATTAAACAAATAACGTTTTGTTCTGCCCGACGTTGTAGCCCATTGGATGTAGCCGTTTTCAAGGTGGAAAAATTGTCGATCGTTTTCGTTCCCTTGAAAAAGACCACGTCTGATGACCGAAACGTCGGACAGAATAAATCGTTTAATGGTTTTCAAGACTGGAATAGCTGCAATTTCTACATTATTTTATGTACCGCTCATAAAAAAATCTACTCATCCGCTTATTTTAAATCGCAGAAAATAAGCGCTAGAAAGTCGCCTAAGAAAAACATTCCGCCAGAAAAAAGGCTACTTTGATATTTTTGAAAATTCGGTCGACACGTGGTGTCACATCTATGAGAGCCTTGGAAAATGATCACGAAAGTTGTCATTTTGTTGCAAGGTACAATATACTACTAGCGAAAAATACCCTGCTTTGCCTATAGGTGTTTGTGATGCAAATGTCATATATTGCACTATTAGCAACGCCGCACTCTAGATAAATTTCTGTTTCTCCCAACCATTGACCTAAAGTTTCTACCGTTCCCCGTTAAAATAATAAATTTTTCGTACATACAAGCCTTACAGAACCCACGACGAATCGATTGGGGAGAAAATTTTGCAAATCGATTAACCCGTTCGTAAGTTAAATCTTCAGAAAGGAAAACTAAACTTATATTAATTTATATATATTCCTTTGAATCTTTTTTCAAATAACATACTTGAAAGCACATTTCATTCTGCAGGTATTATCGCTGCAGCTCACTATGAGTCGATACTATAGTTTTTGGTCTTTCGGTCCTAACACGAGAAAATTATTTTGCTACCCCTACTTTTCAGTTCAGTTGAACGAAAATATTCTTAGCTATTTTTCCAAATGATCATATGATCTTATGCATTTATTTTTGAGGATTATTGTCAACTATAAGATGTCGGCAGCATGTTTCAAAAGTGTTTTCGAAGCCATGTGAACATGCTAACAGAAAAACTTAAACTCCACTGACGAATGATATATTTGATCGAATTGATGCATTTTTCAATTACGGCTACTGAATTTCAACAACATACCAGACATTTTTATATAAACAAAAAATCTGGAGTGTGGTAGATATAGTTAATATTGAATTCTTGACAAAAAATGAGTTAATCGATTTCAGTTCTGAATCTGGATCGATTTAGTTCTCGAACTAGTTTCGAACCAAAATTATGTTGATGATTATGACGATGATGACATTCACGGATAAAAATAAAAATGCTAAATATAGATTCTAATCTAAAAGCATATTCGGTCTATCCCTTCCGGTATTTGCTGTTGTGTTATTCTACCGGAATTACCAAGGCAAAGAAAACTAACGGATGAAGTAAATTGTAGATTGTCAGTTTTTGGAGAAGGGTTTATAGACGAGAAGTTTTACCTTTGTCCTAATTTGTCGACTGCGTGGGGTAGCAGGGAAAAACAGAAGCATGACTCCAGTATCCATAACCTCCTTTACTGGGTTATGTTTATCCTGTAAACATCAAAAGGCAGGCACCATTCGCAGACATTAACGCTATAGCTGAGGTTTACAGGACGAAGCGGATTTTATAAAAACTCGGACTGATCGGATTACTTATAAAATCTCAATAAACGCCAAGTACCCGCGTCTAAGAAACTAATGAAAATATGTTTGAAAAATTATTATTTTATTATTTATTCAGACTAAGGCCGAAGTGGCCTGTGCGGTATATAAGAGTCTTCTCCATTCGGCTCGGTCCATGGCTACACGTCGCCAACCACGCAGTCTACGGAGGGTCCGCAAGTCATCTTCCACCTGATCGATCCACCTTGCCCGCTTCGCACCTCGTTGTCTTGTGCTCGTCGGATCGTTGTCGAGAACCATTTTCACCGGGTTACTGTCCGACATTCTGGCTACGTGCCCGGCCCATCGCAGTCGTCCGATTTTCGCGGTGTGAACGATGGATGGTTCTCCCAACAGCTGATGCAATTCGTGGTTCATTCGCCTCCTCCACGTACCGTCCGCCATCTGCACCCCACCATAGATGGTACGCAGCACTTTCCTTTCGAATACTCCAAGTGCGCGTTGGTCCTCCACGAGCATCGTCCAGGTCCCGTGTCCGTAGAGGACTACCGGTCTAATGAGCGTTTTGTAGATTGTCAGTTTGGTACGGCGGCGAACTCTAATCGATCGGAGCGTCTTGCGGAGTCCCCATAGTACGTACGATTTCCAGCCACTATGCGTCTCTGAATTTCTCTGCTGGTATAATTTTCGGCAGTCACCAGTGAGCCCAAGGACACAAGTTTTCCTACCACCTCCCGATGCAAACGCGCGGTGGGTGGCTCACATTGTCTTCTCTTGAACCTCTTCCTATCATGTACTTCGTCTTCGACGTGTTGATGACTAGTCCGATCCGCTTAGCTTCCCTCTTCAGTCTGATGTAGGCTTCCTCCATCTTCTCAAAGTTACGTGCCATAATATCTATGTCGTTGGCGAAGCCAAATAGCTGGACAGACTTATTGAAAATTGTACCACTCGTGTTAATCCCTGCTCTTCGTATTACCAAAGCGATGTTAAATAGCAGACACGAAAGACCATCACCTTGTCGTCAGTGTTGGTAAAAACTCAAAATCTCATGGATGATTCAAATCAAGCGTGAGTTGAGATGCACCCGACTCAGCATCTAAAAACTCATGGATGAGTTTAATCATCCATTTGAATCATCGTAGGTTTTCTTTTGTTCTCCTTCGTTGAAACAGTGAATTGACGCTTGTCGCATAAAATATTAGACACTCTTTTATGTATAAGCAATAAATTGACCCCAAATTGATTTCAAATGCGTTTTTTAACCAAAATGATTTTTTAACAAATGAGTGAAATGATGCGTTTTAGCATGAAAAATTCAAGCGTGATGCATTCCTTTAAAATCGCAGACGATTTCGTTCGCACGGGAGCGTTCGTTGATTGAGATTTATGAGTGATTTTACCAACACTGCTTGTCGTAACCCTCTGCGGGTTTCGAAGGGACTCGAGAATGCCCCTGAAACTCGAACTACGCACATCACCCGATCCATCGTCACTTTGATCAACCGTGTCAGTTTATCCGGAAATCCGTGTTCGTGCATTAGCTGCCATAAATGGTCCCGATCGATTGTATCATATGCGGCTTTGAAGTCGATGAATAGATGATCCAGGTCCACCACCATACCGCCATCTTCGTCTGCCACATCGCCATTCAGATGTTCCTCGTAGTGCTGCCGCCACCTATGGATCACCTCACGCTCGTTCGTAAGAAGGCTCCCGTTTATGTCCTTACACATATCAGGCTGTGGCACGTGGCCCTTACGTGAACGGTTTAACTTCTCATAGAACTTTCGTGTGTTATTAGCGCGGTACAGTTGCTCCATCTCTTCACGGTCTCGATCTTCCTGCTGGCGCTTTTTCTGCCGGAAAATCGAGTTTTGTCTGTTCCGCGCCCGTTTATATCGTGCCTCGTTCGCCCTCGTGCGGTGTTGCAGCAATCTCGCCCATGCTGCATTCTTCTCTTCTACTAACTGCTCACATTCGCCATCATACCAGTCGTTTCTCTGATCCGGGGCTACCGTGCCAAGTGTAGCGGCTGCGGTGCTACCAATGGCGGATCGGATATCTCTCCAGCCATCTTCAAGAGATGCTGCGCCTAGCTGCTCTTCCGTTGGGAGTGCCACTTCCAGCTGCTGCGCGTATTCTTGGGCTAGTCTACCGTCTTGTAGCCGCCCAATGTTAAGCTGCGGCGTCCGACTTCGACGCGTGTTGTACACCGTCGAGAGTTTTGAGCGCAGGCATACTGCAACGAGATAGTGGTCGGATTCAATATTCGCACTGCGGTAAGTGTGTACGTTCGTGATTAGAACGTGGTCGATTTAGTTTTCCGTTTCTTGATTAGGTGATCTCCATGTGGCCTTGAGTATATTTTTGCGGGGAAAGAAGGTGCTTCGGACTACCATTCCGTGGGAGTCTGCGAAGTTTATGCATCGTTGGCCGTTGTTATTCGATACGGTGTGCAGACCATCCGGTCCGATGACCGGTCTATACATTTCCTCCCTTCCTACCTGTGCGTTCATGTCACCGATGACGATTTTGACGTCCCGCAGTGGGCATCCATCGTATGTCTGCTCCAGATGTGCATAGAACGCTTCTTTCTCGTCGTCGGGTCAGCTTGCACATCCTTGCGTTGATTGGCTGCCACCCAATCACACGATGGCGCATCTTACCTAGCACTATGAAGCCGGTTCCCAGCTCGTTGGTGGTGCCACAGCTTTGGTAGAAGGTAACCGCTTGATGTCCGCTTTTCCACACTTTCTGTCCTATCCAGCAATTCTCCTGCAGCGCCACGACGTCAAAGTTGCGGGGATGTAATTTATCGTAGATCATCCTGTCGCAACCTGCGAAACCTGGCGACTTGCAGTTCCATGTTCCAAGCTTCCAATCGTGATCCTTTATTCGTCGCCTTGGTCTTTGCCGATTATATAGAGTCGCATTATCTCTTATATTGTTCGTAATGATTGGTTTTCCAGGCGGCTTATTGGGCCTGCGCAAACCCCCTGTCTCGTCGGAGGGCCGTCGTGTCAGGGCTGTTTAGCGTCCCACCTAACACCAGGACTTGGGCTTGTGCGCTTTGAGCGGCACACGGTCGCTTTGGTGGGGCCTACTTGCGGATACATGCAGCTTTTTATAGGAATTTAACAGAGCCCACTGTCAAACCCCACCCCACCCTAGGCAAGCCCCATAACTCGCAGATGGCCTGGGGAGGGATCGTCAAGCCCTTGGACATAGGCCCTGCTGCCCTGATGTTTGAAAAGTGCTAAGTTTAAAAATGGTAGTCGAATAATCAAACAGCGGAATAATTTTAAGGGGATACGGGAAGCACGAACAATCATCAAATCGTCATCATTTGCATCATTGAACGCTTAATTTTTTTTACAACAAATATGATTTTGAAAAAGTATCAACGGCGCACTAAGGGGTAACTAGACCAAAATCCTGGCCAAAATTATATTTCGGCGTTTTCTGGTAGGTTTTGCATATATGATGCAAAAACATAATAGCAATCGATTACAGGTGCAAATTCACCTACCAGTGATAAATTACCTTTCTTGATATGTTCAAAAAATGAGCAACGTTATTATAAAGTGATACAGAAGCGACAACTCTATGACAGTACATTTGTTTACTCACTTTTGTCCTTAATCTGCATGGGAAACGTGAAAAATGAAAAAATCTCGCGTAGCATTTGATAAGGGCCTATGACAGAAAGGTAAACATTAATCGATTCAAAACAAAACATTAGATTTTTAGCTTCTATTTCACAAGTTTATTATATTTTTAGCAGCGAAAGCTACCCAGAACGTACAATCACCACTGATCACTCACGCATAACATCAGTTACATCGGAAACTTTGAAATTGATTAAACAAAAGTCTGGCAATTGTTTTTGCACCCTCATGGGTCGTTCTTAAAATTTTTGCTCAAATAATAGTACGTTCAGATTATGAGCTATATCACTTGATATAGCGAATCTTGACATGAGATGCCATATGCATTATTTCCAGTGAAAACTAAATGTACAAACACTGATGTCAAGATGTTCTATATCAAGTGATATAGCTCATAATCTGAACGTAGTCTAATCTTTATCTTACAAAAAACATAGGATCGATTATTTTTGGAGAGGAAATGTTTCTTTCTATTTCCTGTTTTGGTCCTATGTACAAGGTTGCCTCAAGTGGATACTTCACTTAAGACCAAGTAGACTGCTTATTCGAATTGTTGCTATTTAGCTTGAAGTGGCACTTGCCCGTTTTATCTCTACCACATATTATTTCTATGCTTCAACTTGTCTACATAATATTAACTATGATAGCTTAAATATCGAGATTTACATATCTGTTGTCAATGCAATCGCCAAATTCAATACAATTGATATTTTGATTTTTCATAAGATTGGGTAGTGGGAAGGAGATAAAAGATAATGGAGCATGCGCCATGCTTTGTAGAGATTTAAATGAGTAGCAGTTGCTCCAAACTAACACTATTATCTGAGCGTTAGGTTACAAAATTGTATTAAAAAGTTTTTCTTTAATCGGCTTCGTAACGCCCTACAGCATTTGAGCCTACCAAATGAACGAATGAATAACAAAAAACAGAGTATGTTACTATTCTATTCTATCATGTCTATGTGTCAAATGCCTCAAAGACCAGAAAAAGTTATCCGCGGAATGTTTTTGCCTATATACTGTTGAAAACAATGGCGGAAAATATGAAAACAACCTATTTTGAATTTACTCGCAAATTCGTTTGCGGACGAGTGCGGATGATCTTTAACCCGCAATAGAAAGATGGAAGCTTATATTTTCATGTGTGTACAATCTCGTAGCGGAATACGAGGGAGTACTTCTACTTTTTCAATAATGAAGTTTGTTAAAAAATGTCAAAAACTCCATGTAGTTTATGATTATGAAACAATATTTTAATGTTAAATATAATTAATTTCAACTCATGGAGGTCTTAGGGCAGTGCATAAATGATGTTTTGTGCACTATAAACCTAACATTATGTGTGTTGTTTAGATTAGTCAGCAGTGGTAACTGATCTTTGTCTTACGGCACGCTAAAAACCATCAAAGTAACATGATTTTTGATAGGTTGTCATTAATACTAATAAGGAACAAACGTAAAAATTTCAATGATACATAATGGAGATACTATTGAAGAATATTCTAAAAATATAATACCATGCAAAAGTTCGAAAAACGAGAAAGGGTTTTTGGCCAGCCATTTGTTCTAGCTACTCCACCGTGCGGCGCGTGCTTACTCGCAATCTACATGCTGATACATTTACAGTTACATCAAACAACTGAAAACCGAAAAACGCCGCTCCAAAGTTTCGAGGTGATAAGGCTAGACAGAGACAAAAGATAAAAAAATAACACGGTGTGTAGTGCTTCCCCGAGTCACCTTAAGAAAAGCAATGTAATGCATAAAATCTTGCTTAACTTATAAGCACTCTAATTGATTGAAAGTTGAAAAAGCTCGAAAAAAATTGAAAAATAAGCTAACTTGCTTTCTCAGTTTTCTCCGTGTAGAAAAGAACATAGCAATAAAATTCGCGTCTACGAAGGTAAATTCTTCAGGCACAGTCTGACAGTTCCTTATGGGATTTTACTGTGGAGGAACAAGAATGGGTGATTGACGGCCATGTTTCACGCACAGTCTCATGCTGGAAATACATCTGCACAAACAACTTTTTATGCGTTTCATATTTATCCCATTTCTCAAATTAAAATTAAATTTAACTTAAAAGTGACTTTATAATAACATCCAGATAACCCTTGCCACAGAACATGATTACTTTTGACAAACATTGAATTGGTTCTGACAAACGTCTTTTGGTCTTATTGAAAAGATTCTTATGACCGAGTCACTATCAAGGTTAATTTTGTTTTTATTTGGAAAATTACATCAGAAACTCAGCACATCATGTCGTTTAAAATATGACAACTTCAGTGAATGCCTTCACTCAAAAAGGCGAATTGATCGACTCGCGTTGGGTAGTTTTATAGCAGTGACCAAAGTTGGTTTTATGGCACATTTAAAAGTAATAATAAAACAATTAATAAAACGTAAAAGCTAATGAATGGATCAGTTTTAAAACATGGTTTATTAGGTTTTTATTGATAACTCTAGAGTGCTTTAAAACCTTTCATCGTTGATAGGAAATTTTGGTTTATTACATTAGTTTGGACACATACACAATATTTTGGACACATACACACGTAGATACGCACAAACACAAAAACAGAAATCGCCTCAATTTGTCAACCTGAGTCGATTGATATATAACACTATGGGTCTCCGAGCCTTCTATCCAAATTTAGATTTGGAGTGATCCTATATCCTTTTCATATACTTAGTATACGAGAAAGACAAAAACACGCACACGCCCGTCTCCATCACATGGCAGCAGCGCTGCTTCATCAAAGCTATTTGTTTTTGTGTGTACAACCCTCTTCTTTCTGTTTTTAAAAAAGACAAAATATAAAGTGCGTTGATATTCCAGATGGACCATAATTCGAAAAAAATTGGTTTATCCGTCATTGATTCTCCTATATTCAAATAAAAAGGTAAACACCTTCATACCTGAAATGAAATTATTCAAATTACCGAATTTCCTTAGAGCAAAACAATTCACCTTTTGAACAAACAAATATTGAGAGAGCCTAAAGCGAAATTCTATTTTACTCATTCTGTTGAATATGGCCTACATTATTGTTGTAGTGATTTTCTCCGAACACGTTTTTTGTGTACAACCCCTTCCTTTCTAAGTTTGAAAAAGAAAAATGGAAACTAACGATCCTTTGCATAGATGGGCTGTACCGGACTTGCGCATGTCATTTGATATTTTTCATTTTTTAGTTTGATGTGGCAGCCTTCCTTCTCAGTGGCTAGAGCAAGTAAGGCAGGAACTTCACAAAGAACGCCCTCTTTACGATGGTAATGCTGAAATTTAAGACATGTGAACGAGGTTGAGGACGCTTAGAATAATAACCCACGTTTGAAACTAGTAATCTGTTTAGAGACGGTTTCGTACAAAAACGTTTCCGGGAACATACATATTTTGCAATAAGTTAAATTGGGTAAATAGATATTCGTTGGGCCTCTTGTAGCTTGGCGCACAAAGGTGTAGGATTGCCTTTCCGGAGAAGGAGAGTTTGATTCTCGATTCGGTCTAGGATGTTTTCGGGTTGGAACTTTCTCGACTTCCTGAGCATAGTGTATCCATTGTACTTGTCACACAATATACATACTCATGCAATGGAGGGCAAAGAAAAGATTTCAATTAACAACTAAGGAAATGCTAATAGAATACTAAGTTGAAAAGCTCGATCCAGTTGGTATGTAGTTCCATAGAAGAAGAAGAAGAAGTAGAAGAAGAAGTAGATATCCGTTATCCAAACTCAATTTGTGATGAAATTATTTCGTGCTCATGCAAACGTATATTGTGAAACATGTTTGACAAACGTTTATGATAATGAATAAATCCATCACGATAACTAATGATGAATTTCAGCAATAACATTTGTAGTGACAAAAAGTATACAGTTTCATAGTTTCCCTAATCTACATCAGCGAAAGCTCTAAGTTTCATGAATTGGCACCGTCAGTCATCAGTCACTTCAGCTAATGAAACGATGTCCTATATCATTCGTCAGTTTGAGGCTGCAAATGCAGCGCCGAACTAAACTACCAGGCTTGCAACTGAGCTCCAAGTGGATAGCCGGGTTAGTTTTTCTGCAATGATGTTTGTTTCCATAGGCAAACGAGCAACAACATAACTCAATGACTACACATTCTACGCCTGGAAGCTCTTTTTCGGCATGTTGTACATCCTGTCGGGGCTACCCGCCGGAAAACGAGTACGATGAACCGATGGCTTTGTCGGTTTGGAAAAACTGGTCAACACTGAGCTGCCACTCTTATGGACGGGTCGAGAGCTGGCTTGTCCTGCGTTAGTCATATCCGCTGACGAACTATTGAACGTGCTTCGCTCAGGATCTGCTGGTTGGTGGGAATGGGGAAAAAACAACTGCCAACTGTCGAAACTAAATTAAAACTTGTTTCTTTAGGCACGTCCGTTCAGGATTTTTTTTAGAGATGTCAACCGGAAGGATGAGATGGTTACGAAAAAACTTGAAACATAGTTTCTCGAATGTATCACAAGGCTTTGATAGTTGAAAGCAGATTAGGAAGAAAAATATAATCAATAATTAATATAGAGATCCCCTCAATCAAGGATGTTAACGATCATTCAGTAATTTGCGTTCGATCGTTTAGTAGTTTATCAATAACACATTCCAGAGACTGAATTTCAAAATAGGTTGTATGGTGGACTTCTAGTGCGAAGGTTTTTCTACAACTTTGCGTAATGGTTCGTTATTAGAATTCAACTATTAATGGAGTTAGAGCGCTAGTTGCAGTAACTCAAACTAAATGATTAAAATTTTGTTATCATTTAGTCTAAGTTACTGAAACTATAGCTATAACTCCGTTACTAGTGGAATTTAAACAACGAACCATTAGGCAGAGTTGTAGAGAAACCTTCGCACTAGAAGTCCACCATACAACATATTTTGAAATTCAGCTGCTGGAATGTGTTATTGACAAACTACTAAATGATTGAACGCAAATTACTGAATGATCGTTAACATCCTTGCCCTCAATTCGTCGAGCTGAGTCGATTGGTACTATGGGTCTCCGTACCTTCTATCAAAAGTTCTGTTTTAGTTAGTATACGAGAAAGGAAAATAACAATCTAAAATCAAGATTGCCTTGATTGAGTTAAAACGGGATCTCGGTCTGTTTTATTGTCGGCGTAGCACCAGATTAGAATTCGGAAGTAGCGACTTCCGAACCGAACTTTCTTCCGAAATTCTATCCGTCAAACTAAAGGATGCGTTGTTTAGCGCATCTTTATGTAAACCCAGCGAAGTTGGGAATTTTTACCGTATCTCAAGAAAAACCCATCTTCTGTAGAAAATGTCGTTTAACTTTGTACCGGATACACAATATCCATCCTGTCTGTTTTACATAGGGATATGAGGTCCCTATTAGCTAGTCTTTTGTCACATCACCACCAGATTGCAGACTTTCCCAAAGTTCCTACATTTTTTGAAAGATTCAAGGACACATATAAACAACCATTTAAATATTTTTTGAAACATGCACCTCCCGACCTATTACACCCTGTCGCATTAAAATCAAATTTGATGCATATGAAAAACCGACAATTACTTAAACCCAGTAGTGCACACTCAAATGCTCATGCATTGATAACGCATCAATTATTGTAGCAGCATCCCATCCAAAGCGGCAGTCTGCAATCTTGCAATGTGTTCGTACGGCAATAAAAGCACTGAAACTGAGTTTAATTTTTACGCTCATCGCTGTTCACAAATGGATGAAATATTCATGCTGGAATTATTTTGTTATTAATTTTACATTAAATTAATTGCGAGGCTTTTTTATCTTCTCTGTCTTTTGGCACGTGCAATACTGTTATTTTTTTTTTGCTTGAAACGTGAGTGACCAGACCATTCATTTCATTGTCGATATATGCCATGTGATGAAAGATGCACATTGCACGGTTTGTACGTATCCCCAATTTGTATACAGAAAGTTCATACGTTCATTACGAAAATGAAATCACCCCAGGCTACAATGCTAACAACTGAGGTGAGATCTATGTTATAAGTCCACTGACAAACAAACAATGACGAAAATAGGTGACAAAAATAAAAATAAAAATTTCTAACTGGGCCTTGCTTTTGATGGTTTGTAAAACGTTTTGGGCAAGGATTGCAGAATTCGCTCACAATTGATAAAACACGACGATAAACGAGAGGCATGAATAGAGTGGTTTTTATTGACCATTTTTGAAAAATGCCGGTTCGGTATTTGGTGGAGTCAATATTTGTGAAAGTTTCAGAAATGAAAAAAAAAAATTGATTTGGATTTTTGGGTGAAAAAATAATAATTGACAAAGTTCAAATGTAAAAATTATTGCTTGTCGAGCTGGGAAAGCAAACACTACATACTGAACGATTCACCTACCAATGGCAATATTTCCAGCTGCTGAGAATGCCCTCTCTGGTTCAACCGAAGTTGGACGAATGGCTCCAAGAACGTCGAAAATCAGTGTCAAGTAGTTGTCCTTAATCCCTTCACATTATATTACATACCTTCAACTTGGAAACAACAGGTCTCCTTCACATAATATTTTTAATAGTTAGATCATTGATTATTTTGTAGCAAATAAGATTTTTTTAAATGCTCTAAATAATGACATCCAACATGTTGTTACATATTTGTACCTTAAAATAATTAAAATATATTAACAATTAATTGCATATTATTCGGCAACTCGGCCGTACGAAAATCATTTTTTTGTTAAATATCTTGGCTGTGCATATGCACAGCACATGTTTCGAAATGGACAAATTGATATGGAATTTGCGAAAAAGAATCCACGTGTTTTGGAGGGACTCGAACCTTCAACCTCCTACTCTCTAGATAGGCGTGATAACCCCTACACAACATATTGAATATCTTTCGGATGCTTGATTTTTCCAATCTTCACATGTGTTTTACTGTTGTCAGATCATTTGTATATCTCGAGGTAATATGGGTGTCTATCAATAGTAATCGATGAATAGAATTCGATTTTTGACGCCATTTGGCTAGATGGCGGCCAAAATTCAAGTCTTACGCAGCTTCGTAGTGATCTGAATAATGAATCCATGCACTATGGGTGTCTATCAATCAAGATCGATGAACGGAATTCGAAAATCGATTTTTGACGCCATTTTTAAATTCAATATGGCGGACTAAAGTTAAGGCTAATGGCTATTTCGTGGGGATCTCAGCAATTAAATCATGCAATATGGGCGTCTATCAATCGAGATCGATGATTAGAATTCAAAAATCGATATTTGACGCCATTTTGGATTCCAAGATGGCCGACCAAAATTTATATTTAAAGCAGTTTCGTGGTGAAGTAATGATGTGTACACATTCTATTCTCTGTACCACAAAGAGCATGCACCATATCTGAAACAGGTCGAAAATCGCAAAAAACAATTTTTGATTTAAAGTCATTTTTACACGGTTTTTTACGCGATTGTTTTCGAACGTGTTTTTCAAAAAGGTCGGAAAACACGTAAAACACGTGAAAAATCGGTTTTCAGTGAAGTAGTTTTTACGCGGTTTTTGGGATTTTCGTGGTTTTGTTTTACGCGGAACTATCCCCCGCGTAAAAACCGACTCCAGTGTATTATCAAAGTTGCCAGTATTGACTCCCTGAAATAGATGTCCGACGAAAGAGGCAAGAGCGGGGAGAGAAATGAAGCGGAAAATCTGGACTGGTATGGAAGGGAGAAAAGATGGAAAAGGAGATGGCAAACACCCGAATGAACAGGACGTAGAGATCGGGAAAGACCGGAGTGATCAATTGTGCCGGGATTATATTAATTTATTTATTCAGACTAAAGCCGAAGTGGCCTGTGAGGTATATAATAGTCTTCTCCATTCGGCTCGGTCTATGGCTACACGTCGCCAACCACGCAGTCTACGAAGGGTCCGCAAGTCATCCCGCCTTCTTGTGCCCTTCGGATCGTTGTCGAGAACCATGTTAACCGGGTTACTGTCCGACATTCTGGCTACGTGCCCGGCCCACCGCAGTCGTCCGGGATGGACGTCAGTTAATTCCCCGCTGATTCACGGGGGCTTGCTGATACGGGTGGATGTTTATGTAATCCCGGATGTGCCATTTCTAAAGTGCGATCCCAATCGTGATCCGCAGTGACTTACGAGCGTGTAGTTATTGCCGAGTCACACGCTGCGGGAGAGTCATAGTCAAAGCTGTGGCGGTGAGGGTCTTGCGAGGTCCACGTGGTTCGTCCCTGCTTGCAAGATTCCAATATCTTAAGTACTATGGCCCCGTATGCGAGTGCGTGAAACGTCTCGAGCGGCCGCACCGAACCTCTCCCTTTACACCCCACCCCCACCACCAATATTCAATGTCGCTGGCACTGGCAACGCAAATGTTTTGCTCTGTTACAGTCTCTTCACGAGTTGTTTTTCAACCGATAAACTAGAAAAATCATACACAGAGGCATCTTCTTTGTTCCGATCGTCGGGTGTGATCGTTGTCTCAGTTTCGACGATCACATCAGGAATGATTAGACGCTTCACGTTGTCGTCCGCCTGCAAAATAGCATGGTCGAATTTGTTCTTTGATAGCATCGAATAAGTTGGCGGGAATTTCTGTGACCTGATTTGATAATTGCCCCAACATAAATCGGAGCGTTACGTCAGCTGCATGCAGAGTGCAATATTCGCGGATAAGTAGTTCCAGCATGAACAGCAGGTATCTACTACAGCAGGTATCTTTTTCACATTTTTATATATTGCCCCAGGAAGTCCGTGAAAAATGCATCCTCTTGCCATCCAGTGGAGATCGACTTTAAATATCCTACTCATTGTGTGCCATAGTTAATTGAATTCTCGTTTGGCAGTGTTTAATAATGCATAATATCCATTGCCGATATTTATCTTATCGATACTTCTCACTAGCAACCCTATAACCAGAGACCGACGGAGTGAAAAACTATCGAATTTGCAACGTATGAAAAAAACATGAAATCGCGAAAATAATACTGGCAGCACTTGAACTTTTTGCTTGCTTCTTATGGATGCAAAAAGTAAACAAGTCGAATTGGAACAGATTTTGACGGTTCGATTGGAAACAAGATGACGTCTTTGCCGATCTCTTATTCTAGTATTTCTACTTCTTACGTGACTCGCATTTTTTTTTTCTAAGTTCGTTTATTTGGTAGGCTCAGGCGTGTATAACACTTTACGAAGCCATGGTTCTTTGTGATATATACAATCAATATCATTTTATTGTACAGTTAGTAAGAGAGGGATAAAAGCCAGCGTACTCGTGGTGACTGGAGGTTAGTTTACAATGTTTAAGGATGGACGGGGCTTAGGATTTGGGATCAGGAAATTTCAGCTTCTCATCCGGGCATTTGGCGTCAGGGACGATGTGGCGTGTCGTCGTGCTCGAGGAATGGTTCGACTGGGAGCATCTTCCGGATGGCCAGAGCTACGGAGTTCTACGGAAAAAAAATAACAAAATATTAGATTTTGATGTCAGAAGCACAAAGAAAACTATAAATGGCCTGCATATAGACAACATTACGATCTCCCAAAACTCCTCGAACTTCCCTGAAGGGTTGTTTACCTCGGGCCACAGGGCCACATCCAATAATTGCTCTCTGGAGGCGTCATTTTCCGAGCTGAACCAAACTACGTGATCGATGTCATCATAACCGGCTCCCCATTTACATAAGATGCTATCGACAAAGTTTATTCTGTACAAATGTGCGTTTAGTGAATAGTGATTGGATTGGACATAAGTCTCGACATCACGCGAATGAAGCCTCGACTTAAGTCCTCACCTCTGAACCATGCTCGCTCAGAAACTTTTGGAACTATGGAAAATAGCCACCGTCCAAGTTCGTTGTATGTCCAATTTCTTTGCCAACTTTGAAGAGTACTCTGACGGACTAATGGGAAAAACTCGTTGCTCGAGAATTGTCTATCATAAACCTCACCTTCCTGTGCGCCCACCTTTACCAGCGAGTCTGGCTTCTCATTGCAGCAGTGAGAAGGGACCCAAACAAAAGTAATCTTGAATGATCTTTTGAACAAATCACGCATCTGCTCTCTTATGTTTGCAGTAAGATGCGTGCTTAACAGGTTTCATCGATCGGAGTGCCTCGATAGAACTAAGACTATCCGAGAAGATGAAATAATGGTCTACGGACTGATTTGAAATTATCCCCAAAGCGAAGTTAATTGCTGCCAGCTCAGCAACATAAACCGATCAGGGTTCCTGAAGTTTTCAAGAGGTGGTTGAAGTTACATTGAAAACACCGAAGCCACTGGATCCGTTAATGCGGGAACCACCAGTGAAATATCTGTTGTTGCAATTGACATGTTCATATTTTTCAGAAAAAATGGAGGGAATAGAAAGATTTCGAAGATGATCTG
Organism: Armigeres subalbatus; assembly: GCF_024139115.2. Taxonomy (NCBI): domain Eukaryota; kingdom Metazoa; phylum Arthropoda; class Insecta; order Diptera; family Culicidae; genus Armigeres; species Armigeres subalbatus. The sequence continues at coordinate 230,711,320 of NC_085141.1, read as the reverse complement.
GTATTCCTTGAATAGCATGTTTCATGGACAGATCGTATTCAATTGAGAAACTGTCATTGGTGAAGTCAACACGAGGGGGAGTATAACATGGAAAACAAAGATATGACGATATGTAGTTGAGATGGGTCTGGGTCATTTAGTATAAGGTCATTTGGCATAACGCCATTTGGCATAAGGTGATTTGGCATAAAGGCCATTTGGCATAATGGTCATTTGGCATAACGGACATTTGGCATAATTTTGAACTGTAAGAAAAGAGTGGGTCATTTGGCATAACGGACATTTGGCATAATCTCTTAGACATTTCCGGGAGAACGAAATAACAAAACGGCAGAATTACTTCCGAGAGAGGGATCACATCCATCAATGACTTATTCCGGCCACATGCCTACTTTTAAAGTAGGGATTACACCCACTATTGCATTGATTCAATCCGAGCATGCGCCGTAAGACCGGATCAAATCCACCATTGCCTTAATGTGGGTAAGCACCTAACTTTAAAAACTCAAGCAACACACTTGTCGTAGACGAGTTACTAAAATCAATCAAGTCACATATGAGTTATTGCAACCAAATCAATCTGAATTGAGCTTTTCGGGGAAGAGATCACATCTGCCATTGATTTATTCCCGACAAGCGCCTACTTATAAAGAAGGAGTCACATCTACCATTGCCATAATCCGGGCAGGGCCTACTTTTAAAGAAGGGATCACATCCACCATTGCATTGCCACAATTCAGGCCACACACCTACTTTTAAAGAAGGGATTACATCCACCATTGCTTCAATCCGGACAAGCGCCTATTTTTGAAGAACAAATCAAATCCACCATTGTCATAATCCGGACAAGTGCCTACTTTTAAAGAAGGGATCACATCCACCATTGCCTCAATCCGGCAAGCACCTTCTTTCAAAGAAGGAATCACATCCACCATTGCCTCAATCCGGGCAAGCGCCTTCTTTTAAAGAAGGAATCACATCCACCATTGTCATAATCCGGGAAAGTGCCTACTTTTAAAGAAGGGATCACATCCTCCATTGCCATAGTCCATGCAACCACCTACTTTTAAAAAAGGGATTGCAACCACCATGGCCTTAATCCGGGAATGCGCCTACTTTTAAAGAAGGGATCACTTCCACCATTGCCTCAATCCGAGCAAACGCCTTTTTTAAAGAAGAAATCACATCCAACATTGTCATAATCCGGGCAAGCGCATACTTTTAAAAAAGGGATCACATCCTCCATTGCCATAGTCCATGCAACAACCTACTTTTAAAGAAGGGTTCGCATACACCATGGCCTTAATCCGGGCATGCGCCTACTTTTAAAGAAGGGATCACTTCCACCATTGCCTTAATCCGGGCAAACGTCTTCTTTTAAAGAAGGCATCACATCCACCATTGTCATTATCCGGACAAGCGCCTACTTTTAAAGAAGGGATCACATCATCCATTGCCATACTCTATGCAAGCGCCTACCTTTAAAGAAGGGATCGCATCCACCATGACCTTAATCCGGGCAAGCGCTTACTTTTAAAGAAGAGATCATATCTTCCATTGCCATGATCCGGGCAAGCACCTACTTTAAAGAAGGAATCACATCCACCATTATAAGAATCCGGCCAAGCGCCTAATTTTAAAGAAGGGATCACTTCATCAATTGCCATAATCCACTCAAGCGCCTACCTTTGAAGAACGGATCGCATCCACCATGACCTTAGTCAGGGCAAGCGCCTACTTTTAAAGAAGAGATCGTATCCTTCATTGCCATAATCCGGGCCTACTTTTACCTACTTTTAAGGAAGGGATCACATCCTTCATTGCCATAATCCGTCAACACGCCTTCTTTTAAAGAGGGGATTATATCCGCCACTGCTCTAATCCGGGCATGCGCCTACTTTTGCATTGCATTGCAAATGCATTATTTCCACGAGAGGACAATGTCTTTTTAATATTGTTATCAACGGGTGTTATATTTACTATTCCGGGGTGTTTCCCGCACCACTTAGTCACCATTTAGCGAACGCAAAGAAAAATTATGCCAAATGTCCTGGTTACAATTATGCCAAATGTCCGTTATGCCAAATGACCGTTATGCCAAATGGCCTTTATGCCAAATGACCTTATGCCAAATGACCTTATGCCAAATGGCGTTATGCCAAATGACTTTATGCCAAATGGCCCGTTGAGATAAACTCTTAGGAATCTTGACCGATGAATCAGTTCAAGCATATTATCGAAGTTATGTAAGACAAGTGTGTTACTTGTTCCACATTTGATTAGTATTCTTAATGAGAGCTCCCAGTAACGATGCTTTAAAGGAGTGACTTCCGCAAGCACCTCCAGGCTCATGTTATGCGTTGAATGCATACAGCCAAGGGCAATACGCAAACAACGATACTGAATTCGTTCCAATTTGATCAGGTGGCAATCAGCTGCTGAGAGGAAGCAGAAAGAGCCATACTGTAAAACAGAGAGAATAGTCGTTCTATAGAGTTTGATGAGGTCTTCCGGGTGAGCACCCCACCATGTTCCGGAGATAGAACGTAGAAAATGGACGTATCAAATACTCAATGTGGAGTTTCCAGGTACATTTGGAATCAAAAACGACCCCAAGGTATTTAGTATTAGTATTTAGAAGATAAAGATTGGTTGATGTCATCATTCAACAGCTTGAGTTTCAGTTGAGCAGGATACCGCTTCTTAGTAAACACAACCAACTGAGTTTTTTGCGGTGAAAACTCGATCCCTAATTGTCTGGCCCAAACAGTCAGATTATCTAGGGTACTTTGCAATGGACCTTGTAAGACAGCTGCACATGGACCTTCTAGAGAGACCACGGCATCATCTGCAAGTTGTCTGAGCGTGCATTGTCCTTCCAAGCAATTGTCAATATCTTTAACATAGAAATTATAAAGCAAGGGACTTAAACATGATCCTTGGGGAAGGCCCATGTAACTATTTCTGGAAGTTGTCAGAGTGCCGAGTGTGAAGTTCATTTGTTTGTCTGACAACAAATTGTACAAGAATTTTTTTTTAAAGTACGGGTAGCCCATTACTGTGCAGATTGTCTGACAGTACTTCAATGGAAACTTTATCAAAAGCGCCCTTAATATCCAAGAATACTGAAGCCAATTGCTCCTTATGCGCAAAGGCCGGCTGTATATCTGAAGAGAGCAACGCTAGACAATCGTTTGTTCCTTTACCTTTACGAAATCCAAACTGAGTATTTGACAGTAATGCATTTTGCTCGACCCAATGGTCGATTCTTGAGAGGATCATTTTCTCCAATAATTTTCTCATGCATGATAGCATGGCAATCGGTCGGTATGAATTGTGATTAGACGCTGGTTTCCCAGGCTTTTGAATAGCTATTACTTTGACCTGTCGCCATTCAGGTGGCACAATGTTGTAGTCCATGAAACAGTTGTACAGGTCAAGTAATCGTCTTTTTGTGATATCTGAGAGGTTTTTCAGAAGATTGAATTTGATGTTATCGCATCCCGGAGCAGAGTTATTCGATGAAATAAAAGACATAGAAAGTTCCAGCATTGAGAATGGTTCACCCAAAGAACCGGGATCATTGACTGATTCTCGAAATAGCGGTTCTGCTGGTACGGAATCTGGACAGACTTTTTTTGCGTAGTTGAATATCCATCGATTGGAGTATTCTTCACTCTCGTTGGTGGAAGTGCGGTTCCGCATGTTGCGGGCCGTTTTCCAAAGTGTTGTCATTGAGGTTTCTCTCGATAGTCCTACGACAAAACGTCGCCAGCTACAAAAGCCACAAATACTCTTCGAAAAGCTCAGACCTACCGTATTTACGGAAAGCCTTGAATGCATCAGATTTCTCAGAATACAACTTATTACACTCATCATCCCATCCAGGAGTGGCTGATCTTCTTATGACAGATGTACTTGCAACGCGTCGTTTCTGAGCTTCTAGTGCGCTTTTTTTAATTAATTCGGTTAGGAATTGATATTCATCCAGCAGTGGAAGAACATCAGTTGATTTAATACCAATATTTATCGCCGATGCAAATTTTTGCCAGTCAATGTTTTTCGTGAGGTCGAAAGGAACATTAACTGGCTCATGTTGTTGATAGCTACTTTTAATTGTAGTAACTATCGGCAAATGGTCATTACCGTGGGAATCTTGGATAACCTTCCACTTGCAATTTAACGATAGTGAATTTGAACATAAAGACATATCAATATGGCTTTGTTGACCATTTGGTCCTATTCGAGTTACTTCACCAGTGTTCAAAATATTCAAATTGAAATCGTCACACAAATCATAGAAAATAGGCGCTCTATAATCGTCATACGTTTCGCCCCATCCAATACCATGTGCGTTCATATCTCCCAATGTCAACACTGGGGATGATGAAAGGGAGACTGCGCTCCAAAGATGTCTACGATTAAGAGAGGCATTTGAAGGGATGTACACTGAAGCTATGCAAAGATCTTTATTCTTCACATTTACTTAGCATGCGACGATTTCTAAGCCGGGAACAGTCGGAATGGGAATTCTGTAGAAGGAGTAGCATTTTTTGATCCCCAAAAGAACGCCACCATAATGATCATTCCGGTCTTGGCGAATAATACCAAAATCGTGGAAATTGATTTCGTCTACGGAAGAAAGTCATGTTTCACAGAGTGCAAATATGTCGCAATCGTAATTGCGAATCAAAAACTTGAACACGTCTAATTTATTTTTAAGACTATGACAGTTCCACTGCAGCACAGTGATTGTATCTTGTGTAATAGCCGTATTATCCATGAAACAGTCAATTGCTTCAGATAACTTTCCACTGTTGGTATAAAGAGGTCAATGATTGGCCTCAATGAATTCGGAATATTGAATAATTTCAAAAAACGGTTCACAAGGTCCTTAAATGATATTAATCCTCGCTTGGACGGAGTACTTTTTTGGGAAGAACGAATTGCAGTTTTTCTTTCATTGATTCTCCTAGCCTATTCTCCTAGTTTCTTGGAAACATCGGTTTTGGGCAATGGCGGGAATGTCTTGCTGCAAGATGGATCCAAAGGAGCAGTGAAGACAGGTTGCTTCGGGATTTTAAATAATCCCCCATTGCCTTCAGATTTGGGCAAGCTTTTATGGATGACTTTTGATTTCTTACGGCGCGATCCCGGGGAAGACGGTTGCTTCCTCTTTTCGGGCACGTGTACCTCCGTAGAATCATCCATATCAGCTGCGTCAGAGTCGAATTCCTCAATGCATATGGAATCATAATAATCACTTACTTGAACGGTAGCTGAAATAGCAGCCTTTGCAGTGGTATCGGCGGATGTGTCTTGCGCTTTAACCATTTCCGCATAAGTCTGCTAGGAGCGCTGTACCACCGAGCGCTTCACTTTTTGGGTGCGCTTTCTGTACACCGGGCAATCTTGCAAACCATGGGCAGGAGCCATACCGCAATAATCACATTTTGTTGCTTGTTGCTGACAGGATTCCTCCCGATGCCTTTCGAAACATTTATCGCAACGTGGTTTGTTGTCACAAAACTCGGCAGTGTGATCAAGTTGTTTGCAATTGGTACAATTGAATACCCTTGGTACAAAAAGACGCACCGGAAACAACATATTCTCTAAATCGACATATTTTGGGAGAATCGAACCGGCAAACGTCACCCGAAGCGAGCCTGATTTAGAATATACCTTTTGCCATCTACCATGGTTGCTGAATGCAATTCCTTGCAATCCAGAATATCCACGGTAGACTCCATTGGGTTCTTTAAGCGGCCAGGCTCGCTGCGTTGATCACACCTTCGATTTCGACCTCCCGCGAGGGGACATAAACTAAATATTCTACATTGTACGCCTTGTCTTTAGCAATTTCGTTCGCCACCTGATATTTAGGTGCGGTGATTCGTAGCTTGTTCCTGTTGATCTGATTAAAATCAAGCTTCGTAAACCGACGAGTCAAATCTCGCTTAATGCCGAGAAAGTCTAGACTTTTCACTTTCTGCCGAAAGTAAACAACCCAAGGCCCAGGATATGTAAATCCGACGTATGTAACAGTGAGACTTCAAAAATAGAAATTTCTACATACGTCGGATCGTAAAAAGATTGAATTAAAGAATTTAAGGATCTAAAATCAGTAAAATCGATGTGATTGTTATGTTGTATTAAAAACCTCGTTTTGTTTACTTTTTTTTACATGCATCCTTTCAAGAAAATTATGCTTGAATTGCGCAATCAACTTGGCTCTGTTTTTATGGATTGAGACAGAGCAAAACCAGAGACGTTGATAATAGATAGAGACCCGCAAACAGTGAAACCGAAAGTACCAAACGAACCGTCAAACGTGGTACCAAACGAACAAAGTAAACAAACATTACCAATCGGTACTAAATGCAAGATAGGTATTGTAATCAACATTATAAAAAAAAGTTTGAAACGTTCAGTAAATGAAGATGTTTTCAGAGTCCTCATTGTAGAATACGGAATAAATAAGCTAATAAATAATTCGATAATCACTTACCGAGTAAATAAATGACTTGTGATGGAAATCACTACGCTTGCTCTCTTGCGACTTGCCTGTTACTAGGGTTTCACAACAAACGACACAAAAAGGTGACAGTTAGTATATAAAGCGAATATGGCTTAGAAGGAATTGAGTAAAGTATATAAAAAAGTTCAGCTGACGTTTCTCGTCCCACTGAAAAAATAATGCACGCACGCATGAAATATTTCTTGGTAGGTTTGAGCAGTGAGCTGAGCATTAAAGCTCAACGTATGAAAAGGGACAATATGGAAACTGGGCGTAAAATACGAGACAGGCAAAAAAGCTTGGAAAAAAAGGAGACTTCCGGTAGACGGTTTTTTTGAGGAGATGAGCAAGAGACAGAAGATCAAGGGATAGTATGGAGAAGGAGTAAAACAGAGACCACTAGTGAAACTATGGGATTCAGTTTTTTCTTGATAGAGGAAGTGATTCATTCTTGTGACGATTTTCGTGGCGATCGGTCTGCATTGATTTTGCGAGCGAAATAATGGCGGAATCAGCGGATGGAAGTTCGGCCGTCGGATACGACATTGGCGCGGATTACGCTCCTAAAGGGTAAGTATAGCAGAGAATTTGATTTGCAAATGGTTCAGTAGGCTTTTCATCAAATGTATGGAAAGTAGGCTAAAACGATATGTACTGATTATATCAGTAGGCTCAACCAATATTGGTAGCGAGTAGGCTGAATAAAATAAAGAGATTTCAAACAAAATGGCTGTCTTGTTTCAGTAGGCTCATTCTTTGAAAGTGTGAGTAGGCTGTACATTGAGGACTAAACCATTATTTTCTGAAAAGCAGTAGGCTCGTTGCTGAAATGTCAATGAGTAGGCTGAGAACATATTTCATTATTAGAGGCTCAGTAAGCTCAACCAATAAGTGGTATGAGAAGACTGAAGCTCCAGATGCTTTTAGTAGGCTCGACCAATGAGGGTATCGAGTAGGCTAAAGCAAATAATAAGGAAAAGGTTCGGTAGGCTCAATCAATGAGTGGTATGAGTAGGCTGAAATCAAAGAAAATCTTCGACAAATGCTACGAATAAGTTGAATATATGGAGATATTGAATCAAAGAACTCGAACAATTCGAGTAAACGTAGCATAATGTTTAGTACAGACAATTCAAAATAAATAAACCGAGCGTTCTGGATCTCGTTGGGAAGCATTTTTATTCAGTTCAAGGTAGTGGTTTGTCGCTCGAAAATATAATGATCGCATAGCTAGAAATAGAGATATAGAACAAACAACCAGTGATTCGAAAATTCATAATTTACCTAGAAGCAAAAATGTTATTTTAATTAAGACTTGTATTTCCGACATTGAATTTACAGAGGCACTCCCACATTGAAGAGGAAGCGATTAACTGTATGTCAAAACTCAAAATCCGGAAAGCAGAAAAAGAAACTACTGATTCGGGAAACTAAAACAAGTAGCGATGAAATCAAGAAGCAGACGTTGCGCACTGGTCTGTTGAAACGAAATCGGTTTGCTAAATTGGAGAAGGACTTGGCTGAAGAAAGGACTCGGAATGCTTTACTTGTTGAAGAAATGCAGAAGATGCGAAGCACAATGGAATCGAGTATTGAGACCGGAAGCGAAAGGCCACCGTCTGAGACTGGAAGGATAGAAGAACAGAGCACTATCGACTTCGATGGAATCGGACCTTCAAGCACTCAACGTCCTCGGGATACTACCATTGTTGAAGAGTCGAAATTTATGAGCTCCATCAACCAGCTATCAGTGTCGTCTATCAGCGTTCCTGAATGTAAGCCGTTAAGCGAGGGTGGTGAAATCGACCGTCATACATTCGAACAGTGGCGTGATCTTCTTGTCGATTCTATGCAGCTAGCGGGAATGACAGATGAAGTCACGAAATTCACGCTATTTAAAGTAAAGGCAGGACCCCGTCTGTTAGACATTTATCGAAATGCCAAGGCCGATTCTGGAGCTCCTGATGAAGATTTATTGCCATTTTCCCACGCGTTGTATCGACTTAAAGCATACTATGGATCAGGTAACATAAAAGTTTGGGTAGTAGTAGACATGTACATGATCATGTTTCGTTTTGAATAGGTTCCGACATAATGCTTCAACGCCGCCGTCTTGCACTGATGGTACAGAAATCAGATGAGCCCGATTTAGCCTTTGTGACTCGCATCGGATCGGCTGCTAGACTCTGTGACTTCGACAAAGAGAAAGAATTCGAGGAGATTGTCGGAGCAGTCGCAGAGCATGCTCTAAGGAAAGAAGTTCGCACCATGGCTTTAAAACTCCTGAGCAGAAAAGGAACCTTTTCTGACTTAGTTGATAAGATCAGGGAAATTGAAGCCATACGATTGAACGAGCAGTTTTCACTCAGAAACATGGCTCGAAGAAAGAAGTAGTAGTCGCACCGGTCAGAGCAGACTTCCCTGTAAGAGGCGGTTATAACAGATACCAAGAGAGAGTCATAATCCAACGTGGACATCGCGGAAATTCATCAAGGCCCAGAGGACGAGGCCCATCGCGAGGCTCAAGCATGAGAACTTTTGGTCCACAACGAAACATGTCACAAATGAGCAGATGCTGGAGATGCAACAGCGTTTACCACACACCTGATAGATGCCACGCCATCAATAAGGATTGCAGAAACTGTGGACGCTTTGGTCATATACAGATGGCATGCACTGCACCTGCGAGGACGAATTTTAGGGAAGCGGAAACTCAGGAAAGAAAGGAGTCCTTTCAGAATAAGGTTGCATTAGTAGAGAAACGGGAAGAAACAGCTGAGCCAACGGAAGTAAGTGAGAATTCCATACAATCATCCGACGAATAACCTAATTATGTGCCCTTCCTTTCTCAATTCTAATGTCATATGAAGTTAAGCAATCTTTCCTCATCAATTCCCTGAAATGTTTTTTTCCTACTATTAAACTATATACACAAAAAACTTATTTGAATTAAAAGGGCGACGTTGATTTTTTTTTACTATCCTACGATAAGTTTACTACTGAAAATAAACGCCGAATAACGACTACTCATTTTTGTTATTCTGACAGATTTTGAAAATGAATCAAAACGTTACCACGGTTGCTTCGATTTCTTCGGCCAACGACAATGGCTTCATAATGGCAAGTGTGGCGGGTATGCGGTGCCGATTCCTTATTGATTCAGGGGCACAGGTCAACACTTTTACCCAACACATGTTTGACGCTCTGATGATGGATACTGAATACAGTAGAGGTGTACATAATATCAAACAGGGGTCTGATCGCAAGCTCAAGGGTTACGCCTCAAAAGGTACAATTCAGGTGTCAGCTACCTTTGAGGCTCATATGTTTATATCGGAAGATAGACCCAACTTCTTGGAAAAATTCTATGTGGTCGATGAGAAACAAGCGCTGCTGGGTAGGTTCACTGCCTCACGATACAGTATCTTGATGCTAGGAACAAAAGTACCGATCACAGCAGATTCGTTCAGCGATTACTCTTGGTTTCCTGGAGAGGTGGCTGTTATCGACATGGCCGAAAAGTTTCCGAAATTTAACCTACCACCAGTCCGCATAGAGTACAACAAATCTCTACCTCCTTGCCGTAATGTGTATATGAATATACCTCAAGCAGTTAAACCAATCGTTGAAGAGCGACTACGGCGACTGGAATTGACGGACATAATCGAACGTGTGACCAACGACATGGATACATCGTTCTGTTCTTCAATGCTGGTGATTCCGAAAGGAAAAGAGGATATTCGCTTAGTGGTGGACTTAAGGGGCCCTAATCGATACGTGTACAGAACTCCCTTCGCAATGCCAACACTGGAAGGAATATTATCCGACTTGCATGGAGCGAAATGGTTCTCAACTATCGATTTGAGCAACGCATTTTTCCACATTGAGTTGGACTTGGAATCTCGGCACTTGACAAACTTTTGTACCGAATTTGGTATGTTCAGGTTTGTCCGGCTTCCGTTCGGACTTTGCAACGCTCCGGACGTGTTCCAGGAAACACTCCAGCGAAAAATTCTCGGCGGTTGCAACGGTGTCCGGAACTACCAAGATGACGTGCTCGTCTTTGGAGCAACCAAGGAGGAGCATGATGAGAACTTGAAGACTGTCCTTGATAGATTGCAAAACCACAATGTTAGGTTGAACGAGAAGAAATGCGTCTTTGGAAGCCAAAAAGTTACATTCTTGGGTTTCACGTTAACTCCAGATGGCTGGGAAATAAACGAAGAAAAAATGAGCGCTATCGCAAATTGTAGGCAACCCGAAACGTGCTCCGAGGTCAAAAGCTTCCTAGGCCTTGTAACATTCGTTGATCGCTTTATCCCCAATCGAGCTAATCTGACTGAATACCTAAGGGCATTAGCGAATTCCAATACCTTCTACTGGACGAAGAATGAAGAACAGGAATTCCATCACCTTAAAACTAGAGCGTTGAAGGCTATCAAAACGCTCGGATACTATAGTCAAACTGATCCGATAGAGCTTTATGTGGACGCATCTCCAGCAGGGTTAGGAGCTGTATTGGTTCAGCAAAACGACGATAATTCAGTGCGTATTATTGCATGTGCTTCAAAATCGCTAACACCTACTGAAAAGAGGTACCCACAAAGTCACAAAGAAGCACTTGCTGTTGTGTGGGGTAGAGCGCTTCTCTACATATCTCCTCAGTAGGTCTTTCGTTATCAGAACAGACGCTGAAGCGAATGAATTTATATTCAATGGCACGCATCGTTTGGGTAAACGCGCTTTGTCAAGAGCGGACGCATGGGCACTCCGCCTGCAAGCGTTTGATTTCACCATCGAAAGAGTTCCCGGCAAGGAGAATGTTGCCGACGCTTTGTCAAGACTTATCTGCAAGACACAGGAGCCTGTCCCGGTCGAAGAGGATGATGACCAACATTATTTGTATACTCTTGATGTAGGACACATGAACATAACGTGGGGAGAAATTGAAAAACAAACTGAGGATGACAAAGTGCTGAAAAGTGTAAGAGCAGCGCTACAATACAACGTTTGGCCAAAGGATTTACAAATGTACGAAGCCCAAAGGAAGAATCTGCGTTTCATCGGTTTTCTGATTTTTAAGGATGATCGTGCCGTGTTACCAGAATCACTTCGGCAGAAGGCCTTGCTGTCAGCACACAGCGGGCACGTTGGTATAGTCGCCATGAAGAAAATCATGAGGGAGTTTTTCTGGTGGCCGGGCATGTCAGTATCCGTGGAAAACTTTGTTAAAGAATGCGAAGTATGTAAGCAACTGTCGAGAAAGAATCCACCCGTTCCGTTATCTAGCAGAGTACTTCCGGAGGGACCCTGGGAGGTGCTTCAAATAGATTTTTTGAAAGTACCGGGTTTTGGAACGGGGGAGTTCTTGGTAGTCGTTGACACGTACTCCAGATATCTGAACGTAGTTGAGATGAAGCAGACAGATGCAGAGAAAACGAACGCCGCACTTTGTGCAATCTTCAAGCAATGGGGATGCCCGCTTAGGATCCAAAGCGATAATGGACCTCCGTTCCAAAGCGTTGGTTTTACAAAGTACTGGGAGGATAAAGGAGTCAAGATATGTAAATCGATACCATTATGCCCTCAGACCAACGGTGCCGTGGAAAGGCAAAATCCGGGCATAATAAAAGCACTGGCAGCTTCTAAGTTGGAAGGTTCTAATTGGCGTCATGCATTGGATCAGTACGTTCATCATCGGAATACATTAGTTCCTCACTCCAGACTGGGCATCACCCCCTTTGAGCTGATGGTAGGTTGGCGGTACAGAGGGACTTTCACTAGTCTATGGAATCCATCCAAACCAGTACTCGACCGTCTCGATGTTCGCGAACGGGACGATTTATCCAAACTGATTAGCACGCGTAACGCAGATCGGTCCCGAGGGTCTAAGGAATCCGACATCGAAGTTGGAGATGACGTGTTGCTTGCACAATATCGGAGGAACAAAACTGATGCCGTTTTCTCTAGTGAACGCTACCGGGTAATAGCAAAACACGGTGCAAAAGTTGTCGTAATGAGTGGAAACGGAATCCAGTATGCACGAAATGTAAATGACGTCAAGAAAGTCCAACCGCAACAAAGTTTTGCTACAAGCTCTTCTGCTTTAGTTGAAAATCGCGAGCAAAACAATTGTGAACCGTCCACTTCTCTTGAAGAATACTCGAACTTCGGTACTACTGAAGGAAATGATGGAAAAACTTCTAGATCCCTGCGACGACGAAATGACATTCAGCGACCATCTCGGTTTGATGAAAATTTTGTTTACAAAATTTATTCTTAAGTTCCTGTAAGAGTACAGAAGAAGGGTAATGTAGAATACGGAATAAATAAGCTAATAAATAATTCGATAATCACTTACCGAGTAAATAAATGACTTGTGATGGAAATCACTACGCTTGCTTTCTTGCGACTTGCCTGTTACTAGGGTTTCACAACAAACGACACAAAAAGGTGACAGTTAGTATATAAAGCGAATATGGCTTACCCGGTAAAAATCGTTTACTCATTAATGGGTACTTTTTCTCAGCTATCTCTTTCTCTCTGCTGAAAAATTTACCCATTTTGGGAGAATAAGTAGATTTACTCATTTAAATGAGTAGATCCACTTATTCTCCCAAAATGGGTAAATTTTTCAGCAGAGGAAAAGAGATAGCAAAGAAAAAGTACCCATTAATGAGTAAACGTGTTTCTCCGTGTAGAAGGAATTGAGTAAAGTATATAAAAAAGTTCAGCTGACGTTTCTCGCCCCACTGAAAAAATAATGCACGCACGCATGAAATATTTCTTGGTAGGTTTGAGCAGTGAGCTGAGCATTAAAGCTCAACGTATGAAAAGGGACAATATGGAAACTGGGCGTAAAATACGAGACAGGCAAAAAAGCTTGGAAAAAAAGGAGACTTCCGGTAGACGGTTTTTTTGAGGAGATGAGCAAGAGACAGAAGATCAAAGGATAGTATGGAGAAGGAGTAAAACAGAGACCACTAGTGAAACTATGGGATTCAGTTTCTTCTTGATAGAGGAAGTGATTCATTCTTGTGACGATTTTCGTGGCGATCGGTCTGCATTGATTTTGCGAGCGAAATAATGGCGGAATCAGCGGATGGAAGTTCGGCCGTCGGATACGACACTCATAGCAAATTTATATATTGTATTTAATCATATTTATTGTTGAATATAAGGAAATGATGCTTAAGAAGAGAAAATATGTAGTTGGAGCAAACGAAATAACTGCTCACACTGAGAGTCACTTCAAGTTCTCACAAATTTTTATGTTGCCGATCGTACAGATTTTTTTTTGTCTGCTGGCTGTGAAGTCAGAATTGCTTTTATTCTCTCCGCGTGTCTCTATATAATACCATCGTCTCTGAGCAAAACAAGCTTAATGTTTTTGCATCGAATGAGATATGTAAACGAATGCAAAAAAGCTACAATTAAAAATTGATGAACAATCGATCTGTACGTGTTATGATTTCGATGACCCTGGAGGGATTGGTCTTGCTTAACAAGCAGGAACTGGTTGCATGAGCCTTGCAATTATTTTCTCAAAGGTTTTATGGAAATTTTATTGAGCCATGGATATCGTTACAAATAATCTCTAACACTGTTGCACAATTAAATATATGTACTAATTAATAAAAAAATAGATCACATCACTAAACATGGTGAATCCTGATCTATGTTTTGATTTACCCCACCCAACAAACACAACTTCCTTCGCCTTCAATAACATCGGAGTTCTCATACAAAAAAGTTGTTTCTATGGTAAGATAAAAATGGTGCTGGACACAGACTGCATTCGAGAGGTAAGTCATATAACAAATTTGGTCTCAAAATTATTTCCTGATGAATACTGCTATATTGCTTGACATTAATAATTTTTAATTATTCCAAACATAAGAATAGTGAAAGTTTGTATTCAAGTCAAATAACCATTGGCATCGGACCTTCATTGGGTTAGTTTTTTCTTCGTCGCGATACCATGAAGGTAAAAGATTTTAGTAGAAGTAGAACGGTCTCGAGGCCACGGATTGTTGATCTGCTTTGTGCAGTAAGTTATTCCAATAATTAAGTGCGCGATCGGACGGGTTTGTTTAAAACAGAACGGTCTCGAGATCACGGATTTTTTGTTCTACTTAGTGCGGTCAGTAATTGAACTAATTAGTGCGCGATAGTCAAACTACACGTTATACATAGAAATCGTAAATCAAGGAAAATTACGGCATACAAAAGTGAGTAAAAAGGTGTAGTATAATTATAAACTTATTGCACGATGTTTTTCTTCATGTTCGATGACCCAAACGATCTCTGCTTAATGATCAAAAAGTTTTGCCCAAAATTTAATAATTATCTATCTATCTTTCTATCTTTCTTATCTTATATCTTATCTTATATCTTATTATATTATATATATATATAAAACTCAATGTTTGTATGTTTGTATGTATGTTTGTATGTATGTTCCAGCATAACTTCTGAACCCATTTACCGATTTTAACCAAATTTGGAACACACATTCTTTATCTTGAGGAGACGACGATAGGGGGGTTAGGAATGCTCTTTGGAAAAGGGGAGGGTGGGGGGGGAGGGGTATTGCTTAGTTATCGGTCAACTGAGTGTAAATTCTGAACCCCTTGGCCGATTTCAACCAAATTTTGAACACAAATTCTTTATCTTAAGGATGGGACGATAGGGGGGTTGAGCATGCTCTTTGGAAAAGAGGAAGGGTATGGGGGGAGGGGTATTGCTAAGTTATCGATCAACGCAGTTTAAATTCTGAACCCCTTGGCCGATTTCGACCAAATTCGGAACACAATTACCTTATCTTAAGAAGGAGACGATAGGGGGCTAAGGATGCTTTTTGGAAAAGGGGAAGGGGGTGCGGGGGGGAGGGTATTGCTTAGTTATCGATCAACTCAGTGTAAATTTTGAACCCCTTGGCCGATTTCAAGCGAATTTGAAACACAAATTCTTTATCTTACAGAGGGAACGATAGGGGGGTTAAGCGTGCTCTTTGTAAAGAGTAGAGGGTATGGGGGGATGGGTATTGCTTAACTATTGATCAACGCAGTTTAAATTCTAAACCCCTTGGCCGATTTCGACCAAATTTGGAACACAATTTCCTTCTCTTAAGAAGGGGACGATCGGGGGTTAAGCATGCACTTTGGAAAAGGGAAGGGGTGTGGGGCAGGGGTTTTTCTTAGTTATCGGTCAGCTCAGTTTAAATTCTGAACCCCTTGGCCGATTTCAACCGAATTTGAAACACAAATCCTTTATCTTACAGAGGGAACGATAGGGAGGTTAAGTATGCTCTTTGAAAAAGGGGAGGGTATGGGGGGAGGGGTATTTCTTAATTATCGATCAACGCAGTGTAAACTCTGAACCCCTTGGCCGAGAAGGGGACGATAGGGGGTTAGGCATGCTCTTTGGAAAAGAGGGAGGGTGTGGGAGGAGGGGTGTTCTTTACAAAAGAGGGAGGGTATGGGGGAGGGGTATTGTTTAGCAATCGATCAACTCAATGTAAATCCTGAGCCTCATGACCGATTTGAACCAAATTTGTATCAAATATTGTCTGTCCTAAGGAAGCGATTTTAGTGGATGTGGTTAAGTAATTTAAAAAAAGGGGAGGGTGTGGGACAAGGGGTATTGTTTAGTTATCGATCAATTCAGCATGACTTCTGAACCCATTTATCGATGTCCACCAAATTTGGAACCCATATTATCTGTCTAAGGAAGACTATATCAGACTGGGTATGAGTGCCATAGCTAAATGAGAGAGAGGGTATATTCATTAAACGAACAGTTTAGTATACCTTTTTATCGCATAGGTCAATTCAAACCAAACACGTAAGCACGCAATCCCTACCCAAAGGAAACTATTATAGAGAGGCTGGAAGGGACTTTTGGAATGGGATGTGGGGGGGTATTGGGATTGGGTATTGTTGTTCATCGGAATAATTGTATGCCCAGTAAAAAGCAATGATTAATGTGTTTCCTTCTGAATGGTGGATGTGATTGCTTCTTCAAAAGTAGGCATTTGCCCGGAATAAGGCAATGGTGGTGATCCCTTCTTTAAAAATATGCGTTGCCCGAATATGGCATCGATGAATGTTTTTCCTTCTTTAGAAATAGACGTTTTCCCGGAATAAGACCTTTCAAACCCAAGATCCCTTCTTCAAAATCAGTCAATGTTTCCAAAAGCCTTCTTTTAATCAAATGATAAAGTATGAATAAGTAAACACAATTACCCTGTTGATCAATTGGTTTTATCATTTTCCGATTGTAAAAGAAAACTGCAAACCAAACTGGCAATTCCGAGCAAGGCCGGGTACATAAAGCTAGTATTTTAATAATCTATCCCCACAAAATAAGTCGGAATATCAGAGTTTCACGAGTGAATACATAGTCTAAAACTAAATATTGCTGCCTCTATTGGCTTGATAAATCATGAACGTTTAAAGAACAAACAATCTATCTATCTATCTATCTATCTATCTATCTATCTATCTATCTATATCTATATCTTCTATATCTATTATTTATTATTTATATATATATATATATATATATATATATATATATATATAAAACTCAATGTTTGTATGTTTGTATGTATGTTTGTATGTATGTTCCAGCATAACTTCTGAACCCATTTACCGATTTTAACCAAATTTGGAACACACATTCTTTATCTTAAGGAGACGACGATAGGGGGGTTAGGAATGCTCTTTGGAAAAGGGGGAGGGTGTGAGGGGAGGGGTATTGCTTAGTTATCGGTCAACTCAGTGTAAATTCTGAACTCCTTGGCCGATTTCAACCAAATTTGGAACACAAATTCTTTATCTTAAGGAGGGGACGATAGGGGTGTTGAGAATGCTCTTTAAAAAAGGGGAGGGTATGGGGGGAGGGGTATTGCTTAAAGATCGATCAACGCAGGTTAAATTCTGAACCCCGTGGCCGATTTCGACCAAATTCGGAACACAATTACCTTATCTAAAGAAGGGGACGATAGGGGGGCTGAGCATGCTCTTTGGAAAAGGGGAGGGTATGGAGGGAGAGGTATTGCCTCATTATCGATCAACGCAGTGTAAGATCTAAACCCCTTGGCCGATTTCAACCAAATTTGGAACACAAATTCTTTATCTTAAGAAGGGGACGATAGGGGGTTGAGCATGCTCTTTGGAAAAGGGGGAGGGTATGGGGGGAGGGGTATTGCTTAGTTATCGATCAACGCAGTGTAAATTCTGAACCCCTTGGCCGATTTCGACCAAATTTGGAACACAAATTCCTTATCTTAAGAAGGGGACAATAAGGGGTTAAGCATGCTCTTTGGAAAAGAGGGAGGGTGTGGGGGAAGGGTATTGCTTAGTTATCGATCAACTCAATGTACATTCTGAACCCCTTGACGGATTTCAAACAAATTCGGAACACAAATTCTTTGTCATAAGGAGACGACAATAGGAGATTAGGGATGCTATTTACAAAAGAAAGAGGGTATAGGGGGAGGAGTATTGATTAGCAATCGATCAACTCAATGTAAATCCTGAGCCTCATGGCCGATTTGAACCAAATTTGTATCAAGTATCGTCTGTCCTAAAGAAGCGATTTTAGTGGATGTGTTAAGTAATTTTAAAAGGGGGAGGGTGTGGGAGAGGGGTATTGTTTAGTTATCGATCAATTCAGCATGACTTCTGAACCCATTTATCGATGTCCACCAAATTTGGAACCCATATTATCTGTCTAAGGAAGACTATACCAGACTGGGTAGGAGTGCCATAGCTAAATGAGAGAGAGGGTATATTCATTAAACGAACAGTTTAGTATACCTTTTTATCGCATAGGTCAATTCAAACCAAACACGTAAACACGTAATCGCTACCCAAAGGAAACAATTATAGAGAGGCTGGAAGGGACTTTTGGAATGGGAGGGGGGGGGGGGGTTTTGGGATTGGGTATTGTTGTTCATCGAAATAATGGTATGCCCAGTGAAAAGCAATGATTAATGAGTTTCCTTCTGAATGGTGCATGTGATTGCTTCTTTAAAAGTAGGCATTTTCCCGGAATAAGACAATGGTAGGTGTGATCCCTTCTTTAAAAATATGCGTTGCCCGGAAAATGGCATCGATGAATGTTTTTCCTTCTTTAGAAATAGACGTTTGCCCGGAATAAGACCTTTCAAATCCATAATACCTACTTCAAAATCAGTCAATGTTTCCAAAAGCCTTCTTTTAATCAAATGATAAAGTATGAATAAGTAAACACATTTACCCTGTTGACCAATTGATTTTATCATTTTCCGATTGTAAAAAAACTGCAAACCAAACTGGCAATTCCGAGCAAGGCCGGGTACATAAAGCTAGTAAATAGAATAGATATAAGTATAAACTCTTTAGAGTTTAAATTAGAAACATATAAACAACATATGCTATAGGTCGAATTGCCAGCTTGAGGTAAACATCCTTGACCTATCTTACCCTACCCAAACATCTACAAACATCAAGTCGGGGGCCTCTCACTACGTAAGTTCTACATCAACATTTCCTTCCATATCCCTAGTTACGGTAAAGATGGGCGTGGCCGGGAGTAGTGATCCTCATGCTTTTGTTATTTTTGTGTTAGACTGAAATCAAGAATCCCTCCCCTTCTTGATTTCTGATAGCATTCTACATAGGGATTTCAAAAGAAAAACATGAGTATCACTAGTGTCCAATCTTCGAAGTATACCGTAACAACGCTAACGCTAACGCTAAAGTAAACAACCCAAGGCCCAGGCGAAGCCGCATGGTACAATCATGTGCGGACATCTTTTAGAGGACTATCGCCCCCCATAGTCTCTGCCTCCATTCTCACCTCGCAAGGTGGTAGGACAATTCTAGACCAACATTTGAAAAGGGCGTAACAGCCAAAATTTATTCCTTCTGATTCTTTGTCCACATATATAGCTTTATATGTAGACGAAGTATCAGAAGGAATAAAATTTGGCTGTTACGCCCTTTTCAAATGTTGGTCTAAAATTAATTCTTATGCTAACTTAGAACTAATAGCAAATTATAAAAAAAATATTAAAAAAAACTAATTTAATTTATTATAATTAATCCCACTCTGTATCAGAGAGATGGGAGAACAATAAAACAATGCCTTCCCCTTATCTGCGCTGCTGCTGTAGGTAGCAGCAGAAGCAATAGCCTGCTTCACTGGCGTCGCCAGAAGCAGCTACTTCCCTCGCCGACAGTGATCGCCTTGGATCCGTAGGTAGGCACCACACAATAGACTCGCACTACCGAACAAAACCCGCGATGAGACACAGCACACACGTCTGGCTCGTTCGAACTATCGGCACGGAATGCACGTGACTCGCAATACGCAACCGCGCAAACGCGACATAATTTGAATTGAACGTCAGTAGGCCTATAGATAGTAGAATCTATAGATGAGCGAAAGCATGGCGGTCGTTTTTTTAACCGTGCATACGCGCATATGTCGTCACAGCCCTTAACGTTTCCATTGAAATTGTGACGTCATGCTCGTTTGGAGACACGTTTGACAGTTCGTTTGGAGACAGAGGATTTATCTTCGCTCATCTATATATTCCACTATCTATAAGTAGGCCATGACTTATAACATGTTTGCAAAGCAACACATAACCAGTTGAAATGTGCAATTGTTGTGTTCAACAATTAGCCGTTTCAACATTTAGCAAATTACCCTACTTCGATCAAGGGTAGTATACGAGAAAGGCAAAAAATAAGTATTTTCAACTTTAGTTTTGGATTAATTTATGTGAGCGTAAAGAAATCAGATAAAAATTTCGCAAAGAAATCAAATTACAATTTTGCCTTTCAACCATGTTTGAATCGTGAAACTTTTTGAAGGCACATGATTATTCTTTTCGAGAAGAGGAGAATGTGTGTTATTTAAATTCTCGTTTGGCAGTTTGTAACATGCGCAATATCCATATCTATCTTATCGATACTTCTCATGTGACTCGCCATACACAACCGCGCAAACGCGGCATAATTTTAATTGAGCGTCAGTAGGCCATGACTTACAACACGTTTGCAAAGCAACCAGTTTTCCCCCTGATTAGTTACGGACGACACGTAAGCACTATTTTGTTCCCGATAATTACCTAACGTATTCCGATGGCACGAGGCCACACACGAATTAATCACTTAGCAAGTGTAAAACGAGAGAAAAAAATGCGGTCGAACGCATAGTTGTAATAAGTACCGCTATCGGGCCACTTAGAATGTCTGTGCAAAGGAATTTAATGTATCCACGGATAGAAAGCTAAGCGTATCTGACTACTCATTAACAAGTGGTAGAAAAAGGCTCAATAGAAGACAACGTAAGCCACCAACCCGAGTGTGTATCGATGATGACGAAAATAAGGTGGATGAAGAATTCGTGTACTTGACTCCCCAAGACGCTCCGATTGAATAGAGTTCGCTGCCGTACCAAGCTATCTATCTACAAAATGTTCATTAGAACGATAGTCCTCTACCGGGACGATGCTCGTGGAGGACCAACGCGCACTTGGAGTTCTCGAAAAGAAACTGCGGTGGCCCGGACATGTAGCCAGAATGTCGGACACTATCCAAATGGTTCTCGATAACGATACGACGTCGGGCACAAGAAGGGTGGACCAATCCGGTGGAAGACGAATTGCGGATCATCATTTTTGAGAATCTGCAGATATTCCGGAAGGTGGCAGCGTGGAAGACCAATGGACCGCCATCAAGAATGCCTTCATCGCCACCAGCGAGAACAATCTGGGCGAACTACGCACCCAGAGAAAACAATGGATCACCGATGAGACCTGGAGGAAGATAGAGGAGCGAAGAGAAGCCAAAGCCGCGATAGAGCGATCGAAAACCAGAGGAGCCAAAGTCTTAGCCCGTCAACGATACACGGCTCTTGAGAAGGAAGTAAAACGCTCATGTCGACGGGACAAGCGAGCGTGGGCAGACTCTCTGGCCGACGAAGGAGAGAGAGCCGCCGCAACCGGGGACATTCGCCTCCTCTACGATATCTCACGACGCTTAAGCGGGGCGAAGATGAATGCAACGATGCCTGTGAAAGACGCGAATGATCAGTTATTGACCGACCCAACTGACCAGCTGAAACGCTGGTTCGAGCACTTCGAACAACTTTTCAAGTGCCAACCAGGCCATCACCACCTCGGCATGATCTGCCTAGGATCCGACGTATAACACGTGTCAATACCGAAGCTCCATCACTGCTAGAGATTCAAACAGCCATCCAAAGCATGAAATCGAATAAAGCCCCAGGGGTCGACCGCATATCAGCCGAGATGCTCAAAGCTGACCCCATGACATCCGCTCAACTACTGCATCGTTTATTTCGTAATATCTGGGACACCGCAACTTTCCCGGTCGACTGGATGCAAGGTATCTTAGTGAAGGTGCCCAAAAGGGTGACCTGACTGTATGCGATAACTGGCGAGGCATTATGTTGCTGTGTACCGTTCTCAAAGTTCTGTGCAAAATTATCCTAGCCCGGATTCAGGAGAAGATCGATGCGACTCTCCGGCGGCAGCAAGCCGGATTCCGTGCCGGAAGATCCTGTGTGGACCATATTGTCACGCTCCGCATCATTTTGGAGCAGGTTAACGAATTCCAAGAGTCCCTTTACTTGGTATTCATTGACTACGAAAAAGCTTTCGACCGTCTCAATCACGAGAATATGTGGGGCGCCCTGAGACGCAAGGGGGTTCCTGAGAAAATCATCGGCCTCATCGAAGCACAGTACGAGGCCTTTTCGTGTAGAGTGCTGCACAATGGGGTCCTGTCCGACCCTATTCGGGTCGTAGCTGGTGTGAGGCAAGGATGTATTCTATCACCGTTACTGTTCCTCATCGTAATCGATGAGATTCTGGTAGATGCGATTGACCGTGAACCAAACCGCGGGCTGTTATGGCAGCCTATAACCATGGAGCACCTAAACGACTTCGAATTGGCGGATGACGTTGCACTCCTCGCGCAACGGCGCTCTGATATGCAGAGTAAGCTCAACGACCTTGCCGAGCGCTCCTCTTCGGCAGGTTTAGTCATCAACGTCAACAAAACCAAATCGCTGGATGTAAACACGGCGACTCCTTCCAGTTTCACAGTAGCCGGGCAACCAGTGGAGAATGTTGAAAGCTTCCAATATCTTGGTAGCCAAATGGCGTCAGACGGCGGTACCAAGATCGACATAGGCGCACGGATCAAGAAAGCAAGGGCTGCCTTTGCGAGTTTAAGAAATATCTGGAAAAACAGGCAGATAAGTGAACGCACCAAAATACGAATTTTCAACTCTAACGTGAAATCTGTGCTGTTATACGCTAGCGAAACATGGTGTGTATCAGTGGAGAACACTCAACGGCTGCAGGTGTTCATTAACAGATGCCTGCGGTATATAATTCGGGCCTGGTGGCCTCACAACTGGATCTCAAACAACGAGCTCCATCGTCGTTGTCACCAGAGGCCGATAACAACAGAAATTCGGGATCGGAAGTGGGGCTGGGTCGGCCACACTCTACGTAGGGGCGGAAACGAAATCTGTAAGCAAGCATTAGACTGGAACCCAGCGGGACATCGCAGCAGAGGCAGACCCAGAGGCTCATGGCGGCGAAGCCTCAATAAAGAAATAAAAGAAGTCGACCGAAATCTAACCTGGCAACAGGTTAAAGCGATAGCCGGGCATCGCTCAGGATGGAGATCTTTCAAGTCGGCCCTTTGCACCACCGGAGGTGTACAGGATCCATAAGTAAGTAAGTATTTTTGAGAATGTCAAAAGCGCCGGGAAATGTGAAAAATTTCCTCTCTACGAAATAAACTTGCCCAAAAAATATTTTTTTCACCATCATGCCCTCTGCCATTTAAGGGGTCGGTTTCGGAATATTCTCACCAATTATCTACTACATTGTATAGTGTTACATATTACCGCGAAACCGATTCTGGCTTGGCTTGATATGTGAGAAAAGCGCTATCATCGCCAGGTAGAACGATCTGGATTTTCCATACTATAAATGATGGTCTGATAGAAAACGCAATCAAGCCGTCAAATGTGTGTCGTTGTATGACGACCATCACGTGCTACCCTGTTGAATGGTTGAATGATAAACGTGATGCGAAATTTAATTTTTATGGGAAACGTCATTATTTTCCACACACAGTTTCATTTTCATCAGGATTGAATTATGGTACATACAAAGTTATATCCATGAAAATCGGATTTTTTAAAATGTTTAGATGGTTGTAAAACTGCGCTTAATGATTATTTAACAGCTAGCAGGAAGTGAAAGTTGCTACACTCTGTGTGAAGCAGTCATATACATGCTATAAACACTTACATACAAGACAGTTCATGAATTTCAATATGCACAATGTGTGTCCAACAAAATCTTCCACCTCGAAAAAATGCGTAATTTACGATAGCACCTCGTACACTCATCGAATGACGAGTTTGAAGTGCAAATATGGCAAATGCAGATGTAACAGATGGATTGGCTGAATTGGTCTACAGAACGGATCATCTGGACGTAACCACACTCCGAAAGCTGAATTCTGAGATGCCAACCAGCATCAAAGAAAGGAGTGTGAAATTTAATTACGATTCGCTTGTGCAACATGAGGATGGCTCGAGGGTTTGCACCAGAGAGCTTTCCTCTCGGGCCGATGCAACTTTTCGCAGGGCAACTTACCGGGAGAAAATACAAACCACCAACAAGCCAACTGATGACGGTAGTAGCTGGCGGCGTGGTAATTTGTAAAAGACGTTGTATCCTGACCCGTGAGATGCTCGAAAGTCCGGAAGAAGCTGGTGTGGAAATTCAATTATCTTCTCATTACTCGCCTTCCTGAGGCCCTTCAGCCGGCGTGATGAACTCAATGTGGTGCCTGAAGAGTACCTACACTTGTTCTGCCGAAATGTGTTCTTCAGGCGGAAGCACTATGGACGCAGTCAGAATGAACAATTTTCCCTCGTTTCGGAGACGATCATGACAAACTAATTAAATGAAACCATAGGTTTGTAAGAACATTGTGAGCTCTTGTGGGCGTGTTTGTCGTTCTGTTTCGATTTGCTGTGTTTTGAGTTATTTTAATGGTGCGGTTGGCTTGTTAGACTGGATCACATTTTCATGAAACAAGATTGTTCCACAAACAATGCGACCACACCATCACACTAACTGCGTGTAGGCACTAGATTATTGCTTCCAGAATGGTTTCTATCGTTTGCGTATTGAAAATGAGCAAAAAATGTTTGTCACACCATATAGACCGCTTATTTTTTTGTTTTCCCAAAACAGTTTCCTAGCTCTTTTGGTTTTTGCAAAACCATTTCTTACATTTTCATTACAAATAACATTAGAAAAGTAATGTTTCGCTATACTACATATAAACTTGACTGAACATCAACACAAAAATGTTGTTATGAAGCTCAAGAAATTATAATGAAATCAGTTTGGGTTTTTTTTTCTAAATTTTCGACAGATAATGTTGAGCTTAGTATCAAATTTTATCAACAGAAATCGTTCTGATGATTTTCGATTCGATTTCGATCATGTTTTCTTCCCATTGAAGTCTCTCACGCCCGGCGAAAAAAAATGTCAAGTGATTGCCAAAGAAAAGAAGATGAACAGCCTCATTGTTTATTACCCAGAATAAATGTCACATTATGCGGTGCTGCAGCACGCGGAGAAAGATCTTATTATAGGCAGGAAAAAAAGAACGATGGAAAACCCGAACATTCAGAACACAGGAGGAAATCGATCTTCAAGATCAAAGCCATAAATATTTATTCCTTTCGCCGTATATCGCCGAAACTGCACTGCTTTTTAGGTCCCATTCTTCGGAGTCTCATGGTTCCTGCTGTATTATTGTTCCATCTCTCTGCAAGCAGCTGTTTCGCTAGAGCTAACGACGAACGAGTGCAGTGCAGCTCAAGTTCTTTATTTAGGGTCTGGTTTGGTAGTTCATTTTTTTCCTTTCCCGGGTGCTTTTGTCGTTTATTTTGCAAACTTATTATTTATTAAATTTATTTGAAAGTTCCAGTGCACTTTTAACGAAGAACGACACGAAAAGTTAGACGCGTTCGAAACAGATAAATTATGCTGTTGTGCACTTCTTCACTCGATTGTTGATCTTTCGCTAAAGTACCCGAAAGAAAAAAAATAAAATAAAGGAGAATGCTGTCCGCTTGTTGCACTCTTTTCCAATGTTGTTGAAGTAACTCGCCCGCCAGTCGCATAAAAAAACGGAGAAATGTTGCTTTGATTTGAACCTGGCGATAAATGGCGATCGTTTATTTTATTGATTTAGGACTCGATCGCGGTCTGAGTGACTTCAGAAAGGGCGAATAAACTTCCAGGCGTTATCAGAGTTTATCGGGAAAATATCGAATGAAAGAATGCAATCGAGTTTATCGATGCGATGTTGATGTTTTTTTTCATGTTCCATGTAGTGAGTTACGGTTTTTATGGAGCATTTTTTTCGACTCCACTTACATCGTTTGAGGCATTGCGATAACCAAACGTTTTTAGCCATTAGTTTCAACCCAAACAGCACAAGTCAAGTAAAACTGGTTGCAGCAACGTAATTGTGACTGAATCTGGTAACATATAAGTTACTGTGATCTTACTAGATCTTAAGGTTTTTGTGAGACATACATGTATTAAATAAGTTAATATATACAGGTACACTGGGTCCCGCGTAAAAACCGACTTCAGTGAATTCTACTCGTTCAAAAAATGCAGCTTGTTTAAAGCATTCTTTTCAATGATAGGTACTTTTTAGAACGGTGGGAATTCATGAAGGTTAATGATTACTTCGAGAAATAATAACGAAGAATGGAACTCGAGATCTATTAACCTGAGACCTTTTAATCATCGTTATTGTTATTGGTTGAACCAAAACTTACTCTTTCACACATATTTAAGTTTCCGCTTACATAAAAAGTATTAAAATTTCCGTACCTCCTAAAAGAAACTAAGAGCTTTTTGTAAAATAAACATAGAATTCATTCTGTAGAAGTGTAAACTGTTGCTTTGTCTACATCCGTGTGACACATCCCGTGTCTACGTGATGTTTAATATTAATTCGTCTGAATTAATGGTTCCTCTCTTTATACATATATTCATCAATCCCTTCCTTTTCCTGACAGCGTCAAACTGGTAGCCGGCGAAAGTTAAAGGATAGACTAATTTACATTTTGATAAGCACTTTGTCCCGGCGTTTACACTTCAAAGAGATTTGGGGAACAAGCCGGAACAAGCATTCAACAACATCAACGGGCGACAATTTTCGTAGGGTCCACTGTGTAACCGTAGGCACGTTCCTTCAGGGGGCGTAAGCAGGTGTAGGAGAAGTGAGCCGAAAACAAACACTAATTAGCACTCATCTATTTTCATGTCGCATACCCAGCAAAAGGCGTCAAATCAAAATTATCCGTCCTTTTTTATATTCCGGCTCTTTACGGTTTAATGCTTTTTATCCTTCTGCGCTTTGTGAGAAACGATTAAATAATCCCGGGAACCGGATTTTATGCTCGAGGATGCATATCGTAAGTATCGTGCAATTCAAAGTAATAAATATTTCATTTTTTTATCTCAACTGATATGCGAGATGAACGTTATGTTCAACAATGTTCATTTATTCCTTGAAATTATTTTAACCTTTCCGTCCATAACATCTGTTTAGAAGGGTTTTAAAAATTAAAAGTGCAGTAAAAAACACATTTCTTGACCGATTTATTTGCAACAACTTATACAGCTTCCGGATGGATCTCCTTTTCCGATTCAAATCGATTCAAACCACAGTACGGTTCTAGAATTATTCTGAGCATATTTTTCATACCTAGATGATTCCTTCTTTAAAAGCGTTTATTGTCGATGGAAAATTTAACCAATTTTATTGCTTTTTTTCTGTTTTTTTCATGGAAGTTTTCTTAATTTCACTGTTTTTTTTATTTATTAGTTATTTTGTGGATTTTTTTTTAATTTTTTATTGAAAAAGAAATATTTATTTTGTGGAAAATTTGGTAATTGCTTATTGCTAATATGTACTGATTTATTTATGAAAATTAAATATTTTTTATTTTAATTTCTATTTGCAAAATTCCTCTTTTATTATTTCCTTTTTTTGGAGTGCTGATTTATTTTTGTTTTGTGGAAAATTCTCAATTGCTTATGGAAATTTTGCATTATTTTGGGAAATTATATTTGTTTATTGCTTATATCTTGATACCTTTATTGGGAATTTCCTATTTTTTCTATGGAAAATTTAAAAAATTGTTATAGAAATTTTATTTTGCTGCCTTTCCTGAATTGTGCTAGAATAGATCATGTGACACCTCAAACTTTACGATTTGACAAAGCAATTTTCGAAACGACCTTTTATCAGTTTATCCGGAAATTCGTTTCGTGCATTAGCTGTCATAGCTGGCCCCAATCGATTGATCTGTGGTAGAGCGTTCACCTATAAGTCCCGCCTGGTACTGCCCCACGAACTCTCTTGCAATTGGTGTTAGTCGGCGGCATAAAATTTGGGAGAGTACCTTGTAGGCGACGTTCAGCAATGTGATTGCGTGGTAGTTGCTACAATCCAGCTTAACGCCTTTTATGTAGATGGGACACATGACACCTTCCATCCACTCCTGCGGCAGAACCTCATCTTCCCAAACCTCACCACCGTGTTTAAACAGCTCTCCTGGTAGTTGGTCTACTCCAGGAGCTTTATTGTTTTTAAGCCGGCCGATCTCCTCCTGGATTTCCTAGCTCCTAGGTTCATTACCGTACCGCCACCGTTGTCTGCCACATCGCCATTTAGATGCTTCTCGTAGTGCTGCCGCCACCTTTGGATCACCTCCCGCTCGTTCATAAGAAGGTTCCCGTTTATGTCCTTACACATATCGGGCTGTGACACGTGGCCCTTATGTGATCGGTTTAAATTGCCATAAAACTTTCGTGCGTTGTTTGCGCGGTGCAGTTCCCCCGTCTCTTTACGATCTCGATCTTCTTGCTGGCGCTTTTTCCTCCGAAAAATCAAGTTTGGTCTGCTCCGCGCCTGTTTGTATCGTGCCTCGTATGCCCTCGTGCGGTGTTGCAGCAAGCTGCATGCTTCTCCTCAATTAACTGCTCACATTCGCCGTCATGCCAGTCGTTCCTCTGATCAGGGGGCACCGTGCCCAGTGCAGCGGCTGTAATGCTACCAATAATGGCGGATCGAATATTTCTCCAGCCATCTTCAAGAGACGCTGCGCCTAGATTCTCTTCCGTTGGGAGTGCCACTTCCAGCTGCTGCACGTAGTCTTGTATGCAGACTATCCGGACCGATGACCTTCCTACCTTCCTACCTGAGCGTTCATGTCGCCGATGACGATATTGACGTCCCTTAGTGGGCATCCATCGTATGTCTGCATAGAACGCTTCTTTCTCGTCGTCGGGTCTCCGTTCGTGTGGGCAGCGCACGTTGATGATTCTTCGTTTACTAATTGGCATTACATCCCCACACTGGGAACGAGCCGCCTCGCAGCTTAGTGTTCATTAAACACTTCCACAGTTATTAACTGCGAGGTTGCTCAGCCAGGTTACCATTTTTGCATTCGTATATCATGAGGCTAACACGATGATACTTTTCTGCTCAGGGAAGTCGAGACAATTTCCAATCCAAAAATTGCCTAGACCGGCACCGGGAATCGAACCCATCCACCCTCAGCATGGCCTTGCATTGTAGCCGCGCGTCTTACCGCTAGTTGATGATGCTATAATTGAAGAAACGGTCTTTTATCATCAGCTTGCACATCCTTGCGTTGATTGGCTGCCACCCAATCACGCGTTGGCGCATCTTGCCCAGCACTATGAAGCCGGTTCCCAGTTCGTTGGTGGTGCCACAGCTTTGGTAGAAGGTAGCCGCTCGATGACCGCTTCTCTACACTTTCTGTCCAGTCCAGCAGATTTCCTGCAGCGCTATGACGTCGAAGTTGCGGGGATGTAATTCATCGTAGATTATCCTATCGCAACCTGCGAAGCCTAGCGACTTGCAGCTCCATGTTCCAAGCTTCCAATCGTGATCCTTTATTCGTGGCCTAGGTCGTTGCCGATTGTATCGAGTCATATTATCTTTTATGTCGTTCGTAATGGTTGTTTGTATTGGCGGCTTACTGGTTCTGCACAAACCTCCTGTCTCGTCGGAGGGCCGTCATATCAGGTCTGTTTAGCGTCCCACCTAACACCAAGACTTGGGCTTGTGCGCTTTGAGCGGCACACGGTCGCTTTGGCGGAGCCTACTTGCGGATACATGCAGCTTTTTATAGAAGTTTAACAGAGCCTACTGTCAAACCCCACCACATCCTACGTAGGCACCACAACTCGCAGATGGCCTGGGGAGGGATCGATCGTCAAGTCCTTGGACATAGTTTCTGCTGCCCGCTTTTTTAAAATGATCGCATCAGCCCGGTATGAAGCGAATCGAGCCATCTTTTAATGATCGCATCTGCCTGGTATAAGGCGAAGGGAGAAGAAAATTCATTCTTTAACTGAACGTATTTATCCGGTGCAAGGCGTATCGAGGGGATAATGTCTCCTTTAATTTGTAAAGCAAATTATTTTGAGCTTTTTAGTGGAATGTCTTCACTTGTCGTAAGACGAGTTTGTACAATCCCATTTAATTCCACCACTTAATTGTACCTTGAAAGATACGTATTTCGACCTCAACAGTAAGGTCGTCTTCAGTGTCTCGTACTTGACTCGACTGTCGAGTCCAGTACGAGACACTTAAGACGACCTTACTGTTGAAGTCGAAATACGTATCTGTCAAGGTACAATTAAGTGGTGGAATTAACCGATTCAATCCGGATTTTTTTTTCGCCGTATTTCAACATAACTTTTGGACATTCTGCTTCAAAAACGTATGCAAACCATGAAAAAGTAGAAATATGGGGTTAAAATATTTTTTTGAGATCTTCTAGGGCTTCCAAATCTTCCTTGAGTTCAGATCTTGATGATCTACATAAACAACAAAGCGTTTTACGGGGCCTCAATCCTTATTTGAAGTTGGCATTGCTACTTGAGACATAATTAAACTATTTTTTATCAAATCGCAGTATTACCAAAACATAAACGGTACTCCAAACTATTCTTGAGTTCAGATCTTGGAGGTCTACAAGATCAACAGAGCAGTTCATAGGTTCCCGAGCTTGTGTAATAATTGGAGGAGCCCCATGGAACATTATTACAGTAATATATACAAAATACAAGACTCCTAGAATATCTACGGTACTCCAAACAATTCTTGAGTTCAGATCTTGGAGGCCTACAAGACCAACAGAGTGATTGATAGGTTCCTGAGCTTGTGTGTTAGTTGTAAAAACCCCATGGGACGTGATTATGTCAATATAGAAAAACATCCACATTCCCAGAATATCTACGGTACTCCAAACCTTTCTTGAGTTCAGATCTTGAAGTTCTACAACACCAACAGAGTGATTCATAGGGTCCTGAGCATGTACTTTAGTTGGAGCAACCCCTTGGGACATCATTACACCAGAATATGCAAATCACAGCATTCCCAGAGTTCCTGGGGTAATCCAAGTCATTCTTGAGTTCAGATACTGGAGGTCTTCAAGACCAACAGAGTGATTCATTGATTTCCGATTTTTTTTGTTTAGCTGGAGAAGCCTCATGGAACATCATTACACCAGTAAGGTACACTGGGGGAAGTGGAAAAAGGGGGTAAGTGTAAAAATCGACTCGAAAAATTGGAATTGTACATACTTCACAGTTTTTACCACATCATAGCATCATGCAATGTTATATTTTGATGCTCACACTAATACTATGTTGAAATTTGTATAACACATACACTAACACGGTTAACGCTTGAACTGTAATTTTAGATTTCGCGAAAAATTTATATTGGCATTCATAAAATTAATTCTTATTTGCACCAATTGTTCTACAATTAATAATACAATTAAACTAATCCCATTCAATTGGTAGTGGTTTGTATTAAGAAAGCAAATAATTCAAAGATTTTACACTTACCCCAGGTATCAAACACTGCGGGGGAAGTGGATAATGTTCTAATTACGCAATTTTTTCTTCCTTCCAGAGTTTATTTCGATAGCTGTGAATCTTAATATGTTCCTTATTTGTTATCATGGTGATTCCCGTGGTGATTGGACTCATATAAATGAGAAAATGCCTGATTAATCCACCTATCGGTACTGATGCCTTTCACATATTTTCCGTGTGAAAAAAAATATATAAGAAAGTTAAAAATAGCACTGATAGGTAAATATTTTGTTTAATTCACATTAATTTTTATTCCTAACAAGTTTTGCCGTTGAATGCAATTTTTTGCGAACAAATCGGTTAAGGACAAGTGCTTAAGAATAGCTGATAATTTTGTACGTGCTTTGCGAACACACATACATACAAATACGCACATACACACATCATCTCAATTCGTTAAACTAAGTTTATTAGTTTATAACCCTGTAAGTCCCATTTTTCCTTTAAAATGTTCATCTTTGGGGCGAACATATAGACTTTACGTACACTTAGTGTCCGAGAAGGCAAAACCAGCCCTCCCCTAGCTATTACGAGAATTCCTTGAGGATCTATTCCGTTAAGGTAATGAAATTATTCCACAAAAGATACTCAGAGTAATTATCGTATTGATTTTAGTAATATGTAACTACTCATCACTATTGAAGGTCAAGGCAACATGGGTTTTCCACTTACCCCATTCCACTAGGGAAAGTGGAAAAACAACTCCTTATTTTGAAATCTATTTCCATAAATTTCAAGCAACCAAAATGGTATGAATTACCGCACAGTTGGAGCAAAATTGACTGTTTTTGATAGTCCATTTTGATTGAACGCATTTAAATCATTTAAACTGGTTTTACACTAATTCAAACATGTACTATCGATTTTTCCTTTTCCACTTCCCCCAGTGTACCTTATATACAAAATACAATATTCCCAGAGTATCTACTGTACTCCAAATCATTCTCGAATTCAGATCTTGGGGATCCACAAGACCAACAGAGTGATTCAAAGGCAACTCAGTTTATGTGTTAGTTGTAAAAACCCCATGAGACATCATTACACCAGTATATGAAAATTGAAATATTCCAAGAATATCTATGGTACTCCAAACGGTTTTTGAGTTCAGATATTGGAGGTCTACGAGGCCAACAGAGTGAATCATAGTATCTTGAGCGTGTGTGTCAATTGTAGAAACCTCATGGGACATCAATATACCAGTATATACAAATCATAACATTCCCGGAATATGTACGGCGCCATACATGAGTTCAGATATTGGAGGTCTAAAAGACCAACATAGTGATTCATGGATTCTGAAGCTTGTTTGTTAGTTGGAGAACCATCATGGAACATCATTACACCATTATATAAAAATATTGTTAGTTGGAATTGCTCAAATGGACAACATTACGTACACAATACGTAAGTAGGAAAAAAAAAACTTGTTAACAAACATCGCATCCACATTTTTTTCGTTCCGTTTATCATCTATAGTGTTGTAGAGGGGCCCTCCTTAGCCGTGCGGTAAGACGCGCGAGTACAAAGCATGACCATGCTGAGGGTGGCTGGGTTCGATTCCCGGTGCCGGTCTAGACAATTTTCGGATTGGAAATTGTCTCGACTTCCCTGGGCATAAAAGTATCATCGTGCTAGCCTCATGATATACAAATGCAAAAATGGTAACCTGGCTTAGAAACCTCGCAGTTAATAACTGTGGAAGTGCTTAATGAACACTAAGCTGCGAGGCGGCTCTGTCCCAGTGTGGGGATGTAATGCCAATAAGAAGAAGAAGAAGAAGAAGTGTTATAGAATAAAGCTTGGTACCACGGCGTCTCTTGATGACCGGCTGGGCTATACATGTGAATTATTGCTACTCCATAATCGATCAGAATTAGAGTAAGTTGCACCCTGAAGGCGTTGGTACTCTCATACTTACTTGTTTCATACTTATTATACATATTATATATTTTATACGATATGTTTACCCAAGTGTTTACCATTTCTATACGTATTGAAACCACCAAGGGGTATCATGAGATGACAGTCTAACCAATAAATGAGGATTGCGTACCAAGAACTGAATAAAGCTCGCAATACATTCAATCGACAATATAATTGGTTTCAGTATTGCACGGAAGTGGATGTTACTAAGACTTAGATTTATATGTAAGAGTAAAGTAATTTACGTATGAATAATATCACAAAATTTCATTTCGAATGCTTTTCTTCATACTTATCCCAAAATGAATTAAATGTAATAGCTAAATCATGTTGCTCAAAAATCTCTCTCAGTTCCTCTGCAACCATTTGATGTTATTCTGCGAGATCGTCAACAGAAGGCGTTTCAGTAAAACTTTCGAATCGACATGTTAAGCTCTGGTGCACTGCTGCAAACATGCAGCACACTAGGAGTAAACTTTTTGAAAGCAGTGTACCAAAAGGAATCAATAGTTAAGTTTCTCAATAATAATCTTCTTCATCGAAAAAATATTTAGTAGACTAACAGGTATCATGTCATTGTATTTTTTTTTTTCGAGAAATGCTCTCATTATTGATGAAATTTGTGTAAGGTGGTTATACACAAATTGCGTGACGAATAATAAAAAAAAACTAGAGGTTCATTACAAGAAGTGGCGAAGGGGAGTGGGGTGTTGAAAATAGTAATTGTACGTACTATATCGATCTTCCCTAGATGTCCTTCACCATACGTAAGTTTGAATATAAAGAATTGAACTCATGGACAATTTGTATTTGTATTTGTCGTACATGTTCAACGAATTCTACAATGTGTCTATAATGGTGTAACCCAGTAGAGCTATTCCAGTATTTCGGAGACGAGCCAGCCTCGGGCTGAAAGTCTCCTTAATAAAGACACAAAAAAAAGCTATTCCAGTAGAGCTATTCCAACTCATAAAAATAGATGGGATGACGTAGATCTTCATGTTGATCGATTTGAGTATTGAGATCTGTATTCATGGACAGTTTGGAGTGTCGTCGATGTTCAACGAGTTCTGTAATGTATCTATAATGGTGTATCGAAGTCCCGTGGATCTATTTCCACTCATAGAAATAGTGGAGACCTCAAAGATCTTCATGTTGATCGATTTGAATATTGGGATCTGAGCTCAAAGATAGTTTGGAGTGTCGTAGATGCCGAGCGAATTCTGTGGCGTGTCTCTAATAGTGTAACCAAATCCCGTGGAGCTATTACAACTCATAAAAATAGTTGAGACATCGAAGATCTCTATGTGGATCTTTTGAATATTCTGATCAGTACTCATGGATAGTTTGGAGTATAATAGATGTTCAACGAATTCTGTTATGTATTTATAATGGTTTAATGAAGTCTCATGGAGCTATTCCAACTCATAAAAATAGTGGGGACATCAAAGATCTTCTAGTTGATCGATTTGTAAATAGGGATCTGAGCTTGTTTGTAGTTAGGAGTGTTGTACATGTTCAACGAATTCTGTGGTGTATATCTTACTGTGTACCGAAGTTCCGTTGAGCTATTCCATCCGTAAAAATAGTTTAGACATCGGAGATCTTCATGTTGATCGTTTTGAATATTAGGGTCTGCGCTCAAAGACAGTTTGGAGTGTCGTAGATGTCAAACGAATTCTGTGATGTGTCTATAATGGTGTCACGAAATCCCGTGGAGCTATTCCACCTCATAAAACTAGTGGGGACATCGAGGATCTCTATGTTGATCGATTTGAATATTAGGATCTGATCTCAAGGAGAGTTTGGAGTGTCGTAGATATCGAAAGAATTCTGTGGTGTGTCTGTAATGATGTTACGAGGTATCCTGGAGCTATTCCAACTCATAAAACTAGTGAGGACATCGAAGATCTGCATGTTGATCGATTTGAATATTAGGATCTGCACTCAAGGATAGTTTGGAGTGTCGTAGGTGTCGAACGAATTCTGTGGAGTGTCTGTTATGGTGTTACGAGGTATCCTGGAGCTATTCCAACTCATAAAACTAGTGGGGACATCGAAGATCTGCATGTTGATCGATTTGAATATTAAGACCTGTACTCAAGGATAGTTTGGAGTGCCATAGATGACGAACGAGCTCTGGTGTGCCTGTAATGGTGTTACGAGGTATCGCGGAGCTATTCCACCTCATAAAACTAGTGGGGACATCGAGGATCTCTATGTTGATCGATTTGAATATAAGGATCTGATCTCAAGGAGAGTTTGAAGTGTCGTAGATATCGAAAGAATTCTGTGGTGTGCCTGTAATGATATTACGAGGTATCCTGGAGCTATTCCAACTCATAAAACTACTGGGGACATCGAAGATCTGCATGTTGATCGATTTGAATATTAGGATCTGCATTCAAGGATAGTTTGGAGTGTCCTAGAAGTCGAACGAATTCTGCGAAGTGTCTGTTATGGTGTTACGAGGTATCCTGGAGCTATTCCAACTCATAAATCTAGTGGGGACATCGAAGAGCTGCATGTTGATCGATTTGAGCATTAGGATCTGTACTCAAGGAGAGTTTGGAGTGTCCTAGATGTCGAACGAATTCTGTGGAGTGTCTGTTATGATGTTACGAGGTATCCTGGAGCTATTCCAACTCATAAAACTAGTAGGGACATCAAAGATCTGCATGTTGATCGATTTGAATATTAAGACCTGTACTCAAGGATAGTTTGGAGTGCCATAGATGACGAACGAGCTCTGGTGTGCCTGTAATGGTGTTACGAGATATCGCGGAGCTATTCCACCTCATAAAACTAGTGGGGACATCGAGGATCTCTATGTTGATCGATTTTAATATAAGAATCTGATCTCAAGGAGAGTTTGGAGAGTCGTAGATATCGAAAGAATTCTGTAGTGTGACTGTAGTGGTGTTACGAGGTATCCTGGAGCTATTCCAACTCATAAAACTAGTGGAGACATCGAAGATCTGCATGTTGATCGATTTGAATATTAGGATCTGTACTCAAGGATAGTTTGGAGTGTCGTAGGTGTCGAACGAATTCTGCGGAGTGTCTGTTATGGTGTTACGAGGTATCCTGGAGCTATTCCAACTCATAAAACTAGTGGGGACATCGAAGATCTGCATGTTGATCGATTTGAACATTAGGATCTGTACTCAAGGAGAGTTTGGAGTGTCGTAGATGTCGAACGAATTCTGTGGTGTGTCTGTAATTATGTTACGAGGTATCTTGGAGCTATTCCAACTCATAAAACTAGTGGGGACATCAAAGATCTGCATGTTGATCGATTTGAATATTAGGATCTGTACTCAAGGATAGTTTGGAGTGCCGTAGATGCCAAACGAATTCTGGTGTGTGTCTGTAATTGTGTAATGAAGAACCGTGGAGCTGTCCCAACTCATAAAAATAGTAAGGACATCGTAGATCTTTTTATTGACCGATTTGAATATTAAGATCTGAGTTCAAGAACTGTTCGGAGTATCTTAGGCATTGAAAAAGATCTGTTATACTGCAAGACAGGTGCGGGATATTATCATAAAGCATTTCAATTTCAATTATTTAATCAGAATGTGGTAAAAAATGGTGTTGATTCCTTAGAACATCAAAATTAGAACTCAAGGATAGTTTGGATGCTCTAGATCAGAGGTTCCCAAACTTTTAGATATGCGACCCACCTAGCAGAATCTCATATTGCTTGCGACCCACCAGGTACCAAATTCATTGATTTTGTGAAATTAA
Source organism: Armigeres subalbatus (assembly GCF_024139115.2). Classification (NCBI taxonomy): domain Eukaryota; kingdom Metazoa; phylum Arthropoda; class Insecta; order Diptera; family Culicidae; genus Armigeres; species Armigeres subalbatus. The sequence continues at coordinate 230,674,055 of NC_085141.1, read as the reverse complement.
ATAAAAATGAGTTCGCGTTAGATTGGGCAAATCATAAAAAATGCTTTTTGTATTTGTCACAAATTTCGTCATTTTTTGGATTGGATGTGGATTGGATTTGGATGGGATTTGAATTGAATTTGGGTTGGGTTTGGATTGGATTTGAAATTTATTCTGATTGGATTTGAATTGGATTTCAATTTGATTAGGATTGGATTTGGATTAGATTTGGATTGGATTTGGATTGGATTTGGATTGGATTTGGATTTGGATTGGATTTGGATTTGGATTGGATTTGGATTTGATTGGATTGGATTTGGATTGGATTTGGATTGGTTTGGATTGGTTTGGATTGGTTTGGATTGGTTTGGATTGGTTTGGATTGGTTTGGATTGGTTTGGATTGGTTTGGATTGGTTCGATTGGTTTGGATTGGATTGGTTTGGATTGGTTTGGATTGGTTTGGATTGGTTTGGATTGGTTTGGATTGGTTTGGATTGGTTTGGATTGGTTTGGATTGGTTTGGTTTGATTTGGTTGGTTTGGATTGGTTTGGATTGGTTTGGTTGGTTTGGATTGGTTTGGTTGGTTTGGATTGGTTTGGATTGGTTTGGTTGGTTTGGATTGGTTTGGATTGGTTTGGGTTGGTTTGGATTGGTTTGGATTGGTTTGGATTGGTTTGGATTGGTTTGGATTGGTTTGGATTGGTTTGGATTGGTTTGGTTGGTTTGGATTGGTTTGGTTGGTTTGGATTGGTTTGGTTGGTTTGGATTGGTTTGGATTGGTTTGGATTGGTTTGGATTGGTTTGGATTGGTTTGGATTGGTTTGGATTGGTTTGGATTGGTTTGGATTGGTTTGGATTGGTTTGGATTGGTTTGGATTGGTTTGGTTGGTTTGGATTGGTTTGGATTGGTTTGGATTGGTTTGGATTGGTTTGGATTGGTTTGGTTGGTTTGGATTGGTTTGGATTGGTTTGGTTGGTTTGGATTGGTTTGGTTGGTTTGGATTGGTTTGGATTGGTTTGGATTGGTTTGGATTGGTTTGGTTGGTTTGGATTGGTTTGGTTGGTTTGGATTGGTTTGGATTGGTTTGGATTGGTTTGGATTGGTTTGGATTGGTTTGGTTGGTTTGGATTGGTTTGGATTGGTTTGGATTGGTTTGGATTGGTTTGGTTGGTTTGGATTGGTTTGGATTGGTTTGGATTGGTTTGGATTGGTTTGGATTGGTTTGGATTGGTTTGGATTGGTTTGGATTGGTTTGGATTGGTTTGGATTGGTTTGGTTGGTTTGGATTGGTTTGGATTGGTTTGGATTGGTTTGGTTGGTTTGGATTGGTTTGGATTGGTTTGGATTGGTTTGGATTGGTTTGGATTGGTTTGGATTGGTTTGGATTGGTTTGGATTGGTTTGGTTGGTTTGGATTGGTTTGGATTGGTTTGGATTGGTTTGGATTGGTTTGGTTGGTTTGGATTGGTTTGGATTGGTTTGGATTGGTTTGGATTGGTTTGGTTGGTTTGGATTGGTTTGGATTGGTTTGGATTGGTTTGGATTGGTTTGGATTGGTTTGGATTGGTTTGGATTGGATTTGGATTGGTTTGGATTGGTTTGGATTGGTTTGGTTGGTTTGGATTGGTTGGTTTGGATTGGTTTGGTTGGTTTGGATTGGTTTGGATTGGTTTGGTTGGTTTGGTTGGTTTGGATTGGTTTGGATTGGTTTGGATTGGTTTGGATTGGTTTGGATTGGTTTGGATTGGTTTGGTTGGTTTGGATTGGATTGGATTGGTTTGGATTGGTTTGGATTGGTTTGGATTGGTTTGGATTGGTTTGGATTGGTTTGGATTGGTTTGGATTGGTTTGGATTGGTTTGGATTGGTTTGGTTGGTTTGGATTGGTTTGGATTGGATTTGGATTGGGTTTGGATTGAGTTTGGATTGAGTTTGGATTGAGTTTGGATTGAGTTTGGATTGGATTTGGATTGGATTTGGATTGGATTTGGATTGGATTTGGATTGGATTTGGATTGGATTTGGATTGGATTTAGATTGGATTTGGATTTGATTTGAATTAGATTTGAATTAGATTTGGATTGGATATTAAACAGATTTGGATTGGATATTAAACAGATTTGGATTTGATTAGATTAGGATTGGTTTTGGATTGGGTTCGGGGTTTAGATTTAGATTGTATAGGACTTCTTTGTACTTGCCTCGTATAACAAAAAAGGCCGTTGACCACGTCAGGTTTATTGTTCTTAAATCATCAAATCATCACTTAGATCCTAATTCAAAATATGGAATAGATTTGTAGGACAAAATATTAACAAAATTGTGAATTAAGATTTGTCTTTCGCGACCCACCACTGAACAGCTCACGACCCCCCTGGGGGTCGCGACCCGCAGTTTGGGAACCTCTGCTCTAGATCATCCTATTGACCATAACCTGACCTGGGCAATATTTTTCCTGGATGGAACAGTTAATTTTGAACATTTTTGCTGAAGAAAGCAAGGCTCTATCTCTTAAAACTGATTTTTGACAACTGATTTTCGTCTTGGGTCATATATGACCCATCCGGATTGAATCGGTAAATGGGATTGTACAAACTTGTCTTACGACAAGTCTTCTTTAAATTATCGTATTTGCCCGGAGTAATGCGAATGGAGGAGATAATGCTTTTTTTATTGAACGCATCTGCCTGATATTAGACGAATAAAGGGGAAAAATTTTTGTTACATGCCGATAAAAGTTGCATTCGGGTAAATGTTACATTCAAGTAATGTCTTTTGGGTAAACGTTATTCGAGTATTTGGTTCTCGGATATATATTTGTTATAGATTTACGGGGACTTATAGAATGGGGCAGCAGGGACTATGTCCAAGGGCTTGACGATCCCTCCCCAGGCCATCTGCGAGTTGTGGGGCTTGCCTAGGATGTGGTGGGGTTTGACAGTGGGCCCTGTTAAACCTCTATAAAAAGCTGCATGTATCCGCAAGTAGGCCCCACCAAAGCGACCGTGTGCCGCTCAAAGCGCACAAGCCCAAGTCCTGGTGTTAGGTGGGACGCTAAACAGCCCTGACACGACGGCCCTCCGACGAGACAGGAGGTTTGCGCAGGCCCAATAAGCCGCCTAGAAAACCAATCATTACGAACAATATAAGAGATAATGCGACTCGATATAATCGGCAAAGACCTAGGCGACGAATAAAGGATCACGATTGGAAGCTTGGAACATGGAATTGCAAGTCGCTAGGTTTCGCAGGTTGCGACAGGATGATCTACGATGAATTACATCCCCGCAACTTCGACGTCGTGGCGCTGCAGGAGATTTGCTGGACAGGACAGAAAGTGTGGAAAAGCGGGCATCGAGCGGCTACGGTGCACATCGTCGGTGGCGTGGGAATTTGTTGGCTTCAAATCACATTAACTTTTACGATGACAGGGCTGTAGTAAGTAGGGTTCATTGTACTTTTAAACAATAATCACAATTCTGATTTCACTTTTTCGAAGTCAAATAGTTTGTGATAAATTGCCGCATTCCCGTTCATATACAATTTGCGATGAGGTAATCCCCAGTATTTGTGCCACTTTCAAAGAAATTCTTCATGGAGTGTGTGCTCCCAAATCTGATTAATTTTATATCAGTCCAGTTTTATATAAGTAAGTGTATAAATAAATAGAAATTGTAAGATTTTTTTGTGTTCAGATTCAAATTCTGTTAAAAATCTTATTTCACCTAAGAATTATGTAATTCTGCTGAAGCATACTTCATATTATTTCATCAGCGTCGTTATTTTGAAAACTCAAAGGCGAAAACTGTGTTTCAAATCAATCCAACGCAAAATAAATGTGCTTCGATTAATGAACTTCTACAGCACGATCAATTCGGCACTAAATAATTTTGTGCTCTTCGATGCAAAGATTATTTTTTTCACTTCGTGTTCTCTGGCACCAGCTGGCGTCAGAAAACATGAAAAAAATTTGTATACTTAAAGTTTTGAAAACAGCTTTATGATTCTGTTCAGCGGCGCAGCCAAATTTTTTGATAATAAACGGCTGTTCGAGGCAGTATGGTTTGAGATTAAATTTGTTTCGAAACTCCGCGGAATTCCGTTAAATTTCGTTAAAATCAAGTTTGTCCTAGCGAAATTTTTGAAGGTTTACGAAACGAAATCAAGATATCAGATTTCGCCATGGTCAAATTCCACGAAATTCCGCGGAATTTCGTTTCGAACCACCTGAAATGAAATTTTTCGAAATACCGCATATGCTTAGTTTAAATTTTTGAAGGCCCTGAACAGACGTCAGGGACGAAAAGGTTTAGCTTATAGAACATTTACGGAGACATTTTACAGAACATTTTCGCAGTTCAAGAGGACCTGAGGGCGCTGATCGGCTCTGGATCAAGCTTAGCAGAGAAGAATATTCCACTCGGCGTGGGCCATCAAGTATCAATTAAGTATTGGAATATCGCTTATGTGTCTTATACAGTTTTTGCATATGTCAAGTTCTTATCCAGCATCTGTAATGGATAAATGTATTAGAATTAGACACCATCTTGCTGGGTGATCAATTAAGGCAGTAAAACGAGAAAAAAAATGACATGACAAGTGTCAATTGTCTTAAGGTAACTAATTCAACTATACATTATCTAATCCAGAGGTGAACCAGCCAAGGGCTGAAAGCCTCTTTAATAAAGAAAAACCCAGATTAATCCACCTAGCGTTGGTGGTGCCTCTCTCTCGGTTAAGGATTACTGTACGAAAAGTTGTCTAATGTGTTTTATAGATTTTGTGCACACGCATACACACACACATACATACACACGGACAGACAGACATGTGCTCAGCTCAGAACGGAGTGAAGCTGCAGATAGCTCACCATAAGTAAGACGGAGGTGCTACTAGTCAGCAACTGTAAGGCGATTCAGCGGATGGAGATCGTCGTTGGTGATCATACGATTGCATCGAAGCGATCACTGAAACATCTGGGAGGGATGATCGATGACCGACTAAACTTCAATAGCCACGTCGATTACGTCTGCGAAAAGTCGGTGAAGGCTATGAGCGCAATAGCAAGGATCATGCCAAACGTTGGCGGTCCAAGAAGTAGCACCAGGCGTCTACTAGCTAGTGTCTCGTCATCGATACTGCGGTATGGAGTCCCCGCTTGGGGTAATGCGCTGGAAACCAAGCGGAACCGTAGAAGGCTACAAAGTGCGTTCCGGCTGATGGCTATACGAGTCGCGAGCGCCTACAGAACGATCTCGTCGGAGGCAGTATGCGTTATCGCCGGGATGGTCCCTATCTGCATCAGCCTAGCGGAAGATATTGAGTGCTATCATCGGAAAGACACGAGAAATGTGAGAAAGATGGAGAGAATCCGTTCTATGGAGAGGTGGCAGCATGAATGGGACAGTACAGACAATGGGAGGTGGACCCACCGACTCATTCCAAACCTGTCAACGTGGATGAACAGGAAGCATGGCGAAGTAAACTTCCACCTGACACAGTTCCTGTCAGGCCACGGCTGCTTCAGGAAGTATTTACATCGGTTTGGGCATGCTGCTTCGCCATTTTGCCCGCAGGGTGAGAACATCGAGGAGACGGTGGAGCACGTGATTTTTGAATGCCCCAGGTTTGAGGCAGTTCGAAGGGAAATACACGGTTTAAACCAAGAGAACGTGATAGAAAAAATGTGCCGAGAGGAAAGCACGTGGAATGCAGTCAACAGGGTAGCTACACGGATTTTATCCGAGTTGCAGAAGAAATGGCGTATCGACCAAAGAGCATCGGTATCGGGAGAACTCTCCGTCGGCGTAGGCTAGATCCGCCGCCGGGGACTAGACCGAGTAGTTCGCGATAAAATACAACCAGTTACGGGTCGTCACGGCACCAGTGAACCGGATGCCCTGCTCCCCCGGAATCGCTGGACTGACCTTGGCACTCGGCTGGTTGGCGTCGGTATCGGAAGAACCTCCTTCGCCGGGGCTCTGTTAGATTCCCCGTTGGCACGAGGCCGAGTAGATTGTGAAGAATGAGCTGCTAAAGTCGCCGAGACACCAGTCACTTCAAGGTGAAGGCTGGGTACACCGGCGATAGTATGAAGGAGTGGTGCTCAACAGCACAACAGGCCGACTTTTCCGAAGTAAAGCATATTGGTAGTACCGGAGAAGTTTAGGCATAGACACGAATAGGATGGAAAGATGGAAAATTCGAATGGTAGAATCCATGAAGTAGACAGTTATCTTGCGGTCCGAGGGGAAGCAAGGTAACAAAACAAGTAAAGGAGGTTTTTTCCCTCAGTCGAGGGTTTTTCCTCCTACCACGTTGGAAGCAAATTTCCATAGAAGCAAGATTACCTAATTGTGGAAGGTAACTTAGCAGGCGTGATCCCCAGAGCCCAATCCCCCTAGCAGGCCGCAAGGGGAGATGATGAATGTTTCCAAGCTGTTTTGCGAGGAAGTGCAGACGAAAGTGTCATAACTCAAAAAAAAAAACATGTGCTCAGCTCGTCGAGCTGAGTCGATTGGTATATAATACTATGGGTCTCAGAGGCTTCTATAAAGAGTTCGTTTTCGGAGTGAAATGATAGCCTTTCGGTACAACTTAGTTGTACGAGAAAGGCAAAAAACATTTTCTAATAGATTAAAAAATCAACAATCTGCTCGAGTATTTTCAAATGTTCAAACTCGATCGGAGGAACATTGAACACCGGGTTAACATTGATCAGTTTCACCATTTTCAAGAAATGAATAAAATATTATTTCCTGTTATCACAGCTTCTTATTGTGAGTTAGATATCTTAATCCTGACCAAATTTGCTGCTGAATGGCATAGCCTTTGGGTGAATTTGCATTTATTTTTCGCCAAAAATTTGAAAAATAAAATCAACATTAATTTTTGAACTCACAGCGCACTCAAAACAAGTATCATAATAAAAAAATAGCTCGTACATATAGCTATGCGATAAGTAATCTTATTTTCTTGGTTGATCCATAGTTTTTTTTATCGAAATTTTGATTTGTATTGTTAAAAAACCAGATAATTCCACTAGCGGTGATAAGAGTTGCCCACTACTTTTTGGGAAAAGGCTGGCATGTTGCATTTTAAAAATCTGGCGAAGGAATTTGTCTTTATCATTTTCTAAACTAATAAGTGATTTGAACTAAACATATGATCTAATTATATTTACCTATATTAAAAATTTCTCTGTTTTGACCAAATTTATTCTTCTAAAAGAAGGTTTGCTTCCGCCCAAGATATTCTTGGAACAATGCTATTTCCGTAAAATGAGATTCTTGGAGTTCATAACGTTTTAAGTATTTCAAAAAATTTAGATAGAGTTGAATGATATCTAAACATTGAAAATTATAAAAAAAAAATTTAAATAATCATTGAAGAAACTTCATTCAAAAGAACGGGGATCGTTTTTAAATTTCTAAGTAACTCTAAATGTTCCATCCATTTTTAATTTGATCAATTACCAAACGGAGCTCAAGTTAAAAAGTAATCAGATAAAAAATGGTAAGCCCATAGATATTCCAAAAAAGAATTTTGATAAATATAGTTAATACAGTAATATCCCGATTTTATCACCCCCACTGATGAATTTTTGATACGTGATTTTGACAAATGAGTATAAGATATACATATACATAATATAAACATACAATGATTACATTCTTTTGGGATTATCATTACACGACGACTTTGTAAGAATTTCTAGAACTAGAAACGTAAAAATTAAATCTTGATCTCTGAGAACCAGCATGGCTTAATTGCATTGTACGTACATTTGTTGTAGGATATCTTCAGTTTATGGGGTTGAGGGATATCCGATACGATTTGCTATCAGTTGGGTAATGGGTATTTTTTTGTTGGCACTTGGTGCAATTTGGCAGAACCCCGACCAATTGGTAGTTATCGAAATGTTGGCTCATTTTCATTTTACTGCACCCATAATTATGTTAAATGTATTTAGATGATAAGTTCAGGTTTCATTGGCTAACATAAAACTTTTCCTAGTTCAACATCCAACTGCAGTCCGGCATTTCAAAATTCTTAATGCCCACAAAGAATGTGCGATGCATTAATGTTCTATGTGCTATAGATTTCAGACAGGAATGTGCTCCCGGGCATTCCGTTTGGCGGGAAGAAAATTAAAATTAGAAGGAGGAGAAAAGTTTATGACATCTCCCTCCAGCGATTAGTGTTCGTTCGTATGCCCAATCGTCCCAATGCCATTCTCCATCGTTACAATTTTTACATGCCACTGCGATCGGACTTTCCTGGAAGCAAGAACCGTTGAATCCGCAAATTAAAAAAGAAAATTAACTAAAATCTACCAAAGCGAGAAACTTGTGCGGAACAACGCAGGGAAACAGGGAGGCGATTTGCTCGGTGGCGATAAGAAATAATGAGAGAGAATGTTAATGTGACACTTCGCATTTATCGTCTTTCTATAGCGTGGCATTGGTAACGGGAATCGGAAGCTTTAAAATTTTAATGATTTTCCCAGATTGATCTTGCCAAAGTTTGCTCCTGGTCTGAAGTTTCAACTGTCACGAAGGTCTTTGCACCTTTTTCGATCCTCTATTGCGTGTTTGGACCGTTCGGTAAATAATTGTAATCTGTCGTGGTCAGCACTGGTTGGAGCACACTTTCAATACACGGGTTACCCGCGTTGCTTGCGTTAACCATTTTCCAAACAGATGGAAAAATAGGATTAAAAGTAAATATTGACCTATATGAATACACTTGCGAGTAGCGTGAGGTACGTGGATATCGCAATAAAACGGTACAACCGCTGCACAATTTGCTGCTCTCAAACAGGTCTGGATTATGGTCACAAAGAGTAAACTTTAGCTGAACTCAAAAGCATGGCTGCGCTTATTTTTTAGATTATTTTAATTTTGCTGGCTCGATTGTGCACGTAAATGAACTCTTCAATGTAATAAAATGACTAATGTTCTTGCGAGAAACAACTGAGTTAAGAGCTCAGCAGAATGGAAACGTTTGCGTGCGTTTTTACAGTTTTTCCATGGTAAAACTGTCAAAAATACGCAAACGTACCCATTGTGGAGGGCTCTTTAATGAGCAAACAAAATGGTACTTTTCTTTCGATTGATGCATGCATATGGACATACTCTTCAATAGAACGAACAGATCAAACTTCAATGGAGTGTTGAAACATTTCATTAAACAAGAATAATGGTTTGATCTATTTTTCCCAGAATATTTGTTATTTGTTCTTGTATTAGAGCTTCTTTTGCTTATTTATGAAATTGATTGGTAAATCGTTCCAAAGAATTGAACGACATGGCGACACAGTAGTCCCAGTGCAGCATGGAAATTCATTCTGCGTCCTAGCTACGTGTCGGAAGAACAAAATTTATGCGTAGTTTATCTTGTTTTTCCATCCGGCGAATTTGCTTCTCGTTGCGTTTATGGTTTGAATTTGGGCCGTCATTGTGTAATACTAGAACTCATTCCGTAGCCCCGTTAAAGACTTTGCATCACCATAGGACATAGCAGAAATTCAGAATACAGCATAAAAGCGTGTTTCTGTTTTGCTGAAGGATTAAGCCCCTTTTGTAACCGAATTCGTTATCGTCTGTTGGTTGGCAATAAAAGGCTTATGCGCTTGGTGGAGTGCACAAAAAGCTCGGGAAATACGTCGTTTATTGATGATTTTGGGCTAAAAAAACAATCGGGCTGCTCCAGCGCAGCAATGTATCGATATAGAAGAGTGCAGTTGTGATATTTTCATACCGACCTTGAACCGACGCTTTGATCTGCATTTGAAATGTAAATGTGTGGTCAGAATTAAATGAACAGAAACCTGAAGCACCATGGATTGAACTAGTTGTAACGCGCAGATATCTCTTCGATTTGTGTTGTATTTTGTAAGCAATAAATGTTAATTGTAAAAAAGTTAAATGTAATAAGACCTAGTTTAATTAAGATTAGTTTAATGTAATGAGACATCAGTCCATATATGAGACCATGGAAATGTGCATCTTACTGCACATTAGAGTGGCTCAAAAAACACTTTTTCTAATTTTGACGTAAACTACGTCTAAGGGGAAGACTCAGATACAGGGTGTAAAACCAAAATTTCCAAATTCGAGACCGTCACGAAATTTGGATAGATTTCAAACGCTAATAGCGTCTTTATCTTTCGATGGATTTTCGACATTTGCTTATCAATCGATTCAGAAACTCTCCAGCAATTTGCACATTAAATTTATACTATTGATTATCAACGTTAAACTATTGAAAATGTTGTTTCTTTCCAAATCGAGTGAAAAATTCAATTCCGTTCATAAATCCCTAACACGGACATCAGATTGCAGTAAGGTACGGGTCTTTTGATCCACTGCTTCGTTTTCCCTGTGTATAAAAAGCCCCGTGTTTCGCGTGCGCGCGTCATTTTCATTCTGGATGTCACGGCGAGCGGACCAGGGCGTCCAGAAGCGGTCCCAGTGACAACGGCTGTCTCAGCGGATAATTTTTTTTCGGTCGGTGGTGGTGGCGGTCGTGGAAGCAGCAGCACATCATTTTCATCCATGTCCCATCTTCGGCGGATCTGGCAACCGACGGCATTCGTTGAGCCGAATCATCGGATGGTGGTCGCGCTGCCCAGTGGCTGCTGATAAGGCACATAAGTGGCAATTAATCGGTTCTTTTCAGGACCATCATTATATTTGGGAGGAAGGTTAAGTTGAAATAATTTTCCTAAAGTGCAAGTGCAATTCTTCGGTGAAATTTTCTAGCGTAATTCGGAGTTATATGATTTTAGTGATTGAGAATGTTGATATTAGACGATCGTTCTTCATAGAACAAATCATAACTCGCGCTTAGTTTCATAGGGACGTAACTGTATTGATAGATTTCTCTTAATCGATTTTATATTTTGTTAATAACTCAATTGTTTTAAAAGCTACAACCATGATTATCGATTCTGATGCAAGATACATTCATCCTTTATCGCACTAAACCATTAAATCATCGACATACTAGCGCAATTCGCTACAATAATAAAAAGAAAACATCAACTAAAAGAAATCGATCAATACAGTTACGCCCCTATGAAACTAAGCGCGAGATAATTGTTTGGCATCGGTAGCGGAATCATGGCATTAGTGCCGGTCCGAGCATAGGCTGTCATCGGAAGATGGCTACAGCAGTTTATTCACTAATGTGGCGTTTGCAACGATTTGGATGTTGTCGGCACAACATGAAATTTTCCCGCGCGACTCTATTTTTTATTTTTCCTATTGATGAATGAAACGAAATCGGTTCCGAGATGAACTTTATTCAAAGCGCAACGCTAACGTCGGTGGTTGAATCCCAAGTAAGTATCGGAAGGAGACCATGCAAACAATTGATTCGCATTATGACTGAAGAAAATTGTATGGCGTCAGTATTGATGTTTGCTACAGATTTTTTTACGTAAACTTCGTCTAAGGGGAAGACTCAGATACAGTGTTTAAAACGGAAATTTACAAATTCGACTGCAATTTGCCAATTCTATTGATACTATAGATTATTATTAATGCTTAATTTTTTTTTCTTTCAACAAATATGATTTTGTAGTATCACCGGTGCGTGCTTACTCGAAATCTACATGCTGATACATTTACAGTTACATCAAACAACTGAAAACCGAAATACGCCACTCCAAAATTACGAGGTGACAATTTTAGAAAAAAGACAAAAGATAGGAAAAATAACACGGTGTGTAGTGCCTCCCCGAGTCACCTTAAGGGAAGATCCTTTAATTACGGAACGCAATAATTAGGCATTTTCAACCCCCCCTCCCCTATGTCACACTTTTTGTATGAAGCATCTAAAAATTATGTATGGGTCGTCACACTTCGCCCAACACCCCTCTAAGCGTTACGTAATTTGTGGACGCTCCCAAGAGCCACTTTCATTAATGGTAGCCGATCGTTAGTACTTCATATCATATATCATATCATATCAAAGAATATTGTGGCCAAATTTCATAAAATTTGGTCAACAAAAACCGCCCCCAACAATAATAGAACAAAACCTGCCAAAGCCGTCATTCCTCCTACTTCATACAAGAACATTTAATCTGAGCGCTGCTAATGTTGATGACGACGACCGCGCGACCCACACCATCGCCGGGAATAAAATTTCCGGTAGGAGCTCCGCCGATGCCGAAGGTGGTACCACGGTCTGCTCTCCGCGACTGCTGCTGCTTTCTTGTAATCAATAAAGTTGAACCTGTAGCCACGCCCCTTTGGGGGGTGTGTGGCGGTTACACAATATTTGCAGTCATACCGGAGAACAAAGAGGCGGGACTAATGAGCCATCTTTATTGATTATAAGAAAACTGCTCTCCCGCGCGCGCGTTGCATTTCAGCACCTAAAAGCTCATGGATGAGTTGAATCATCGTATGTTTTCTGTATGTATGTAGAATCACGAGCGCGCATAAAACGGAGAAGCTGCAAAAATGTTTTCACATGGATGACTGTCAAGCAAAATTATAAGTCTTTCTCTGAATCGTGCTCTCGTGATTCTACTACCGACGGAAAACAATCTGCTATCACCAAGCAATTAAGTTTTACTTTGATCAAAATTCATCTCTCCTCAAGTTGTGACTTAAGAGCTACTTTCATTGATGGTAGCCAATCGTTAGTAGGGGAAATTACGGCTTTGGCAGGTTTTGTTCTATTATTGTCAGGGGGTTGTCTGTAACTAATTATGCTCAAATTTGGCCTAAACACTCTTTGCATATCAAAGAATATTGTGGCAAAATTTCATAAAATTTGGTCAACAAAAACCGCCCCCGACAATAATAGAACAAAACCTGCCAAAGCCGTCATTCCTCCTACTTCATACAAGAAAATTTAATCTGAGAGCTGCTAATGTTAATGACGACGACCGCGCGACCCACACCATCGCCGGGTGTGTGGACGGTTACACAATATTTGCAGTCATACCGGACAACAAAGAGGCGGGACTAATGAGCCATCTTTATTGATTATAAGAAAACTGCTCTACCGCGCGCGCGTGGCCCATTCCAGTTCAAGACAGCAGCACGTACGGACGTGTTTTTTGTTCGCGCATTTTGACGTTAACTACGTCTAATGGGAAGCCTCGGATACAGGGTGCAAAATGAAAATTTCCAAATTGGGGACCGTCACGAAATCATGTAAGATTTCAAACGGTAATGGCGACTTTATCTTTCGACGGATTTTCGAAATTTTGTTATTAATAGATTCGGAAACTTTCCACCAATTTGCTAATTGTATTAAAACTATTCATTATCAACGGCAAACTATTGAAAATATTATTTCTTTCCAAGCCGGGTGAAAAATTCAAAAATAATCAATCCCGTTCATAAATCCCCAACACGGATATCAGATTGCAGTAAGGTACGGGCCTTTTGATCCACTGCTTCGTTTTTCCTGTGTATAAAAAGCCCCGTGTTTCGCGTGCGCGCGTCATTTTCATTCTGGATTTCATGGAAAGCGGACCAATGCGTCCAGAGGCGGTCCTAGCGACAACGGCTGTGCGGATGAAATTTTTTCGTTCGATAGTGGTGGCGGTTGTGGCAACAACAGTATATCTTTACATCCGTGTTGCAAGCAGCATTTTTGGATCTGGCAATTAACGGCGCGCGTAGAGCCGAATCATCAGATGGCTGTCGCGCAGTCCAGTAGTTGTTGTTGGTGAGGCACATAATTGGGAATGAATCGGATCTTTTCAGAACCACCATTATGTTTGGGAGGAAGGTTAAGTTGAAATAATTTGTCTATAGTGCAACCGCTAGGAACTAGAAATTTTTTTGGATTTAATTTTGAACAATGATTCAGTGATTGATAAGTGATTGAGAAAGTTGATATAAGACGAACGTTTTTCATAGAACAAAGCATAATTGTTTGGTATCGGTAGCGGAATCATAGCATTACTGCCGGTCCGAGCGCGCGTCAGAAGGGGAAGCTGCAAATATGTATTCGCATGGATGGAAATAAAACCTTAAACAAGTAGCAGGCTACCTACTAGAATTATAATCTTGATGGGAAATTTCACTTGACTGTTACTGCTATCCACGCGAATAATTATCGGCAGCGTCTTTTTATAACGCGCGCTTGTGATTCTGCTACCGATGGAAAGCAATCTGCCATCACCAAGCAATTAAGTTTTACTTTGAACAAAATTCATCTCGCCTCAAGTTGTGACTTAAGAGCTACTTTCTCTGATGGTAGCCAATCATTAGTACTTCAGAAGAAGTTAAATTATTAGTACTTCAGAAGAAGAAAATTAAATCTGAGCGCGAACGACCGCATGAACCACACCATCGATGAGAATGAAATTTCCGGTAGCAGCCGAAGCCGATGGTGGGACTACGATCTCGAACGAAATGGCTCGCGCGCGCGGAAGAGCTGCTTTCTTGTAATCAATAAAGTTAAATCTGTAGTCACGCCCCTTTAGTAAGTGTGTGACGGGTACACAATATTTGCAGTCATACCGGACAACAAAGAGGCGGGACTAATGGGCTATCTTTATTGATTATAAGAAAACTGCTTTCCCCCGCGCGCGTGGCATTTCATTTGAAATATCGCGAAGAGCGGTCCCAGCATCGGTAGAGATGTCGCAAATTAATCGATTACTTCGATTAATCGATTATTTGTTGTGATAACTGATTACTTCCCAACGATTAATCGATTCAATAATCGACAAGAATCGAGAGTAATCGATTAATCGGGATTTTACGACAACTATTAGATTTCGATTACTTCAATTAATCGATTCATCGTTATGATAATCGATTAATTTTGATTCGATTACTACTCAACGATGAATCGATTCAATAATCGTCAAGAATCGAGAGTAATCGATTAGTTACTAATCGATTAATCGAGATTTTACGACATCTCTAAGCATCGGCGGAGTTGCTGAGCAAATTTAATTCCAAATACATATGGGATATTGGAAAAATCGGTTCTTTTCAGGGCTTCTATTCTGTACAAAGGAAGATTGAGGCGAGGCGAACTTTTTTTAAAGTGCAAATTATCCGCAAAAAAGTTGCCTGGCGTCCGTAGCAGAATCACGAGCGCGCGTCGGAGGGAGATGCTACAAATATGTATTCGCATGGATGGCTTCAGTGGCAGTCAAGTTTAATTCTTTCAAGATTCTTATTTGGTTTTGTTATTCCAGCCTATGGCGTGGGTCGTGTGGTCGTTAGTGATTCGAAATATGCATTATTGGGAATTAATCGATTCTTCTCATGGACACCATTTTAAACATAGGAAGATTGAGGCAAGACGAATTTGTTCAAAGTACGACGTCGTAGCAGAACTACTTTGCCGTTCGTAGCAGAATAACGAGCGCGTATTGTAGAGAGCTGCTGCAAATATGTATTCTTGCACTGGCACTAGATTCTTCTTTTCACGAAACTGTTTTACGTAGTTTACGTCGGGCGGTCGTGTCTTGTACACAACCCTTATGATTTTTGCTAATAACTTAGCCGAGTAAACTCTAATCTTCTCGCGGTTTTCTTCATAACATTATTATTTATTTATTCAGACTAAGGCCGAAGTGGCCTTTGCGGTATATAAGAGTCTTCTCCATTCGGCTCGGTCCATGGCTACACGTTGCCAACCACGCAGTCTACGGAGGTTCCGCAAGTCATCTTCCACCTGATCGATCCACCTTGCCCGCTGCGCACCTCGCCTTCTTGTGCCCGCCGGATCGTTGTCGAGAACCATTTTCACCGGGTTACTGTCCGACATTCTGGCTACGTGCCCGGCCCATCGCAGTCGTCCGATTTTCGCGGTGTGAACGATGGATGGTTCTCCCAACAGCTGATGCAATTCGTGGTTCATTCGCCTCCTCCACGTACCGTCCGCCATCTGCACCCCACCATAGATGGTACGCAGCACTTTCCTTTCGAAAACTCCAAGTGCGCGTTGGTCCTCCACGAGCATCGTCCAGGTCTCGTGTCCGTAGAGGACTACCGGTCTAATTAGCGTTTTGTAGATTGTCAGTTTGGTACGGCGGCGAACTCTATTCGATCGGAGCTTCTTGCGGAGTCCAAAGTACGTACGATTTCCAGCCACTATGCGTCTCCGAATTTCTCTGCTGGTGTCATTTTCGGCAGTCACCAGTGAGCCCAAGTACACAAATTCTTCTACCACCTCGATTTCGTCACCACCGATGCAAACTCGCGGTGGGTGGCTCACATTGTCTTCTCTTGAACCTCTTCCTATCATGTACTTCGTCTTCGACGTGTTGATGACTAGTCCGATCCGCTTAGCTTCCCTCTTCAGTCTTCTCAAAGTTACGTGCCATAATATCTATGTCGTCGGCGAAGCCAAATAGCTGGACGGACTTATTGAAAATTGTACCACTCGTGTTAATCCCTGCTCTTCGTATTACCCCTTCCAAAGCGATGTTGAATAGCAAACACGAAAGACCATCACCTTGCCGTAACCCTCTGCGGGTTTCGAAGGGACTCGAGAATGCCCCTGAAACTCGAACTACGCACATCACCCGATCCATCGTCGCTTTGATCAACCGTGTCAGTTTATCCGGAAAACCGTGTTCGTGCATTAGCTGCCATTAATGGTATGCGATAACACACTTTTTCCCAACGAAACGAAACGAAACGAAATTTAAAATGTCTATGTTGATTCGAAACGAAACGAAACGAAATATAGATTTACTTTCGAGACTTCGAAACGATACGGAATCAGGGTCTATTTAATTCGAAATTTTTCGAAACGAAACGAAATTTTAATTTTTTTCCGCGGAATTTTTATAAAATTAGTTTTCAATGTGTACGGCATTTCGATTTCACTTTTCAAAGTCAAATAACTGTTTTGCGACCAATAGAGTTATAATAAGAGGAGAAGTATAGTCTGTGATTAATCGCCTCGTTCCCGTTAATATACTATTGGTGTTAAGGCAATACCCCAGCATTTGTGCCGCTTTCAAAGCAAAACATCGTGGAAGTGCTCCCGATTCTGATCAATCTGTTCAGTTTTATATTAGTAAGTATATAAAAATATCTGATTATTCACTTGTCATAAGACAAGTGATGAACTTCTCCACACATGTTAATAGAGATTTAAAAAAATAACTTGTCATAAGACGAGTTTGTTCAATCCCATTGAATTCCACCAATAATTGTACCTTGACAGATACGTCAAGTACGACTTGTCGAGTCAAGTACGAGACACTGAAGACGGCCTTACTATTGAGGTCGAAATACGTATCTGTCAAGGTACAATTATTGGTGGAATTCAATGGGATTGTACAAACTCGTCTTATGACAAGTGAACACATTCCACTAAAAAGCTCAAAATAATTTCCTTAACAAAATGTGATTATTCTTCATATTGACTTATCAGCGTGATTGTATGGCATTGAGCCAACTCGAAATTAGAAAATCAATGCATTGATTTTATTTGATATCCTGTGAGTACTCCGCCGTGCGTATACGCAGATAGAGAATTGGTAATAGCTTACATTTGCTTACCTACTTCTGCAATATGTTCTTTGAACCTTACATCTAACGATCTTTTTGTAAGGCTAAGAGAGAAACTGATAAGGGATTAAATTATGAGTTTAGGTCTAAGGTAGCTGAACATGTATATCAGGAAAATCATTCAATTACGACATCAAACATTAAAATTTTAAGAAATGTCTTTTCTCCGTGGAAACTTGATGTTGCTGAGAGCTTGGAAATCTACCGACAGGTACAAACGCGGTTGTTGAATAAAGATCAAGGAAATGGTAGCTCCTGGCTCTTCAAGTTTATACCTAAGCATTAAGCGCATCAAGCGAGTAGAAATAAGCACCGTAGTAAGATAAGTACCTAGATAAATTATTATACCTACGCATAGTATAAATAGTTTAAGCTGCGATCATTTTCTTCAAGTCGAGTCAAGTACGAGACACTGAAGACGGCCTTACTTTTGAGGTCGAAATACGTATCTGTCAAGATACAATTAAGTGGTGGAATTCAATGGGATTGTATAAACTCGTCTTATGACAGGTGAAAACATTCCACTAAAAAGCTCAAAATAATTTTCTTATCAGAATACTAAAGATATTTCTAACGAAATACAGAAGACGTTTAACAGAAAAAAAAAAACTAAATACGTACTTCTCGACTCAGAACGGGTTATGCTGTAAGCATCTCAAATACCCATGCGAGCAAAGTCGTAGGATTGCCAATCCGGAGATGGTGAGCTCGATTCTCGGTCTGGTCAAGGATGTTTTCGGGTTGAAAACTTTCTCGACACCTTGGGCATATCCATTGTCTTGCCACACAAATTTCAAATTTGGTATTTTTTCCGTTTAGTTTTTTCAAAAAATTAAAAATCCAAAGTAGCCCCCGGAATCAAAAGAAGCCCCGCACGACGGTAACATAAAGTTTTGAAAATAGTTTTATGATTTAGAACCGTTGTGTTTCAAAGCTCTGTACTGAACTCTGGCAGGGATGGCAAAAATCAAATTTTCGAAAAATCGAGGGTGAACAAATTCACCCGCGATCCCACTTTTAAATTATCAAGTGATAAAAATTCGCCAACGATTAAGAATCGTTTGAAAATCGTATCTTGATTTGAAGCATTTATCGTTATTTTGAACTCTCTTTCCTAACTAGGGGGAATGACGGCTTTGGCAGGTTTTGTTCTATTATTGGCAGGGTTTTTTTTTAATGACTGACTAGGCTCAAATTTGGCCTAAACATTCTTTGCATATCAAAGAATATTGTGGCCAAATTTCATAAAATTTGGTCGACAAAAACCCCTTGCCAATAATAGAACAAAACCTGTCAAAGCCGTCTTTCCCCCTACCATAAAACCATAACGACAACTCGCCAGCGACAACTCGCCTACTGTTTTCACGTGAAAAGTTTTCACTTGAAAATTGCAATCATTATCGTCTGATAATGATTCAGCACAACACTGCTCTCAGGTACGCTCAATATTAGAGTTTGTATCTGCTGTTTGGAATCTCTACCAGGCTGTATGGAGTGAGTGGTTCGAAGCTGTCCAAAGAAGATACGTCAGATATGCTTTGCGTCACCTTCCATGGAATGACCCATTGAACTTGCCTGCCTACGCTGATCGCTGTCGGGTTGGATACTGTAGCCAAACGAAGGAATGTGGCTCAGTGTGTTTTAATTGCTAAGCTTTATCATCTGAATACGATGCTCCTGAGTTGCTGTCGAGGACCTGTCCTGTCCTGTCCGAACGTTTAGAGCGCGAGCGCTGCTACACGAGGAGCCACAAGCTACCAACTATGCTGCAAACAGTTCCATTGTCGTCATGATCCAACGCTTAACGAAGTGTCCGATGAATTTGATGTTTTTATTGTTTGACTACCATTAGATTTAAGAATTTCATGTAGACAACATAGTCCGATGAACAAAAGAAATACAAAAAGAAAGAAATGTTTAGCGGCGCAGCCAAAATTTTTGATAATATAAAGTATGGTTTGAGTTTAAATTTGTTTCGAAATTTCGCGGAATTCCGTTAAGTTTCGTGAGAAGCTAGTTTTTCCTAGCGAAATTTTTGTAATTTTACGAAACGAAACGAAATAAAGAAATCAGATTTCGCCATGCTCAAATTCCGCGAAATTTCGCGGAATTTCGTTTCGAACGACCTGAAACGAAATTTTTCGAAATACCGCATATGCTTAATCATATGCGGCTTTGAAGTCGATAAATAGATGATGTGTGGGCACGTTGTATTCGCGGCATTTCTGCAGTACTTGACGAATGGAGAACACCTCCGTGGTCCGTGGTGGAGCGTTCGCCCATAAAACCCGCCTGGTACTGCCCCACGAACTCCCTTGCAATTGGTGCTAGTCGACGGCATAAAATTTGGGAGAGTACTTTGTAGGCGGCGTTCAGCAATGTGATTGCGCGGTAGTTGCTACAATCCAGCTTATCGCCCTTTTGGTAGATGGGACACACGACACCTTCCATCCACTCCTGCGGCAAAACTTCCTCCTCCCAAATCTTGGTAATGACCCATTGCAGCGCTCTAGCCAGTGCCTCACCACCGTGTTCAAATAGCTCTCCTGGTAGTTGGTCAACCCAATTTGTTGTTCTTCAGCCGGCCAATCTCCTCCTGGATTTCATGGAGATCCGGAGCCGGTAGAATTATGCCCTGCGCGCGTTCCCCCAGGTCCATCACCATACCGCCATCTTCGTCTGCCACATCGCCATTCAGGTGCTCTTCGTAGTGCTGCCGCCACCTTTGGATCACCTCACGATCGTTCGTAAGAAGGTTCCCGTTTATGTCCTCACACATATCAGGCTGTGGCACGTGGTCCTTACGTGAACGGTTTAACTTCTCATAGAACTTATTGTGTTATTAGCGCGGTACAATTGCTCCGTCTCTTCACGGTCTCGATCTTCCTGCTGGCGCTTTTTCCTCCGGAAAATCGAGTTTTGTCTGTTCCGCGCCTGTTTATATCGTGCCTCGTTCGCCCTCGTGCGGTGTTGCAGCAATCTCGCCCATGCTGCATTCTTCTCTTCCACTAACTGCTCACATTCGCCGTCATACCAGTCGTTTCTCTGATCCGGGGGCACCGTGCCAAGTGCAGCGGTTGCGGTGCTACCAATGGCAGATCGAATATTACTCCAGCAATCTTCAAGAGACGCTGCGCCTAGCTGCTCTTCCGTTGGAAGTACCACTTCCAGCTGCTGCGCGTATTCTTGGGCTAGTCTACCGTCTTGTAGCCCCCCAATGTTAAGCCGCGGCGTCCGACTTCGACGCGTGCTGTACACCGTCGAGAGTTTTGAGCGCTGGCATACTGCAACGAGGTAGTGGTCGGATTCAATATTCGCACTGCGGTAAGTGCGGACGTTCGTGATGTTGGAGAAGAATTTACCGTCGATTAGAACGTGGTCGATTTGGTTTTCCGTTTCTTGGTTAGGTGATCTCCATGTGGCCTTGTGGATATTTTTGCGGAGAAAGAAGGTGCTTCGGACTACCATTCCGCGGGAGGCTGCGAAGTTTATGCATCGTTGGCCGTTGTCATTCGATACGGTGTACAGACTATCCGGTCCGATGACCGGTCTATACATTTCCTCCCTTCCTACCTGTGCGTTCATGTCACCGATGACGATTTTAACGTCCCGCGGTGGGCATCCATCGTATGTCTGCTCCAGCTGTGCGTAGAACGCTTCTTTTTCGTCGTCGGGTCTCCCTTCGTGTGGGCAGTGCACGTTGATGATGCTATAGTTGAAGAAATGGCCTTTAATCCTCAGCTTGCACATCCTTGCGTTGATTGGCTGCCACCCAATCACGCGTTGGCGCATCTTACCCAGCACTATGAAGCCGGTTCCCAGCTCGTTGGTGGTGCCACAGCTTTGGTAGAAGGTAGCCGCTCGATGCCCGCTTTTCCACACTTTCTGTCCTGTCCAGCAAATCTCCTGCAGCGCCACGACGTCGAAGTTGCGGGGATGTAATTCATCGTAGATCATCCTGTCGCAACCTGCGAAACCTAGCCTTCAAACCTTCTTCATAACATTCTGTATTTAATTCTACAAGAACTGAATGAGTATCATTGTTCTTGATCGTAAATTGTGCCGTCCAAGTGCAAATCACTGTTTTTGGATGTTTCTGCATACATTTTTCCATATAAACTTCCAACGAGTTTAGCACCGCCCAAACGTTGATCGATTTGGCTGAAATTTTGTCCAGAGCATCAGGGCATCAAATAGAACCGAATAAGAGGGCGGCCCATTAAAAAAATTGAAAAAAGTTTTTCCCATACTAATTTAAGCCACCCACCACCCTAAACGGTTTGATTTTGGTTTGAGTTGTCGGGGGTGGAGTCAAGGTTCGCCGAACATGTTGGAGCATTTGTAGTAAAGTTGCTCAAACCCCCATATATTTTTGTATGGTTGGTGCTCAAGTTGGCGCTTCGGTCGTTCGTATGTGATATTGTTGGTCGAATAAATTGATTGTTTGTGTCGCTGTTGGTAAAACTTGATGGATGTTTGAATAAACCAGAGGTGGAGTCATCGTTGGTCAAACTGCTTGACCGTGTGTACGTTCCATTAGGTACCATATCAACACTTTCTTTCTCTCCCTAGTTACGGTGAAGATGGGCATGGCCACCCCGGACAACTCAAACCAAAATCAAACCGTTTTATTTTTTTCCAACCGAGCCGCCAACTATCAAATGGTTGTTCGAACAATTTCATACACGTTCAAACAAAGCAGCAACCGAAGCATTTTCTTGGGGGCGGAGTCAATGTTCGTCCAACTGCTTGACTGGTGTGTACGTTGCATAACGAGAGGCCACTGACTTAGCGACACTCTCTAAAGTATCACGGAGTTGGATAATAAGAAAGGTATTCATTGGGTCAGGATTTGCCAGTAGCTGGCAATTAGGCTATCCATGAGGACATTCAGCGACGGGACTGACAATCGAAATCAAAACAAAGTGTGTATGCAGTTGAACGCAACTCACTTCAGGTGTAAACCGCGCTTAACGATTTCCTTTCAATTGTTCTGTCAGTCCGGTCCGAATCTGTCAAATAATAAAGGTAAACAAAAATCGTCAGCTGTTCGCAGCTGTCTTATGGATTGCCTTATGTAACCATGGTAGATCTAACCCCGGAACACACCACGTAAATGTGTCTACCCAGCGTTACGGGTTGGCTGATTAGTTTTGTTTTGTGCAGTCGAAAAGTAAACCAATCAGTGCGGTCGGACAATTAAACGCGATCAAACGTTTTTCGTATCAAACGCAGAGCTTTTGTGAGATTCGGGTGATTAGTTCCGTTTTGTTCGGTCGGATAGTGAATCAATCACTGCACAATCGATCGGACGCAGAACAACCGCGCGATCATATCTCAGTTCTGCTTAAGATTAATACACTACTAGGTGTCACAATCTGCTGCTGCTGGGAGAACCATCCATCGTTCAAACTGTAAAAATCGGACGACTATTGAAAAATGATTCTTATACTATTTTGAGTCACCTTAATGTTTGTCAAATCAATATTTCCTCCGAATTCCTCCTAATAAAACAGAGTGCATTTGGTAGTTGGATGTCTATACTTTCATATGGTTCGTGTTTGATTTGCCACAATTTTCCTCAATTGAATATATGGACATAGCAAAATTGCTTTATATAATATGAAAAAGTCGAATAACTTCTCTAATATGCCTCCGAAATATTCACATTTTTTAGGAAAACGTGTAATTTGATGTACTTGTTCACTTTGTAGAACATGTCAATGTCGAAAAACAATAAGAAAAAAAGTTTTCTTGAAAAAAAAAACTGGTTTTAGATACGATTTTTTGAAATTCCATCTTAACTCGCTACCGTGTAAAGATAGAGAGTTGGTATATTCTACGAAGTTGTTTGTATTTTCAAGTTCTATCACTTTTGTAGCGGCTCAATTTTTTTGAACGAAAAAGAAAAAAAAATTTTGGATCACCCTAACAGGCGAATTTTTAGGTCACTCTAATTTTCCAAAAGATAGCTTATTTTTTGGTAAACTTTTCTTCCGAAGACACCACCTTAACTACATGTCAATCAAAAAATCCGAACTGTAAATGACTTTTGGAAAAAGTTATTAGAAAATTAGTAAAAGCAATGCCATGACATTTTTTGACATTTCCCATTACTGAATTCCCGAAGAGTCTCGATTTTAATGATCTTTAAACTACAGCTGCGCAGATAATAGAGTATCGGCATTTGCGGCAGGCTGTCACCTTTCGGCACACCCATCTAAAGCCACAATTGCATCTTTCAACAAGGAGCATCGTGAATTCATGAGTGAGCAGACACAATTAGGGGAAGGTGGGGCAATATGCCCTAGCTAAGCAAACACTGCTTTATTGATAGCTAGTTGATGTCATTCAAAAATTGACAAAAATCTCAATTCACATTTCAAAAAAGTGGTGATATTTTGTTGCCGGAAAACTCATGAGCAAGGAATGTAATTGTCGCTGAAAAATGCAAAAAACAAGCAACAAAAGAGAAGAGCGATAACTCTTTGTCCCCATCTCCAGAGGATAAAGACAATGTTGCGTTCCATTTTATTTGCAACAAACATGGAGAGGTAATTGTTGTGAACTTTTCAAACTGTGATAACTTGTATATTTCTGAAGTAAAACACAAATCATGCCAACAGATGGTTGAGTTTATGTTTAAACATTGATAACTGATACTAATTTAATCAAAAACATCATCGAAAACCGACTACCTCGCTAAATGCGCGGCAGGCGATCATTGTCCTGTTCTGTTGCAGTTTGGGACAAACGCTTATTGCGAGTTGAGTTTGTCCCAACATTTACGAGAGAGGACAATGTTGTTGTCATTGGCAATGTTGTTATTTTACATTCCCTGCCATGAGGCAAAACGCCTTTTAGCTGGCAGCTCTTAGGGAACAAAGCACCACGCGTCGGCGAATCAGCATTCTGGTATGGATACTGCGTGGAGACGCAAGTACATTGTAGGTTAGAGCCACTAGGGCATTTTGCCTCGCCAAAATGTTAGATGTTTCTTCAAAAGGGGTGGAGGGGTGTGGGCGGTATGGCGTTTTGGGGCCTCTTCCCCTACAGCATAGTTTTGGCAAATTAATATTTCTATCTTTGGTTTTTGAACCTGTGCCGAGAATACCATCCGTAACCTTACCATATTTTGAATTTATTTTTTGCCATTTGTACACCCTCTGTGAATTGCATATATAATGACTACTCTTCAAACACATTTATTTCTTTGGAAATATGTACTATAATAAAAAAGGATCGCAATATTAGCAAAAAATGTGTCCCACTGACACTAATCGCCCCTTTGACTGTGCAGAATATTAAAACCAAATGCCCCTCTTATTCGCTGACTATGTTTGGTATGAGAAGAAATTGTTCAGTAAGTTCACTTTGCATTTCTCGCATCGGGGTGATTAAAAAGCATGAAAGGGATCTCATTTCCTCTACCATATTGTACTGAACCATTATGTTTGATTCTGAGTCATCCATTCTGCCAAAGCCTCCACAGAAAAAAGGCATTGGTGTTTCCAATCGGAGTACGATACAACTTATTTTGCCAAGTCGTCGATAAGAGTGAAACTTATGTTTGAATCTTTTCTATTTAGAAGGAGCATCTGCAGTTTCCAACACGGAGAGTTGAAACAAAACCAATATAGAAGTCAATAAATTAATCGTGCGGATCTGGCTTGCAATGAAAAGGGGAGCAAAAAAATAAGGAATTTAAAACAAATGTTTTGCTAAAGTTTTAATTCAGTTCTGTTCGGAACTTTTCCGTTCCTTCTGGTTCCGTAGCAGATTTCAAAGGATGGTTGCTATCCAGTTCCTATATTTTTCTGGACTTGGTCCACCTCCGACGTTTCCGCTGGCTCTGCATCCGCTGCTCTGCCGCGCTCACTTATCAACCATCGTCAGCGAGTTGGTTCATCCGCGTCTTCTGTTGTTCCTTCATCCATGGACAGCTTTTTCGGTCCTACTTCTCCTAGTGGATACAAACTTATTTTCAGCTCTGTAAATAAATTTCTTCTTATCAAATTAATTGCTCAATTAAAAAACTTTTTTCTTCGGAGCTGTCTGCTCCTGGCTGGAACGCAATTTGGAACTGAGCAGATGAAGCTGTTGGCATGTCAATTATGAGCTTTATTATTGGTTCGCGTTGCCTCGCGCGGTACCATCGGTGTGACGGAAGTTATTTGAAATATTTCTAAAATGTATGAATTTTCATGCTCAAATATAGCTTTGAGAGTAAACCTTAGGAATCGTTGCAGATAATTGTGGTTAGGGTTTTCAATACTTTCTGAGGTATTTCTTTTGTGGTTTAAAAATATTAATTTGGGGTCAACACATTTGAAGCTATTATGATTTATTTGGAAATTAATTATTGGGTAAACTGTTCTGCATCATCGTGAATGAGGCATCATAAGAAAAGCGAAGCATTTCGAGTTTATCGGTAGATATAAAAACGGTTCAAGTGGCAGCACAAATTGCTCGCGTTTTGCTAATAACTAGGTTAGCGGGTAGCGATAGCATGCTGGAGAAGTATCACAATCGGTGTTATTTATGCGTCTGCCTTTAAAAGCTAATTCTCCGATTATTTGCCTGCCTGATCAACTGGCGTAGCCGACTGATGATGATGGCGTGATGGCATCGACAGAATTTTACGGTGCACGGATCGGCCAGAATTTGCAGCCGTGAAAACCGAAAACGAATGCATATTCATAAGGATTAGGTAGAGTGCCGAACACGAAAGGAAGAACAGTTAAAATCTATCATTCTTTCCGTTCAGGATTTAACCACACGTTTGAGTGCTATCTTTAATGATGCATGATAAATCGTTGCGTGGAACAAACCGAATATTCGGTGAGATCCCGCTATGTCTGGAATAAATCAACTTCTGGAATTTGGAGGTATTTTTAATATGTATAATATTAAGAGGGCACAAGAGACCCTATTTGTATATTTGTTTCGAATTCTCATCAAACTTTGGATTTGAACATATCAATTTCAGTTTTACCAAAAATAAAACAATAGGGATTGTTGCCGTTATTATAAATTATTATTGGTAAATTTCTTTATAAATTTATTTGAAATTTGTTCGAAATATTGGAACAGAGAAAGGATTAAAAATGTATGATGAAAGGAAAGTCCTGAAATGAGTAATAAAATCCATAAATAAAGATAAGTCTTCCACAATTTTTTTTGCGAGTATTTCCTTCATGAGTATGAGCAAACATTTGAGACATATCAGAAATATGCAATTTCAAAATCAAACTATCAGTTTGTTGAAATGTATGTCCACGCTTCCAACAATCAGATGAATACCATGCTGCTTTAAATTTTTGATTTAATGTTTAATGTCGAAGGATCAAACATTCAAGTTTTAGGAACAGATAGATTCAAAGGGCGGAGATTGTTAATGGAATTCTAGATATTTTTAATTCTAAAAAAATGAACAATGCTGATGCTTATGCTTCATGAATCGTGCATTTGACCGGTGTCGTGTCTAAATGAATGAATAGTTTACGTCAAACCGAAATTTAAATAAACAATAAAAGAAAACTCAAAGGTTTTACGCACAGGTGACGTAGGTCTACGTTGTTCTATGTAATGGATTTTATTAGTACTAGCAGAACGGACTCTGCATTGTTTAGAGGCTGACAGTAAATCTTCATTCAATTATTTAGTTTACATCTGAACAAATAACACAACAACAATAATCAACAATTTGACGCCACAATACACTGTTCGAGGCCGTATCTCTCCATCCTCGGATACGCCCCACGCTCGCCAAGTCGTTTTGCACCTTGTCTGTCCATCTCGCTCGCTGCGCTCCACGCCGTCTCGTACCTGCCGGATCGGAAGCGTATACCATCTTTGCAGTTTATTTGGATTAAAATTTAAATAAAAATATTCGATTAGAACCGATGAAACAAAAATAAATTTTGAATTTTGTTTTAATTTATGATCGTGTGTCGTGTTTCGTTTGCGTTCGTAAAATCTGTTCGTTCCTGTATCAATTTCAAGTTTATAGTATTTGTTATAAAAGCTCAACTCATTATGGCACGCATGTGAGCTGCAAATAGGCGGCAAACAGGCGGCAAACAGGCGCCATGCCTCCGATCGCCATGCCAATCGATTGGCGCAATTTTATTTGAATATGCTTTACAATCAAATTGAATGATAGCTCAGATTTGAATAGTTGAATAGTAAAATGATTTCAAAAGATTCAAAATTTCTTGGCGCAAGTACGACTCAGACTCGCTCATTTCGTCTACGAATCGGCTGGAGAGCAGAAGTGCGCGAATACTTACAGTTCTTCAGTACTTCAGTTCTTGAAAGTTTAAGATTTTGCTTGAGTAATTTTAGTTTAATTTGAAGGTAAAATTAGTGCGTGAGTTTAAAAAAAAATAAGTGGTGTTAAATGTTCTGTGTTTTTCTTCCTAGTTTAGTGGACCGAGGTCCAATCGATTGCGTTTTCTGCTCAGATAACTTTATTAAAGTGAATTAGTACGAAAAAAGGTAATTAAATCTAATTATGTTGAGCAATTCCTTAAATTTAATGTGATTTCGTGTTGGACACGCAGCGCCCTGCGCTTTTTTCGTACGGCTGGATTTTCTGTCGCTAATCGGCGGCATTCATCATCTCATCGAGATTCCGTTCGTGGTATTCCTCCACGACTTCGTCCGTTGACCGTCCGAGGACCGTCCGACCCGTGTGCCCAGCGAAGGCCCGCCTCAAGCAGGTAGCCAAACGGAGGTGAGTGAGGTCGCTAGTTCATCGTAGCGAATATTCCACGTCGGTCGTTAACTGCCGACGGAAAGGTCCATTCCGTTACATTTTCGGACCAGTGTTTAGAGAGTGTAGGTTCGTCTTTCTGCGTGTCGTAAATTGCACGCCACGAACCTCGATCCTAACCAAAGGATAGAGGACACACCACTCCCCGCTCGGTGAACCGGAAAGGTACGCGAAGCCGGGTCGCTTGGGTACGTGTGCCTCTATTTGGCGGAGTCGATCGTCCCGGGGAAATCCAGGCCAAGTGCCACAACACTCACTCCGATCGAAATCGGAAGCTTCCGTTCCAGCCGCCACTCACTCCGCACCTTTAGATCGGCCATATCGCACACGGGTCACTTCCATCGCTGCGCGCCAAATCGCAGTACGGACCCGCCGGTGACCGCCATCTTCGAAGTAATCGTCGCCATCATCGAGACAACGATAGCCTCATCGTTCCCGCCAGCACCGAGTCATCAAAATCCTGCGCAGGTACGTGAAGAGCTTTTTATTACATGGCCATGTTTTGCTCTTTTCCATTCCGTACGATTTAATCGCGTCCAGTACGAATGAATGTTCTAAAATATAGAAAGTTTCAAATGAATTTTGTTGAGTTGGTTGAATTACGTTACGTTTAACGCCAGTTGGCAAATAAAACATACTCATTAAATTCAAGTATACCCGGTTCTTTTTTTACACGGATGGGTTTTAGTTGATTGCTACCTTTAGAGTTGATGAATCTATGAGTTAACCCCATGAAAAAATACACAAAAAATCAAAGAAAATTCAGGTGGTATTTAAAAAGCTGTGAAAAATCTGGTTAACCGGGAAATTAAAGAATACCAACCGTGTAAAAAAAATATTGGGTGTACGTTTCGTTCCGTTTTATTGCTCGAATGAGCGAACATTACTTCTGGGTTCCCTATGTTTCGTACGAATAAAGAGTCATAGTTAGTGCATGCGTTACGAAATTGATTACGAGTATTCCGCGAACCGTTCGAGAATTTCCCTGAGCGAAAAGGTCTCCAAAAGTCGGGCAAATCGAACACGACCGGTGGTCTCTCTTTGAGAGTGGCGCTAAAGCCACCGTTTAGCAAATCCTCGTGAACATTCCCCGAACGGTTACAAGGGTTGCTGTCCGAAATTCTTGCAATATGCCCTGCCCATCGTACCCTTCCGGCTTTAGCTACCTTCTGGATACTGGGTTCGCCGTAGAGTTGGGCGAGCTCGTGGTTCATTCTTCGCCTCAACACACCGTCTTCATGCACACCGCCAAAGATGGTTCTAAGCACCCGTTTCTCGAATACTCCGAGTACTTGCAAGTCCTTCTCGAGCATTGTCCATGTTTCATGTCCGTAGAGGACTACCGGTCTTATCAGCGTCTTGTACATGACACATTTGGTGCGGTGGTGAATCTTTTTTAACCACAGTTTCTTCTGGAGCCCGGTGTAAGCCAGACTTTCACAGGTGATGCGCCTTCGCACTTCACGACTAACATTGTTATCAGCCGTTAGCAAGGATCCAAGGTAGACGAATTCCTCGACCACCTCGAAGGTATCCCCGTCTATCGTAACACTGCTCCCAGGCGGGCCCTGACACGCTCGGTTCCGACTACAAGCATGTACTTTGCCTTTGACGCATTCACCACCAGTCCAACTTTTGTTGCTTCACGTTTCAGGCGGGTGTATAGTTCTGCCACCTTTGCAAATTTTCGGCCGTTGTTCATGTCATCCGCGAAACCAATAAATTGACTGGATCTGTTGAAAATCGTACCCCGGCTGTTACACCCGGCTCTCCACATGACACTTTCTAGCGCAATGTTGAACAACAGACACGAAAGTCCACCACCTTGTCTTAGCCCCGGCGTAATTCGAACGAACTAGAGAGTTCGCCCGAAATCTTCACACAGTTTTGCACACCATCCACCGTTGCTTTGATCAGTCTGGTAAGCTTCCCAGGGAAGCTGTTCTCGTCCATAATACGTCCATCGTCCATCTACGGACTTATTTTACTGCGACGATTCTTAGCGCGAAACAACGGACACGAATAGGAACATGGAACGTTTTAACCCTAGCCCAGCAGGGTAAATTGGCACAACTTGCCAATGAGGCACGCCGCATGAAGCTTGAGATCCTGGGACTGAGTGAAGTCCGTTGGCCAAACTTTGGAGAACACAAAACGCCGTCGGGACAAGTTCTGCTATACTCTGGTTTACGAGGTGAACACGCTCCCCGGCATCGCGGAGTTGGCTTTCTACTAAGCGCTCAGGCACACTCTGCGCTTATGAAGTGGGAACCTATAAGTGAAAGGATAATCGTTGCCAGATTTAGAACACGGGTCCGAGACCTTACTATAATCCAATGTTATGCGCCAACCGATGCTGCCGATCTGCAAGACAAAGAGAACTTCTACAGTCAACTCAATGCCGTCGTAGATAGAATTCCGAAGGGTGATATCAAGATCTGTTTGGGCGACTTCAATGCGAAGATCGGATCCGACAATTTGAACCATGAGCGCATTATGGGACGCCATGGTCTCGGAGAAATGAGCGAAAACGGAGAGCTGTTCGCAGAATTTTTTGGTAATAACGACATGGTGATCGGGGGATCGCTCCCGTGACGGCTTTACAGAAAATCAAATCGACCACATCTGCATCAGCCGAAAATGGAAACGGAGCCACCTTGATGTACGGAATAAACGTAGTGCCGATATCGCGTCTGATCACCACCTCCACATCGGCGAAATACGCCTGCGCATTGCGCAGATTCGTCGGCAGGAGGAAAGAGTTGGACGGCGATTCAACACACGCCGACTGGAAGATGCCACGGTGAAACGGTCCTTCATTGAAGAACTGGAGACGCGTGCTGCAGATATTCCGGAAGGTGGCGGCGTGGAAGACCAATGGACCGCCATCAAGAATCCTTCATCGCCACCAGCGAGAACAATCTGGGTGAACTACGCACCCAGAGAAAACAATGGATCACCGATGAGACCTGGAGGAAGATAGAGGAGCGAAGAGAAGCCAAAGCCGCGATAGAGCGATTGAAAATCAGAGAAGCCAAAGTCATAGCTCGTCAACGATACGCGGCTCTTGAGAAGGAAGTAAAACGCTCATGTCGACGGGACAAGCGAGCGTGGGAAGACTCTCTGGCCGACGAAAGAAAGAGAGCCGCCGCAACCGAGGACATTCGCCTCCTCTTTGATATCTCACGACGCTTAAGCGGGGGGAAAATGAATGCAACGATGCCTGTGAAAGACGCTAATGATCAGTTATTGAACGACCCAACTGACCAGCTGAAACGCTGGTTCGAGCACTTTGAACAACTTTTTCAAGTGCAAGCCCGGCGATCACCACCTCGGCATGATCTGCCTAGGATCCGCCATCACTGCTAGAGATTCAAACAGCCATTAAAAGCATGAAATCGAATAAATCCCCAGGGGTCGAACGCATATCAGCCGAGATGCTCAAAGCTGACCCCATGACATCCGCTCAACTACTGCATCGTTTATTTCGTAATATCTGGGACACCGGTCGACTGGATGCAAGGTATCTTAGTGAAGGTGCCCAAAAAGGGCGACCTGACTGTATGCGATAACTGGCGAGGCATTATGTTGCTGTGTACCGTTCTCAAAGTTCTGTGCAAAATTATCCTAGCCCGGATTCAGGAGAAGATCGATGCGACTCTCCGGCGGCAGCAAGCCGGATTCCGTGCCGGAAGATCCTGTGTGGACCATATTGTCACGCTCCGCATCATTTTGGAGCAGGTCAACGAATTCCAAGAGTCCCTTTACTTGGTATTCATTGACTACGAAAAAGCTTTCGACCGTCTCAATCACGAGAATATGTGGGGCGCCCTGAGACACAAGGGGGTTCCTGAGAAAATCATCAGCCTCATTGAAGCACAGTACGAGGCCTTTTCGTGTAGAGTGCTGCACAATGGGGTCTGTCCGACCCTATCCGGGTCGTAGTTGGTGTGAGGTAAGGATGTATTCTATCACCGTTACTGTTCCTCATCGTAATCGATGAGATTCTGGTAGATGCGATTGACCGTGAACCAAACCGCGGGCTGTTATGGCAGCCTATAACCATGGAGCACCTAAACGACTTCGAATTGGCGGATGACGTTGCACTACTCGCGCAACGGCCCTCTGATATGCAGAGTAAGCTCAACGACCTTTCCGAGCGCTCCTCCTCGGCAGGTTTAGTCATCAACGTCAACAAAACCAAATCGTTGGATGTAAACACGGTAACCCCTTCCAAATTCCCAGTAGCCGGGCAATCAGCGGAGAATGTTGAAAGCTTTCAATATCTTGGTAGCCAAATGGCGTCAAACAGTGGTACCAAGTTCGACATAGGCGCACGGATCAACAAAGCAAGGGCTGCCTTTGGGAGTTTAAGAAATATCTGGAAAACAGGCAGATAATTGAACGCACCAAAATACGAATTTTCAGCTCTAACGTGAAATCTGTGCTGTTATACGCTAGCGAAACATGGTGTGTATCAGTGGAGAACACTCAACGGCTGCAGGTGTTCATCAACAGATACCTGCGGTATATAATTCGGGCCTGGTGGCCTCACAACTGGATTTCAAACAACGAGCTCCATCGTCGTTGTCACCAGAGGCTGATAGCAACAGAAATTCGGGATCGGTAGTTGGGCTGGATCAGCCACACTCTACGTAGGGGCGGAAACGAAATCTGTAAACAAGCATTAGACTGGAACCCAGCGGGACATCGCAGCAGAGGCAGACCCAGAGGCTCATGGCGGCGAAGCCTCAATAAAGAAATAAAAGAAGTCGACCGAAATCTAACCTGGCAACAGGTTAAAGCGATAGCCGGGCAACGCTCAGGATGGAGATCTTTCAAGTCGGCCCTTTGCACCACCGGAGGTGTACAGGATCCATAAGTAAGTAAGTCTACGCGGTCTATACTGTCGTATGCCGCCTTGAAATCAATGAACAGATGGTGCGTTGAGACCTGGTATTCACGGCATTTTTGAAGGATTTGCCGTACAGTAAAGATTTGGTCCGTTTTATAGCGGCCATCAATGAAGCCGGCTTGATAACTTCCCACGAACTCATTCACTAATAGTGACAGACGTCGGAAGATGATCTGGGATATCACTTTCTAGGCGGCATTAAGGATGGTGATCGCTCGAAAGTTCTCACACTCCAGCTTGTCGCCTTTCTTGTAGATGGGACATATAACCCCTTCCTTCCACTCCTCCGGTAGCTGTTCAGTTTCCCAGATTCTGACTATGAATTTGTGCAGGCAAGTGGCTAACTTTTCCGGGCCCATCTAGATGAGCTCAGCTCCGATCCCATCCTTACCAGCTGCTTTATTGGTCTTTAGCTGTTCGATGGCATCCATCGTCCGCTGAACTGACGTAGTCATCTCCTCCGCTGTATATGTGTATATATCAAATTTTGAAGGAAAGTCTTTTTACTTCAACCAAGTTTTCCAAATTCCATAAAAAAAATTACCATTTCGGGAGAGCAGCCAACAGCATACTTTCTTGTGGCGCACGGCAGGAAAGGAGCGATGAGAGCAACAGAAAGTCCGTCAACTTTGTATGTAGCGTAGCGTAACACTAGATAAAAGCGTATTCCCATTTATAAACACGAAAATACCATGAAATCAAATAAAGGAATGGGACGAGATAAATAATTGATAATAAATAGGACAAATAAGACCAATAAGACAAAAAAGACAAATAAGTTCCCCCAGGAATTCCTCTGGATTTTTGTTCAGAAATTTCTCCGGGATTTCCTTCAGGAATACCCCCGAAAGTTCCTCCAGGAAATCCTCCGGAAGTTCCTCCAGTAATTCCTACCTCAGAAAGTATTGATCAAAACCCTAACCACAATTAGCTGCAACGATTCCTTTTGATACATAATGCAAGTTTTACTCTCAAAGCTTTCTTTAAGCATGAAAATTCATACATTTTAGAAATATTTCGAATAACTTTCGGATGTTTCTTCATGAATTCCTCCGGGGTTTCCTTCAGGAATTCGGAAGTTCCTCCAGGAAATCCTGCGGAAGTTCCTCCAGGAATTCCTCCGGAAGTTCATTGCGTCCACTTTGATTGAGATTCTTCAAAGGTATTCCCTGTCCGATTAACTCTCACTTTCACCAACTTTCTCATGTAAAATTTTTGACCCGGAAAAGGATCAATTAACTGTGTGTAATACGGTTAATCATTGTTAATCAATTTCGAATCACTAATTCAACAACAACTAATCATGAGTCCGAAACATGAGGAACTCGAGTGCTGCTACTGACCGATCACATGTTTTCCCGATAAACTGCAGCAGACGCCATCGTTGAAGTTGATTTCTCTGCAGCAACCTCTGGGAGGCCATAACCGATGCTGATGGCATTCCGTGGCGATCGCACTCCGCGAAATCTCCTTCAACAAACTGAAAATTTTAGATAAATCTGCAAGTTGCTGACTTTTGATGTCTGTGTTTGCAGTACACGCGCGGGATTGATTGGTCACCCATTTCTAAGCTTTTAAACAATTATCGTTGCTTAATAATTGAAAATCAATACTTTTAGAAGGCTATATATAAAAATCGAAAATCCATCGAGAAACGGCTGATATATTAACGATCAAAGTGTCTCTCATTTTCGTAACGCTCTCTGATTTCATAATCTCAAAGTGAACCCCGATATAGAAAACACAGACGTAGTCCTACATTGAAAAACCTCGTGTAACATTTACACCAGTATTCTTGTTTACGAACGAACGATGTTTTTGAACGAATTCATAAGTTAAATCAGCATAAGTAAATCAAGGTCTATTGAATCCTGCCCTTCACAACCAGCCTGTGGGACAATAGATCAAAAGGACAAAACATCGAATGAACAAATTTAAAAATTCTTCTATGCAATCTACCCGATCGAAACAAAATTTTGAATTATATGTTGAGAATATGCTTCGGTTCGAAAGCCTCCATTTGAGAGACATGAGTGATTTGTTTTTCGAAAAACTCAGTTGTTTCGTTGCAAGAGGATTGGAAGCATCCTTTTACGCTTCTCGGAAGCCTCTTTAAGCAGCTCGGAGGACTCTTTTCAAGAGGCTTGGAGGACTTCTATCAAGGGGTTAGGAAGCCTTCTTTCAAGAGACCCGGAATCCTCCTTTCAAAAGCTTGAGCTTGAGCTTGAACTTGATTGACTGCCCGTAGTTGCTACTCCATTATGACCAGATCAGCTGTTCTTGCACAGAGAACCAACAGATGTTTGCTTGGGACTAGCACTCATCTTCAATGTACAAGTTTTGGTGATCTCAGTTGTTAGGTCATGGCGCCTGCCACGTCAGAATGCAAGTCAATGTAGGGAAGGGAGAGGAAATGATGATGTAATCACTCACCCACTGCAAGCCGAATATACCTCTGCACTTGCCACCTGATCATAAGGAATTTATTGGAATTATTGGGTTAGCTTCAAGAGGCAGAGGGTCCGTCTTGGTTAACGAGCTGCCAATGTGATGGGATTGGAGAAAGCATTTGATGGAATTTCTAATTGGATGAAGGGAAACGAGCTTTTTGGTTCATTTCCAATTCTAGAATAGTCAAGTTGAAGATTTAGGATAGAAATGGAAACGGTATGAAAATTCATTTCCAGTTCTAGCGATTGCTAGAACATGAGAAATATAGAGAAAGATACAAAGTAGGAGAATGGAACGGACCTGGGATTGAACCCACGACCTCCTGCATATGAGGCAGAAGCAGTAGACATATGACTACCAAGCCCGTTCCCGGAATCGTCCCTTCAAAAGGCCCAAAAAGTCATCTCCAAGAGGCTCGGAAGCCTACTTTCAAGAGGTTCGGAAACTGTCTTTCAAGGGGCCCGGAAGCCTTCTATTAAGCTTTTTTCTTCAAGATTTTTTGCTTTTTCTTTACTTTTTTTTTGTATAAGGCTCAAAAGGCTATTTTCAAGAGGCACGGAAGGCTCCTTTCAAGAGTCTCGAAAGCCTCCTTTTAAAAAGCTTGGAAGCATACCTTCAAGAGGCTCGGAAGCCTTCTTTAAAGAGGCCCAAAAGCCTCCTTTCAGGAGACCCGGTTGTCTTCTTTTAAGAGGATTTTCCATTAGGCATTTATCTATAAAAATTCTACCTTTTTTCTTTTCTCCTTCTTTTAAAAGGCTCAACAGGTTTGTAAGATTTTTTCCAAGAGGCTTGGGAGCTTTTTTTCGCTATACCATATATCGGCCATAGAATCCAAATATTATGTATTTGCTTTCGTCAGAAATTATGACTTGATTCCAAAAGTTATCCTTGTTCAAGCCATACTTTAAACAAGTATTTTTTCAACAATTATTTTTTTTGTATTGATACATATCTTAGTATCTCTTCTCTCCGCCTCATTAGACAACTTGGGAGCACTCGTTATCGATCAATCATCAAGATCAGTTAACGTAAGGTTTTTGTGGCGCTTATGCGATCAATCACCGATTTAATGGTCATACGGGGTCCAGCCAGAATTCTCGCATTTTCGTAAGCTAATTTGCACTGATTATGTAGACTTAGGATAAGTTTTCTTTCATCAGGGATCGTCTCTTTACCTTTTTGACCCATGGTGTCGTTATCTTTCCACGCCAAGCTCAATCAAAACAATAACTCTGATTGATCTAGCATTCAGTATTGAGTAAACTGTTGCTAAGCACCACTTTTTTTTAAATTTTTCTAACTAATTTTATTTGCTAATTATCTAATACATGCATTCATCTCTTATACTAGGTGTTCCGTGTTTTCTTAACACTATCATCCTTATTTGCTATGTTACATTTTTAGTTATTATTAATACATTTCAATTGCCTCTGGCAGTTAGGATATTTCCTTTGGTTGAATTGAACCTTGTAGGTTTTACAATGTTTTCAACTTAAACTAAACTTAACCTATTTTATACTTAGGGTTAAGGGTATGCGATAACACATTGTTTCCTAACGAAACGAAACGAAATTTAAAATGTCTATGTTGATTCGAAACGAAACGAAACGAAATATAAATTTACTTTCGAGTCTTCGAAACGATACGAAATCAGGGTCCATTTAATTCTAAATTTTTCGAAACGAAACGAAATTTAATTTTTTTTCCGCGGAATTTTTATTAAATTGGTTTTATATTATGTACGGAATTTCGATTTCACTTTTCAAAGTCAAATAACTGTTTTGCGATTTGTTCAATGGGATTGTATAAACTCGTCTTATGACAAGGGCAAAAGCCAAATGTTGTTTGGCCTTATGTGGCATTTGACCGAACAAACAATTTAGCCGAAACCCATCTAGCCTAAACTTATTTCGCCGAAAATGTCGTTTGATCGAAAGGTACATACTGTCGAAAATGTCGTTCAGCCGAACAGTTCCTTTGGCTGAAAGAATCCAAGTCGGGTGGTTTAATCCCCGGAAATAGGCAATTAACTTTAATTGAACTGAACCTGAGTTGCGTGCTCTTGCCTACGCAATTCGGTCGGGTCTGAGCTTGACGACCGACTGGCAAATAGCTTACACAACCTCACTTGATCAGTACAGTTGCTGATGAAGAATGTGTATAGCCGCCAGACATTCTAAATACTCATGCTCCTCTAATGTGAACGTGTACTATACACATGTGGAAGTGTTGGCTTGAGAAATGGATTGCGAGTGATTTGACTATGCGTCCAATTTGGGAATCTCGAGCTCGTTCCGTAGCCGCAAGGTTGCGAAGGCCGACGGAGGTCCTTCGTAGCTTAGTTGGTGAAATCAGCAGTCTAGCGTACTGTAGGGTCATGGGTTCGAATCCCATCGAAGAGAAAATGGTTACCTCCAATACATTTTCCAAATCAATATCTTCCACATAATGTACATAATGTACATATTCACATATGAGTTTTCACAACATTGTAAATGAAAGAATCCGTTGACCGAATAGCTCAATTGGCCGAAATGGTCGTTTGATAGAAAGAACCATTTTGCCGGAATGAACATCTTGCCTAAAGTGTCGGAGTGTTTTGCAGAAAGGTCAATTCGGCAAAACGTCATTTTCGGCCAAACGATTATTTCAACCAAATGGCAGTTGGCCAAATTACATTTTCGGTTAAACCATTTTCGACCCAACAACCGTTTCGGACAAACGTTTACATAATTCCGCCAAATGGAATTCGGCTTACAGTGTTAGTCGGCCAAGTGACATTCGAACAAATGGTTTTTCGCCAAATGACTTTCGACCAAACGGCAGGAAGAGCCATTTTGCCGAAAGGTGTTTGGCCAAATTTGGACCCATCTGGCCGAAAATGTCATTTAACGAAATGGATATATGACCGAAAACATCGTTTAGTTATTTGGCAGGAAAAGTCGTTTGGCCGTTAGGTCATTTGACCGAAAACACCGTTTGCCGAAAAAGTCCTTTGGCCGAAAAGGTCATTTGGCCATTTAGGCCATTTAGCTGTATGATCCGTTCGGCCAAATGGCCCTTTCTGTCAAACGACCATTACGACCAAACTGCATTTTCGGCCTGTTGACTCATTCGGCCAAACGACAATTTCGGCCACCAACCAGTTAGAGACAACGTTTTTTTTCGGCCGATTGTCGCTTTGGCCAAATGAAATTTTCACCATGTATGACCGTTTCGCACGAAATTTGTCGGCTAAACGACCCCTTTCAATTTTTTTTGTAATTTTCTGTAGAATTTTCGAAGAATTTCCTAAATGAAAAGTGAATGTTCAAATTTTAAAAAGGTTTAGTGGAAATTAAATCACGCGGAAGAATACTGTACGATTGAAACAACTGTTTCTTTGTTGCTTCGAACATCAAGAACATTGTTGTTTCAATCTTCAAATTTGTTGTTTCAACACTGATTCACTGTTTTATTCAAACAAACTGCATTGTTTTTTCCAATCCTGCATCGTATGACTTAAACAATAAATATTTCGTCGAACTCACACTCCATAGAACATGTGTCTACACTGAACCCAAACATCATCGCCTAAAAGAATGATTAGTCATTCCCTGTGCTTTAAAAATGCATCCTTCCGTTTCCATATGATAAACACAAATGAATGCAGTATCGTCAAGCTATCGGATGAATATCATCAACTTTTACAATGTATATATTTTAGTTTTAGAACGCATTGTCATATAATTTCAGTGATGTTCTACTGCGACGGAATGTCGTTTTATATGCGAATGATTAATTGATTCCTCATGCCCTATAACGATAATCATCCACTTTTGGTTGGATTTTCTGATGCTTTCTATTATGCTACTGGTCTTGGCACAGTCGTTAGTTCGCAAGCCACAGGCGACGGTCGCATCATAATTTGGCAGTATAAAATCGATTATAGGAGATGCTGTGAATCGAAAAGCTGGTAAGATAAAGAGAGAAACTATCGTCAAACAGATTTGGATTATTAGTTGATATTATATTATTGCAGAATCAGAAGAAATACCATAAATCCTGATTCAATGACAGATTAAATTTGACGTCGATCTAAACCGGATGATACGTTGCAGCTCCGGAGCTATCTACCGCAATCTGAAGAAAATATTCCGTCTGTGGGCGCAGCTCGTCTTGCTGTTTGTGAAATCGATTGATGTCCTCATCGAGAGTGTTTATCTGTACTTTTGTGTTACTGCTTGCGTCGAATAAATGCCATTGCAGTGAGGATAACAACGATGTGGAGTTGCCATGAATCGAGGAACCGAGGAATCGCCAAAAACTAGGAAACCTGTGAGTCAGACTGTACGCGGATCAAAGGCGTCAATGGTAACCAATACCACCTGCGGCCTGACTCTAAATTTGCCTGATCAAAATCGCTTCACCACTCGGCAAACTGCACAGAAGATCAACCGTTACCTGCTACATAAAACGGAATTGCTAAATACAACGTAGAAATGCGACAACCAATTCGGAGTTTTCGTCAGATGCTGCCTTCGGATACCGGGTTAAATATCAATTCCAAACGAACCACCCGCAGTTTTGATTTTGTGTCTAATAACCTTCTATGGATATTTTATTCAATAAAGTTCAGTATCGAAACAAGCATGATAATAAACGTATAAAACCATTGAATAATCAACGTTTTTTTTTCATGATGTCCAAGATTCTGTATAATTCCTAATTCAGGCATCAAAAGGTATTCTTCAGTTGGCTTGAAACTGATTTTCATTCAGAGAAGAAATTTCAATCGATTGTTTATAGTAATATATTCATTCGATAGTAAATCAACAAGTCACCCATGTTTCTATCGTAAAAACATATGGTTTTTGGATAACTTTCTTTTGAAAACTTGTCATCCAGTATCAGTGGTAGTCGGATGAGAATCATCCACTATATGTATGATGTTCGTTGTATGGCAAGAGTGAATCAGTTTTCATTCACATTCAAAATGATCTTTTGGCTCAGTGTAGACGATAGACGTCGCTAGCCGCACGGTCACGAAGCCCACAAAATATGATGTCATCATATTTTCGATGGAGTAGTTTCGCAGAAATTTCGTAAGAAAAAACAACCATGAATATTGTTGTTATGATGTATTATTTGCAGGGTTCGTACTTTTTGTTTCGGTGAGTCAAAATCGATTTTTTGGTCAAAGGAGAATCTTTATTGGAAGTCTGTGGCGAGAAACATTTCACTCGCTCTTTTTTCTTTAAAGCAGGCTTAAAAAATAAACGAAAATGTGCCTACTCAATGATTTTTTTTATTATTCCATCATTCTTACGCCTCATTCGTTTTTCAGTGCGCGCTTATGAAAAAAATAAAGCCGCAATGGGATTAGAACCTGGAACACCAACAAAAATAGCACTGAATTGCGCTTACTTTAGCCATACCTCCACGTTGACTGCTTGTTGGGATAGGTATTTGTTGCATAAAGGCTACCCTTTCCTGCAACGGTGAGAGCACGAAAAAGATAAAAGAAGTGAGAAAACAAGCAAATCAACTTTTCGCGGATCGAACAGTGAGGGATAAATAGTTCTCTCATCAGGTCTTTTTTTCTTTCCTGCAGAATGATTTTTCGGTGAAAATCTGCGTGAGTGAGCGTCATCTGCTCGTGAGAATTAGTGTGCATTACGATCCCTGATTATTTAACAGTGATAGCTTAGAATCATGGTTAAAACAAATATATACCAGAGTTGAATCAACTAGACTGTGTCTAGTCTGTTGGTATAATTCAAGAAACAAACCAGTGATCTATCGCGTATGGACCGTATGGTTGATTCAACCCTATTTGCGGTTGTATAAACAATAAATATTTTTATTGTTGCAGAATCCATATGGTTGATTCTAACACATTTTTCTCTGTGTAGCAATTGGGAAAAAACATGCAAATTCTATTAAATTTCCTATGGAGTTTCCGTACACTTTTCCGCGAAAACTCTGAAGAATTTTCCGTGAAAACTCCGGATGATTGTAATAAAAAATTTCCACGCCGATTCACGCCGCCGCCGCCAACCAAAATTCTGACAAACGCCGCCGCCGACGATTTTTAGACCGGCGCAC
The DNA here is from genome assembly GCF_024139115.2 of Armigeres subalbatus. NCBI lineage: Eukaryota > Metazoa > Arthropoda > Insecta > Diptera > Culicidae > Armigeres > Armigeres subalbatus. The sequence continues at coordinate 230,632,326 of NC_085141.1, read as the reverse complement.
ACCTCTAGTGCTAATAGAATACTAAGTTACTAAGTTAAAAAGCAGATCAAGTTCCATTTGGAATGTAGAACCATTGAAGAAGAAGTAAGCGTTAATAGAAAAAATTGTATAACATAAAGTTTTGGAAATAGTTTTATGATGTAGTTCAGCGGCGCAGCCAAAATTTTGATAATATAAAGTATGGTTTAAGTTTAAATTTGTTTCGAAATTCCGCGGAATTCCGTTAAATTTCGTGAGAAGCTGGTTTTTTCAAGCGAATTTTTTGTAATTTTACGAAACGAAACGAAATGAAGAAATCAGATTTCGCCATGCTCAAATTTCGCGAAATTCCGCGGAATTTCGTTTCGAACTACCTGAAACGAAATTTTTCGAAATACCGCATATGCTTACTAAGGGTACAAGGAGCCAATCGTTGCAATCTCTCTTTTTGTCTAAAATTGGAATTCTTTTTCGGACATTTGTTGCAATGTCTCAATATTAGGAATTCTATGAAGTTCATTGGTACTATACCACGGAGGCAACTTCAGAATCATTTTGAATCGTCTGGAGTGCCTTCTTTCTGGTATTGCAGCAACTAGTCCATATTGGCAGCAGGGCATACTACATGGCTGGTCTAAAAATTTGTTTGTAAATCTAAAGTTTGTTCTTAAGACAAAGTTTTGATTTTCTGTTTATAAGTGGATATAGACACTTAATATATTTGTTACATTTGGCTTGAATGCCTCCAAAAAGTTCATATTTGACCCAGCAGAAGTCCTAAATATATAGCTTCGCTAGACTAATTAATTGGAACCCCATTCATAGTGACAATATGTCTGCTAGAAGGTTTCAAATAAGAAGCTCTCGGCTTATGTGGGAAAATTATAAGCTGAATTTTGGAAGCATTCGGGGAAATTTTCCATTTTCGCAAGTAAGTGGAGAAAATATCCAAACTTTTTGGCAATATACTACAAATGACACGAAGGCTTCGCCCTTTGGCTGAAGGCCCGTGTCATCTGTAAACAAAGATTTTTGACACCCTGGTGGTAAATCAGGTAAGTCAGAAGTAAAAATGTTATACAATATGGGCCCCAGTATGCTGCCTTGGGGAACACCAACTCTTACAGGTAATCTATCAGATTTAGAATTCTGATAGTTTACCTGCAGTGAGCGATAAATAATTTTGGATCAGTTTAATAATGTACAGAGGAAAATTAAATTTCATCAATTCTACAATCAAACCTTCATACCAAACACTGTCAAATGCTTTCTCTATATCAAGAAGAGCAACTCCAGTCGAATAACCTTCAGATTTGTTACGCCGAATTAAATTCGTTACTCTTAATAACTGATGAGTGGGTGAATGCTCATGGCGAAAACCAAATTGCTCATCAGCAAAAATATAATTGTCATTAATATGAACCATCATTCTATTTAAAATAATCTTTTCAAACAGTTTGCTTATTGAAGAAAGCAAACTGATTGGGCGATAACTAGAAGCCTGCTATGCACCACTAAAGTGTGCTAGCCGCTAGCGTCACTGCATACATGTGTTTCACGAAATTTCGTCGCCCGTAATACTTTGCAACTTATCGCTGAGATAAGGAAAGCCTCGCATTTCCGCACATCCTTTTGATAATCAAGTTTATTTGCTTTCTTCTTCAGTAAGCCAAAGGGCTTACTCACAAATAACGCCACAAAAAATAAGAATTACAACTATTACCCCCTTATGTCACATTTTGTTCGGTCACGTTGTGCAAAACCTTCCACCATGTGGAAGCGATTTTATTTGTGCATGTGACCTAATCATGTATAACATGTAACAATTTTCTTCAATCGAAGTTCAGTTTGCTTTCATCGGATAAGCCTGCTCACTGATGGTTCCGTACGAGGGTCTTAATTATCGGAAGCTTGGCATGGGCTTTCATGCCTGGATTATTACTCGCAGGTAGGAAGCCATTTGCAAGACGTTGGTAAACCGTGGCAAAGTTGTAAGCCTTTTGTTCGAAAGTTGGCACCAAGACGAGGTAGGCTGATATCGTCTTTAACTTTTAAGTAGCATTTCTAACCATGTAGGTACATAGTCATCGCTTCTATCAGAGGTTAGAATATCCACTTAGGGAACGACACAGTCTGGTTACACGAATGTTGTTCTCGCTGTGTTTCGAACAAGTGCTACAAGGGTAATAAAACTGTGAGCTAGGTTTTAGCTGCCGTTGAATGAATAAAACATTTAATTTCAGAAAGTTCATGATATAGCGCGGTTCAAGAGGGTAGAGCAAATATGTTTCATTTTCACAAATAGATTTACTGATCTTTTGTTTATGTTTCAACCCATAAAGGAACTGCCAGACATCACACAATTCTATATTATAATTTATTTTAATCTCTCATCAGAATTGCAACAAAAGACATGCAATAAAACGCAAAAATGGAAAGGCGAGAAATAAAGCTAATTGTCAAAGCGTAAATTTTTTATTACCGCCTAATGAATGCAACAATTAAATTGGCACTTCTTTAGTTGGTAGCTTCATTGCTTTATGTTTTCGCTTTCGCGATGTAATTAGAATTAGCAAGTCGAATTATATTCAATGGTTTAGCCATTCGAACCAGTTTTCTGATTTCTGTTGGCTTTTTATTATTATTATATCAGGGAGAATAGTTGCTCTACTAACATCAATATACCATATCTGGTCTTGGGGGTTAAGTAATTGAAGTGTTTGTTTGTGAAACTGTATATGTGACATTTTTGGCCAAAACGAGTTTTTCATTTATTATACAGGGGCAACCCCTCCTTAGGCCATTGTGAGTAGTGGTTCTTGTCAAGGATGTGGTGGGATTTGACTAGGGGCTCACACTCCTATAACCTTAACGATTTTGTTGTTGGGGATGTTACCCCAACTTGACGCTAGGCGTAGCCAACTAGTGTCTCCATCTGCATACGTGTCTTCTAACACACTTGATGGCGGTCATGGTAAATCCCACTGAGCAGGCCCAACGAAGAACAGCTCCGACGGTGGTTGCGTTCTTATCCACGTGCGGGCTGGAGAGGCTGAACGACAACTCGGCAGCAGAAAACGGTAGATTGAAATGCAAATTTCATAAAACTTTCCATTTTTTGTTTACAAAATAAGTTACGCCCAAATTGCAAATCAGTCCTGAATATCTGTGGAGATCTGAACTGCCGCTAACCATAAGTCAGTCCCATTTGTATATGAATGCCATATACAAATGGAACTGACTTGCGATTCACGGCACTGTGTAGCGCTCGGAGGGCCTTCCTTCTCTCTTCAATAACACGACGCGTATCGACCGACCACCAGCGGAATGCTTTACGTTCTGGCCGGGTGCTGGTTTGCGGCATGTAGGCTAGTATCAAGGACGGTTTGGGTGACGTCAGGAAGCGTTGTGGATGTGTTGCGTTCAAATTCGTTGTCTACAGGTTCGGAAGGTTATTTCAGAAGCCATTAATGTTGCGCTGCAGACAGACGTTGACCTCCTACGGTAGTGTAGGGTTTGTGAAACGAGCAAGCAAGCCGATCACATGGAAGGTAGGGCCGATTTGTTCGACGTTTTCTTCTTCCTCTTCTTCTATGGCTCTACATTCTAACTAGAACTTGGCCTAGCTTTTCCACTTAGTATTCTATTAGCATTTCTTCAGTTATTAATTGAAAGCTTTGCATGAGTATGTATCTTGTGTGGCAAGTACAATGGATACACTATGCCCAGGGAATCGAGAATGTTTCCAACCCAAAAACACCCTAGACCCGACCGAGAATCGAACTCGCCATCTCCGGATTGGCAATCCTACGCCTTTGCTCACAAGGCTACTGGAGACCCTGTTCGACGTACCAGTTGAGTTGTGCTGGTCAGGGGGGAAGACACCTGGTTGTGTGTTGGGATGATGACCCCCGTATGTATCTGGAGAGGTGCTATGATCAACGGGAGATTCTTGTTCAGTCAGATTTGGGTGCTTCCTGGCCTGCAGGGGTGGGGCTCAATTCCAAAAAATAATTTTTGGGATGCACATGAATGCTGGTAATACTTACAGCCAGCATCAGACGTTCTAACAGAAGAACAGTCGAACTGCATGGTTGACACGTTGCTCCTCAATGTCCTGATTCCCACGTCGTCCATCGGGGAAAACATACGCGTTCCGAGTATGTCAGTGGCTTGATACTTTATTTATTATTTATTTATTCAGACTAAGGCCGAAGTGGCCTGTACAGTACATAAGAGTCTTCTCCATTCGGCTCGGTCCATGGCTACACGTCGCCCACCACGCAGTCTACGGAGGGTCCGCAAGTCTTCTTCCACCTGATCGATCCACCTTGCCAGCTGCGCACCTCGCCCGTCGAATCGTTGTCGAGAACCATTTTCACCGGTTTACTGTCCGACATTCTGGCTACGTTCTCGGTCCACCGCAGTTGTCCGATTTTCGCGGTGTGAACGATGGATGGTTCTCCCAACAGCTGATGCAACTCGTAATTCATTCGCCTTTCCACGTACCGTCAGCCATCTGCACCCCACCATAGATGGTACGCAGCGCTTCTCTTTCGAAAACTCCAAGTACGCGTTGGTCCTCCACGAGCATCGTACAGGTCTCGTGTACACGCAGTTTTTTTACACGGTTTGGTTTTATTCGTTTAAGACCTTCAGCGTCAATGAAACAATGAGTTAACCCCACGAAAAAAATCACAAAAAAATCAAAGAAAATTCAGGGGGTATTTTAAATGCTGTGGAAATTCAGGTTAACCAAGAAATTAATGAATTTCAACCGCGTAAAAAAACTGGCTGTACGTAAAGGACTACCGGTCTAATAAGCGTTTTGAAGATCGTTAGCTCATTAGGGCGGCGAACTCTATTCGATCGGAGCGTCTTGCGGAGTCCATATTACGTACGATTCCTGGCCCCGATGCGTCTCCGAATTTCTCTGCTGGTATCATTTTCGGCAGTCACCAGTGAGCACAAGTACTCAAATTTTTCTACCAATTCGATTTCGTCACCACCGATGCAAACTCGCAGTGGGTGGCTCACATTGTCGTCTCCTGAACCTCTTCCTATCATGTACTCCGTCTTCGACGTGTTGATGACTAGTCCAAACCGGTTAGCTTTCGTCTTCAGTCTGATGTAGGCTTCCTCCATCCTCTCAAAGTTACGTGTCATAATATCAATTTCGTCGGCGAAGCCAAATAGCTGGACGGACTTATTGAAAATCGCACCACTTGTGTCAATCCCTGCCCTTCGTATTACCCCTTCCAAAGCGCTGTTGAATAGCAGACACGAAAGACCATCACCATGTCGTAACCTTGGGCGCGTTTCGAAGGGACTTGAGAATGCCCCTGAAACTCGAACTACGCCCATCACCCAATGCATCGTCACATTGACCAACCGTGCCAGTTTATCCGGATATCCGTGTTCGTGCATTAGCTGCCATTGCTGGTCTCGATCGATTGTATCATATGTGGCGTTGAAGTCGATTAATAGATGATGTGTGGGCATGTTGTATTCGTGGCATTTCTGCAATATTTCGCCCTTGGAACCCGCCTTGTAATGCACCACGAATTCTCTTGCGATTGGTGCTATTCAACGAGTACTTTGTAGGCGGTGTTCAGAAATGTGATTGCTACAATCCAATCCCCTCCTGCGGCAAAACCTCCTCCTCCCAAATCTAGGTAATGACCCAATGCAGCGCTCCAGCCAGTACCTCACCACCCTGTTTGAATAGCTTTCGTGGTAGTTGGTCAACCCCAAAGGCTTTGTTGTTCTTCAGCCGTCCAATCTCCTCCTAGATTTCCTGGAGATCCGGAGCAGGTAAACACATGTCCTGCGCGCGTTCTCCTAGGATCGTCACCATATCGCCATCTTCATCTGCCACATCGTCATTCAGGTGTTCTTCGGAGTGCTGCTGCCACATTTGGATCACCTCACGCTCGCTCGTAAGAAGGTTCCTTGCTTGATACCTCAGCCTTGAAAATAAGCTTGTAGGGGAAAGCTGGGGGATCTGGATGGTCTATGCATGTTTGGTGTTTCTTCGTCCGATACCATCCTTAGACGCCGTACTCGGTTCAAAGAATCCGGTTAGAGTGTAGCTTCCGGTACTAAGGTGCCATAACAGTATTGTATTTGACACGTTGGAGTCTTTAGCATGTGGGTTGTTTGGGTACTTGTTGAAGAAGTGGTTAGGTCTTGGCGGGAGGTCCGCCACCATTTTTGTTGGTTACACGCTGGGTTTTAGGACCCTTTCTGGGGTCTTCGTTTAGGGGTATTGAGAACAATAAAACCAACTCCGACGTTGAAGGGAGTGATTTAAGTCGTAGTTACTAGATCCTTGTTCGTTGGCTTTGGTTGTGGTGAATAAAATACGTCTTGACCTGGGTAGATCATGAACGTATTGACGTTGTTGTTTTGAGGAACAGGAAGGATAATTGGAGAATCTCTGTTGAAAGCCGTATCAAATGGAGGGATAATGGTTGATTGTTTGGATGTTTGAGGTATCGAAGCTGGTTGGGGGAAACGTGGCTCCGGGGGAAGCAGCTCTTCTGTCCCGTTGCCTATTTAACTGTTCGTTCTCAATCCTGAGTATCTGTACCAAGAGGCGGAGAGATTCCAGCTTCTCACACGTTGTTCGCATCTCAATTATTAGGGCGCAAACATCATTAGCCACTGGTGATGGCTGGGTCGACAGGTTTGCGGGGATAAAATTTCTTTAGGTGGCTTCATCGTAAGGCCCTCCGTTCCTTTTTTCCTATTGGAGGATCCTTCTGGTTTTCGGGTAAGTTCTTCTTTATTGGCATTACATCCTCCACTTGGACATTGGTGCCTCGCAGCTTTCATTAATCACTTTCACAATTATTAACTGCGAGGCTTCTAATTACCATTTTTGCATTCGTATTTTTTAATGCTAACACGGTGATTCTTTTATGACCAGAGAAGTCGAGAAAATTTTCAGCCCGAACTGGACGGGACCGAAAATCGAACCCAGTCACCCTCAGCATTTTATTTATTTATTACCAGAGTAAGGACGGAGCGGCTTGTGCAGTGCATAGAAGTCTTCTCCATTCAGCACGGTCCATGGCTGCACGTTGCCAACCACGCAGTATGCGGAGGGTTCGCAAATCGTCCTTCACCTGATCGATCCACCTTGCTCGGTGTGCACCTCGCCTTCTTATTCCCGTCGGGTCGTTGTCGAGAACCATTTCCACAGGATTACTATCCAACATTCTGGTTACGTTGCAGTCTTCCGATTTTCACGGTGTGAATGATGGATGGTTCTTCCAACAGCTGATGCAACACCATAGATGGTACCAAATATACTATATTAACAATATGATTCACTCTCACGAAATTTTGGCGACACCACATGTGGCGCCAACTCGCGTCCGAAAGGATCGATACACACGTAAATCGAACTACCCAAAATATGACGATCGTTTTACACACACTTCAAAATGTCATCATGAAAAAAAATAGGGATGCTTGATGTTTTCTTGCAAACTTAATCGATTATGTTTAATCGAATGCAAATGGAAAATCAAATGTTGTAGCAGAAGTGTGGTAGGCATATTTTTGTGGAAATGTATAATAAATTTGATATAGCTCGTTGAACTGTATCCGGCGGGACCATACCGGTGCACCTACTCGCTCTCTGTTTCGCACACCATGTTGCTGTTTGCTCATTTGACTGCAACACTTTTATCAAATGTACTATTGTCGCGCTAATCTTTTCCTAGAATGCTGCGGCGGTCTTACACTCGCAGGCTCGACTGTGAAGGTAAACGTCAAGATAGCCGCCGTGTTAAAAGATAGCCAGAATTTCCCCGCTCAAAACAAAAACAAGTGCTTTTCGCGAAATGACAACAGTGTTCGATTGTATTAGTGAGAGGCAACCGGAGTCACTGAGTACATGGAGAGTGTTTATCATAGCAAGTGCATACAGTGGGTGAGATTTTCATTGACACTGTTGTGTTTAGTGACCGTTGCGATTACCTGAGAAGCAACCAGCAGGAAGCCGCAGTATTCTATTTTATCTCGAGATTCATAATATATTAACAATATGATTCACTCTCACGAAATTCTGGCGACCCCACATGTAGCGCCACGATACACGATACACGTTATAATTAACTACCCAACATATGACGATCGTTATACACACACACACTTACGGAGCCGAATTTATTGAATTCAACATTTGGCTAGCAAACATTACCGCTAGGCAATGGTTAAACTCACTGGTATTTTTTAACAGCAAGGAAGTGACCCTGATCAATTTACTTATGTTTTGTTACACTTTTTGAATTTAAATGTAAATTAACAAAATTCGTAGAGATTTATAGATTTATGATTTATAGATATATAGATGCATAAGAGTTTACAAAATGATTGTTTGAGCTCGAAAAACGATGGAATTCCGACATTCAAGACTTAAGAATTTTTGAAAACGTAACGATTTTTATCACATTTTCAAGGATGATATGATCAAAATATTTTACCTACTTGTGAGATGAGCATTAGGGTGGTTCAAAAAATTGATATTGATCCACAGTGCTCATAAATTTGAGCTCATTTGGATTAAAACTGATTTAGCACAAGCCGTTTCAAGTTTGCATGCAAATTAGTATGGAGAAAATTATTTTTTCGTTGTACTGTTAATGAAGTTTCCCCATCAAGCGCAGGTTAAAAGAAAACCTACATAGCTAAAAGGAATACTCAACAGCTTTCACTCAGTTTAAACCGCATCTCAATTAATCGTTCCAATAATTCATGATTAGACAATGAAAACATTGTAAAACACTTTTTTGGTAGTTGATTTGCATTATAAATATATTAGGGAGAAATATCAATATATTCAAGGGAGATCAGGGATATTGCTGTTACAATTATTTTAAATTGATATTTGAAAACCATCCCTAGAGCGGAATAAAACTTGTTATGTTGCTTGGGATATCACCGCATGGCTAAGGAAGGCTTTTATATTACTATGGTAGATTATTGTTTAGCATGATCAATCGATTTGAATAATTTTATGACACCAGTTGAACTTATTTATTCGCATAACAAGTGTCAATTTTGGCAGGTGTTGAGAAAGAATTGGGTATATATGTAAAAAATATATCGAACCAGTGCATAATCTCCATCCAAGCGTTTCTCAGCTATTTTCAGAGGATTTCATACATTTATCGAGTTTGGCTTCGTTATGCTTTTTGACGCTTGAGCTTCAATAAACAAGTTATTTAGACTATAACTTGTTAATAATCGATTCCTCCTTAATTTTTTATCGAGGAAACTCATTTAGTAGTGACGTGGTAAATAATTGACTGTTTTACAACTAAAAGGTTCCGTTTAAGGGAGAAAAAAAGTTGTTTGGGACCCTCGGTAGATTGTTTTCAAATAGTCACGAAATGAAAGCTTAAAGGGTCAAACACAATGGATACGTTTGCGTGCGTTTTGACAGTTTTCCCATGTGTTTGGCTCATAAGAGCTATATTTTCACGTAGTGAAAGTATTAGCGATGCTCATTTTTTTTGTCACACGCCGCGTTGAATTATCTTGATTTTATAAAATCAATGATGATTTCTTTTCAAATTAACTTGCATGCATAATCCCATTTTTGAGAATTCCCAAATTGTTATCAATTTGTGAATATGATTTGACAGAGAGAAACGTACTTTTGTGAACAAACTGCCCGATATGAGAGTCTGATATAAATACAATTCAAACATAATTACGTTTGTGGTACAATCTCTATATAAAAATGAGTTTGCATTTCCTTTGAGGCAATATAACTCACGAACGGGTTGACCGATTTGTACGGGTTTCTCATTAATCGATTCATCTTGAGGACTGCTGTGTTATAAAATATACTAAATTTTGAGGAGAAAGTTGAGAAATGGTGAAAATACAATTTTGATGCGAGTTGTAAAGAAACCCAATACGATCGCGCTAAAAATGATCTAGAGTGCGGCGCTGAATGAACTCAACAATTGACAGTAAGAATGCAAAATATAGTTGACTCTGTAAATCTCGATGTTCTATATCTCGATATCTCTCCCTATGTCGATGGTTTCCTCGGTCCCTTCAATCTACATACATTTTGGCTTTCTACATCTCGATAACTTCTATCCCGATGTGTTGTAATCGTATTTTGTTCTGGATTTCTCCTTATGTCGACATGTTCAAATTTTTAGGCTACTAGACCATATTTGGACGATAACAATACAGATCAACAATAAGCAATGATATTTGTTTTGTTGTCGTTTTTCATAGCAACAAGCTGTTTTGGACCTAGTACCCATGTAAATTTTCCTTCCATTCTCGATCTCTCCATTTATCGATGGTCATTTAAATATCGATATGTGGAGTGCGATTGTAGTATAATCCCGCGCAAGGTCGTGTACGTTCAACTAGTTTTTCTTGCGAAAGTATCGAAAAATAATCTATTAAATCCCAAAAAATATCTGATATTGGATACGAAATCAAGAAAGCACAATAAAATAGGCGTAATTAAGTTTAGCCGAAATATCTCACCGTAATGCTACGTTTTGAAAGGGCAAGTGAATTGAACAGCATAGTTTAATGCAATTTACTTGCCAAGAGTTGAACATGTTCAACTTACTGTCCGTTTAAGTGAGTTTAGCGAAGGTGTTTGGACGCGTTTAATCCAAGCTACTTGTTCAATTCACTTTCCATGTCTAAATGTAACCAAATAATCATACCCATTATGATAAGCGTAACATAACAAAACGCAATCGGATGAGTGTCATCTTCATGGCTTTCCACTCAAGATATATATTCATTCAATCAATGGTGGGCAGCAAAAAGTTTTCAATTCATAATAAGTTGCAACGCAGGTGTTAAGTTCCAGTAGGAATTTAGGACAACGAAGAGGAAGAAGAATGATGCATTGGAATAATATCGATAATATTCAGAAAGAATTAATCAAATTTATTGCTGAAGAAAATGATAGAAATGTTTACAGTGGAACAATCATTTTAATGTTTGCGGAACGGCTTTCACAGTTTGAACGATTGAAGCAAAGGTGTAGTTTGTCTGCTTTGCACTGCTTCATCGAAATATTTACAGTAGTGTTTGCATTTAACAAAGTCGATATTCCGGTAATCGATTTATTGAAAAATGTATGGACATCCTCACACTGTAAAATGTCATCGAACAACTGTATGACTACTCACCGGAAGATGGCAGGAGGGTTTTCCAGCACAAGCTAGAAAAAAACATGTTTAGATTCCTCTTTGCTCGCTAGATGATGTTGTTATCACCGGCAAATTGTTCGCCATTTCGTTGTATGAAAAAACTCGAAGTGAACCATATTGTTAATATAATATATTTGATGGTACTTAGCACTTTCCTTTTGAAAGCTCCCAGTGCGCGTTGGTCGTCCTAAGCATCGTTCAGGTCTCGTGTCCGTAGAAAACTACCGGTCTAACAAGCGTTTTGTAGATAGTTAGTTTTGTACGGTGGTGAACTCTATTCGATCGGAGCGTTTTGCGGAGTCAACGTTACGTACGTAGTCCGCTCTTAGCATGGTCTTGCTTCTTAGCCGCGCATCTTACCGCACGGCTAAGTAAGGCAACCGTAGTATACTTTTATCCTCTAAGCATCGCTCTAAGCTTTATTGCTGGGAGATACCATGCTGATCATTGTTGCATCTATCGCAGTATTTCGGGAGGTCACACCTCCATTCCTCGTTGATCGGATGGGTACCTGAACAATTCCCACTTTTTAGAAATGCGGTGAACTTCGCTCCTTGGTCTTCCAGCTCCGTACCAAACTTATCAGTATCGTAGTTGACGAAATCCTTGCAACAGATGATGCATGTAACCCGGTTGTGTGCCAGATATGGGATAATTTCCACTGCCGTACTGTCCCCCGGATTCTCCATTTTTGTCAGCTTATCAAAGTGACATTGATTTCTGACTTTGCGTGCATGTCCTACCTACACTATACGGAAAAGCCGAATTAGTGTTGTTTCCTAGAAATTGATGAACGGACTTCTTTGAGAAGGGAGAGACTTCGCAGATATTTCAGAGCTCCAGAAAATACCCCGAAAGCTGGATGAAGTAACAAAACAAGTATCTTACATTGTTTTTCGTACCGAAAGATACCTAATTTAAAACATATTCATATCGGCCTATTTATTTTTTACATTTTCGACATGCATATCATAAGTAATATTTACATCTTTTCGACATCGATTCTATCAGATTGATTTGGTTCTGGCACGTTCTGGTTTTTTCATTCTGGCGCATCCTTAAAAATAAAATTTAATATAATTGGAATCAGAGTGCCAGATGAACCGCAATGACTTTAGCAAATCATTCTTCGATCCTTCGTTTGTAGGTAGTTGTGTTTGTGCAGAATGTATATTTACTCTCCGTCAAGTTGTCCCATATTTTTACCAAACTCCCCTTTAATCTTTATCGTACATATCTCGCATACGTGGAATTCCTCTGTTGACGACGCTATCGTGCATTTATCCTTTGTTGTCAGTTTTGCTCCGCTGAACATTTACATCATTGCTCGATATCCAATCCTTGCAGCGCACAAAGCACCCACCCTTATCGGCGCATCTAACGAGCCTCGATTCGATCGTTGACCTGATAACAAATCAATCACATGCCACGGAGGCAACCACGTGAGCAAGGGTAATATCCGCCTGATGTGCATTTTCCCCGACAAAAGCAGCTTTCCAGTTAGCAAGCAATCCGGGCGATGCGAAGGGAACGGTTCAGCAGATATTCAAATTAAATTCCACATTCTTGTCTTGCTTCGTACAGAAACCTTCGTTCAGTCATGCAGGCGGGATTAAATGACGTTTGGCGCTCTGCGTAGTTGAAAGCGAATCGAAAATGCGATTAAAGTTTCATGGCAACACATTTTGCCCAATCGGTGTGATGGGATATCAAATGTTCTAATGGGGTAGCAATCTTTTTTGCATTAGCTGGTGATATATACGCTGCTTTTGGAACTACTACTAGGGGCTATCCATAAAGTATGTAGGAACGTTTATGTGTAGACAGAGATTTTATACAATAGTTGGGTATTGAAAAAAACAATTTTCAAAATAAGGCTCTGTTATTAATTAATAATCGGTTCTCTGTTATTTTAATATTAGTATCATTCAAACATCCACCACTAATCATGATATATTGAATGTATTTATTCTACATTGGCGTTAGATTTGCTTGTTTTTTTCATCTGCATGGTATTCTATTAGTAAATACTAAATCTAAAGCAACTACAATAATAATAATAATAAAAGTAAAAACTCTTTTTAATCATTCTAAAACAACCGGAAACAAGTTGATAGATCTTCAAGATATTGGTCATATGATAATTGTTGATTATTAATTTATATTGAATTCTTCTTTTGAACTACATAAATTGCAAAGAAAACTCATCAAGTTGACACAATTCCTTTCATTTAAATTGATTCAAATAATTGTTATTCGACCCTGTTGTATAAAAAATCATGACTTTCAGCATGAGCAATAAAAAAATGCATCACGGCATAAATTATTACATAGATCATTTTCCAAAATTTATTTTTGATTACAACTGACAGAGGAAATTTGATTCATGCCATTCAGAGAGGTAAATTAACTTTTGGTAGGTATTGCGCAGAGGGTATCATTAAACGTCATCATGAATCATGCGTGCGTACTCCGGACCCATTAATCACCGGCAGAGAAAAAATGTCCCTCGGGCTATCGGACGATAGCAAAAGTGCTCATCGGAACCTGTTCTCGCGGCAGTTTCCCTCTCCTTCCCATATTATCTGACACGAGACGGTTCCATCGAGATGCACAGATAAAACACTTGGCTGTTCGTCGTCGCAGGAACAAGAAACAATACTAACCAATCAACAGAACCGACGCGACGCGACGACCGCGGCAAAGGACACATTACTTGGTATAACGATAAGATCAGTGCTTCTGATCTTAATGCATTTTATTTTTAATGCCATTCTTGTCCGTTCTCACAATAATCTGCAGCTTCATTATCAAATTCCTGCGCGTGAAAATTTACCGCAGCCATCAGCTGTAGCCAGCAGGTCCAGGGACACGATAAGCACACTTATAAAGGATGCAATAACATAAACATAAATTCATATATCAAGGAATGCCTTCTGGAGACAATATCGCCGAGGTCGCTGCACGACAAGTGAGAGACATTCCTTATCAGTAATAAATGTTTTATTCCCGGAACAGTCTGCATCATGTGACTGAAGCTGATAAACATTATTGGGGTGCTTTGTATGCGCCGCTGCGAATGTGAAATTGAATTTGCATGGAACATACGAATGAAATTAAACTTTTCTTGACAACTGATGATGTCATACGATCAAAGCATATGAGATTGTTCTATTCAATTATGTGCCATGCCATTGTAAGATTTTAGGTTTGACTGTATGGACATTATCCAGAAACAAATGAGTCTTTTTGTTCATGTTAAGGTCTGTAGTATTTTATTCAGTCCGACCTTAGTCTTCATTCAGCTGGGCCTGTAAGAGATTTGTTTTTCCCAAGAGTGTTAGTCGTGAAATTTTCTCATATCGGTTGAAAGGAGTTGCACACTAATTACGTAAGGCATTTTTCTGGGGTTTTCCCAAGTCGCAAGTCCTAGTGTTAGGTTGGACGCTAAACAGACCTGACACGATGGCCCTTCGATAAGATAGGAGAATTGCGTAGCCCCAATAAGCCACCTTTAAAAACAATTATTATAAACGACATGGAAAATAATACGGCTCGATATAATTAGCAAGGACCTAGGCGTCGAATAAAGGATCACGATTGGAAACTTGGAACATGCAACAGCAAGTCACTAGGTTTCGCAGGTTGAGACAGGATAATCTACGATGAATTACATCCCCGCAACTTCGACGTTGTGGCGCTGCAGAGAATTCGCTGGACTGGAATCAACACAAACAACTGGTATGAGTGATTAATGAGCGAATGTGAGCAGTTAGTGGAGGAGAAGGATGCAGCATAGGCAATATTGCTGCAACACCGTACGAGGGCAAACGAGGCACGATACATACGGGCGCGGAACAGACAAAACTCGATTTTTCGGATGAGAAAGCCCGAGTGTTTCAATTTGTTAATAGCGTTTAGAAACGAAACGCGCAGAGGGTTACGGCAAGGTGATGGTCTTTCGTGTCTGCAATTCAACATCGCTTTGGAAGGGGTAATACGAAGAGCAGGGATTAACACGAGTGGTTCAATTTTCAATAAGTCCGTCCAGCTATTTGGCTTCGCCGACGACATAGATAGCACGCAACTTTGAGAAGATGGAGGAAGCCTACATCAGACTGAAGAGGGAAGCCAAGCGGATCGGACTAGTCATCAACACGTCGAAGACAAAGTACATGATAGGAAGAGGTTCAAGAGAAGACAATGTGAGCCACCCACCGCGAGTTTGCATCGGTGGTGACGAAATCGAGGTGGTAGAAGAATTTGTGTACATGAGCTCACTGGTGACTGCCGAAAATGATACCAGCAGACTACCGATCAAATGAGCGTTTTGTAGATTGTCAGTTTGGTACGGTGGCGAACTCTATTCGATCGGAGCGTCTTGCGGAGTCCAAAGTACGAACGATTTCCAGCCACTATGCGTCTCCGAATTTCTCTGCTGGTATCATTTTCGGCAGTCACCATTGAGCCCAAGTACACAAATTCTTCTACCACCTCGAATTCGTCACCACCGATGTAAACTCGCGGTGGGTGGCTCACATTGTCTTCTCTTGAACCTCTTCCTATCATGTACTTCGCCTTCGACGTGTAGATGTCTAGTCCGATCCGCTTGGCTTTCCTATTCAGTCTGATGTAGGCTTCCTCCATCTTCTCAAAGTTACGTGCCATAATATTTTATGTCGTCGGCGAAGCCAAATAGCTGGACGGACTTATTGAAAATTGTACCACTCGTGCTAATCCCTGCTCTTCGTATTACCCCTTCCAAAGCGATATTAAATATCAGACACGAAAGACCATCACCTTGCCGTAACCCTCTGCGGGTTTCGAAGGGACTCGAGAATGCCCCTGAAACTCGAACTACGCACATCACCCGATCCATCGTCGCCTTTATCAACCGTATCAGTTTATCCGGAAATCCGTTTTCGTGCATTAGCTGCCATAGCTGGTCCCGATCCATTGTGTCATATGCGGCTTTGAGACGATCTAAGTTTTTCCTCTATAGCGATATTTAATTACACCGCCTCCGCATGTTTTACCTGAAATACTTGGATCACGATCTAACGATATATTCTTGGCCAAACAACTGGACGGAATTGATGACATCATGCAGCCATGTTTCTGTCAGAACGATTCCTGATCTATTACTGCGATGAAAAACTCATTAATCTTCGTCCGTAATCCTCTCACATTTTGATAATACACTAGGATTTGATGATCAGTTGTATTCGAGAGCGGGACCGCAATAGATTTGTCTGGGCTATGAGCAAGTAAGTCATCAGAGCAAATGGAGTTCGCTGTTTGATTGTACTTGCCTGACAACACAGGTTAGAAGTCCCTAACGCCTGACCCACACACAGGACCGGGACGACTGATGAGCGCTGGGGGGCTTCGGAACTCACATATTACTAAGTGTTGTGCGCCCCATAAGTGATGAGATCGAGATACTGGATATTGATCGAACGTGAGTGAGGTGGAGATCAAAGCTGTAGGACAGAACATCATCAGAACAAGACCGGGATGACTGATGAGCGCAGGCTGAATGGTCTGGACTGTGTTGGGAGACTTCAAGGCTTTCATAGTGCTAGACGTTGTGTATCCCAGATGAAGAGAGAACCCGGCAGTGGAGAAGGATCGATCGCGGGGGCCTATTGTTAATCGTAGGCTGTTAGGTAAGACATCATCAGAGCGAATAACATTCTTAAGCTGTTTCTTCGAAAAAGGAAGTTTCTTCACAGGATCTGAATCTGTTAATCTGGTCGTTCACGACGTCGTCTAAGTTGAGTTCATCAATACTTTGTGGGAATGTGGTTTGATCGGTTACATTCATTGATTTGGAGAGCAGCTGAGATCCGTTGCGCTTCTTATTGATTCTACGTAGATTTTCACCGTAATTGCCAGGCCGGGTATCCATCGAATCGGTAAGAATAAGCAAACCGTCTAAGACGAATTAAGTACTGTCCATTTAATTCCACCAGTTTATTTTCGTTATCTTTGCAGATACGTATTTCGACCACAACTGTGTGGTCGTCTTCAGTGTCTTGTACTTGACTCGACTTGAAGAAAAAAATTGCAACTTACACTATTTATACTACGCTAGGTACCTAATCTAATCTTATTTGCCTACTTTATTTACCTATACAGTAAATTACTTTATTGTTTAGGTAGAAACTTGAAGAGCCAAGAAGGAACTACAATACATCTTGGAAACAGCGAAGATCAACGGATACCAGGAGAGGACTATACGAGCGATCATCAACAAGAAGGAAAGGACCCTACGACGAAATGGACATACAACGCTGACACCGATAGAGGAGCCGCTGAAAAGAGTTTCGGTCCCATATGATAAACACATCACCAACCAGCTACGCCCTCGACTAAGGAAATTCGGCATCGATCTAGTATTCTCCAGTAGAAGCAACCAACTCAAGTCTCTATTGGGTTCAACGAAGGATAAAGTAGAAATGTTGAATAAGGCAGGCGTTTATAAGATAAGTTGTTCCCAATGTGAGAAAATCTATGTAGGCCAAACAAAAAGATCATTAGATATAAGGTTCAAGGAACATATGGCGGAAGTGAGTAAGGCGAAAAGAGAAAACGATAAGGGATTACATTACGAATTTAGATCTAAGGTAGCAGAGCATGTGTATAAGGAAAATCACCCAATCATCAAATATCAAAATCTTAAGAAATGTCTCTTTCCCATGGAAACTTGATGTAGCTGAGGGTTTAGAAATCTACCGACAGGTACAAATAGCGCTGTTGAATAAGGATCAGGAAAACGGAAGCTCTTGTCTCTACCTAAGCAATAAGGTAATTAGTTGTATAGGTAAATAAAGTAGGCAAATAAGATTAGATTAGGTACCTAGCGTAGTATAAATAGTGTAAGTTGCAATTGTTTTCTTCAAGTCGAGTCAAGTACAAGACACTGAAGACGACCACACAGTTGTGGTCGAAATACGTATCTGCAAAGATAACAAAAATTAACTGGTGCAATTAAATGGACAGTACTTAATTCGTCTTAGACGGTTTAATACATTCCACTAAAAGAGCTTAATATATTTTTCTGAAAATGGCATCCGGGCGGCATGAGCGAAATACTTTTCTCAATTTGAGGAGAACAATCGCTAGTATTAATAAGGACGTGGCCTTCCTTAAGAAGTGCCTAAAAGAGAAGCTGACACCCGTCAGCCATAAGATTAAGATGGGATCTCATGTACCAAAAAGTATTAATAATAAAGCAGAGTCCGAGTTCATGAAGACATCGATAAAGAGGCATTACGCTAAATTAGAACGAGTGACTTTGGAGTGCTACAATATGCATTTGAAGTTAGCTAAGGATAACCCGGAATCATTCGGCCCGTTTTTGAAGAAGGTAAAGAGGGCAGAAGAATGAGAATCAGACCGGAAGCGGAGACTGCACAGGAAAAACTGAACAAATTGCGAGTGAAATCAGCAGAGGAAATCCGTACTGAGAAACCCACCGTACACCGATCATCGAAGGATTCGTATTGAACCGTTCGACACAGCAGTTTACGGAGGAGCAACTAGCTCACCTCAACAAGTTACTGGGGTATGCGATCACACAGAAATCAGACGTGGAACAGATCATCGTGGACATGGAGACAGCGATTTCCCGAAACATCGAGCAACAGGATCAAAATACAGCGAGGAACATCGTTGCAGACGCCATCAAAGAAGGACGGCACGGGACAACGAACCATGACGAAATGAGGATTCTGAAGGATCCTAATGAAAAACCAGTATACTACGTAAAAGCCGATAAGGGAAACGCAGTAGTGGTAATGGATAAAGAGGACTACGACGAACAGATGACGACGAAAATCAACGGAGGACCTTATAGACATTTGAGAGTGGATCCGCTACCAGGATTAATACGACTCACGGACAAAACAATAAAGGAGTGTAAGGCGATCATCGGAGAAGCCCGAGTAAAGACAGTAAACCCGGTTCTACCTAGGATTAAAGGACTACCAAAATCCCATAAACCCGGCAAGGAGATGCGAGAGATAGTTTCATCAGTGGGTTCCCCTACCCAAAACATAGCCAAATGGTTGGTAAAGGAGTTCCAAAGTATGCCGAAACCATTCCCCAGCAGGTCAGTCATCAACACCCAGGAGTTCGCCCAGAAGCTGTTGGAATCAGGACACATCGAAGAAGAGGACATAATGGTATCATTCGACGTAGCGGCATTGTTCCCTAGCGTTCCAGTGAAAGATGCTCTGAATCTTCTAGAGGATTGGCTGCTAACACAAAGGACGGAAACAACATGGCGAGGAAAGGTGAAGATGTACCTAAATCTGGCAAGGCTATGCATGACGGAGAACTACTTCACATTTCGTGGCAACTACTACAAACAGACGAAAGGAGCACCGATGGAAAATGCGCTATCACCGTTTTTGTACGAACTGTTCATGGCGAATCTGGAGAACAACCTACAAGAACACCTACAAGAACCTACAAGAACTACCCCAGAAGTGGTGGAGATACGTCGACGACATCTTCAGCATCATCAATCGAAAGGATCTACCCAGGATTTTGGAAGCGATAAACAACGTGCATAAGGACATCAAATTTACCTTCGAAGAGGAAAAAGAAGATAAACTACCTTTCTTGGATCTACTAGTCATCAGGGAAGCAAATACAACATTGAGCCTCGAAATCTACAGGAAGCCCACGAACACCATGAGAGTCATCCCATATACATCGAACCATTCGTACCAACATAAAATGGCAGCATTTCATCACATGATCCACAGGATGCAGACGATACCCCTGAGCGAAGAAGGAAAAACGAAGGAACTACAATACATCTTAGAAACAGCGAAGATCAACGGATACCAGGAGAGGACTATACGAGCGATCATCAACAAGAAGGAAAGGACCCTACGACGAAATGGACATACAACGCTGACACCGATAGAGGAGCCGCTGAAAAGAGTTTCGGTCCCATGTGATAAACACATCACCAACCAGCTACGCCCTCGACTAAGGAAATTCGGCATCGATCTAGTATTCTCCAGTAGAAGCAACCAACTCAAGTCTCTATTGGGTTCAACGAAGGATAAAGTAGAAATGTTGAATAAGGCAGGCGTTTATAAGATAAGTTGTTCCCAATGTGAGAAAATCTATGTAGGCCAAACAAAAAGATCATTAGATATGAGGTTCAAGGAACATATGGCGGAAGTGAGTAAGGCGAAAAGAGAAAACGATAAGGGATTACATTACGAATTTAGATCTAAGGTAGCAGAGCATGTGTATAAGGAAAATCACCCAATTACGGCATCAAATATTAAAATCTTAAGAAATGTCTCTTCCCCATGGAAACTCGATGTAGCTGAGAGTTTGGAAATCCACCGACAGGTACAAACAGCGCTGTTGAATAAGGATCAGGGAAATGGCAGTTCTTGGCTCTTCAAGTTTCTACCTAAACAATAAAGTAATTTACTGTATAGGTAAATAAAGTAGGCAAATAAGATTAGATTAGGTACCTAGCGTAGTATAAATAGTGTAAGTTGCAATTGTTTCCTTCACAGTTGTGGTCGAAATACGTATCTGCAAAGATAACGAAAATTAACTGGTGGAATTAAATGGACAGTACTTAATTCGTCTTAGACGGTTAATATATTTTTCTGAAGAATAAGCAATTCTCGCAAGGCTCTCATGATTGTCTTTTCACGATCGTAAACAGCGGAATCAAAGTTTAAGCGGGATGATTCACAAAACCAGATCATTCCGACGCAGGTATAATGAAACGACATGCCGCAAGAACCACCTCATGTGATTGTTCTACCAACATCCAGAACATTTGAACATACTTTGCACAAATCCATCTCAGAAGAAGAAAGAAATAGGACAGATGAGGGTTTCCCAAGTAATCCAATGTACCGGTTGATCGAAATATTTACAGTCGCCTATTTGTCTGCAGCTTGTCTTACATCCAGCCAAGGCTGGATTCATGGGGGGGGATTGTACCAAAACCAACCTTTTTTGTACATTTTGGGGGCCCCCTTCCGGCTAAATCCGGCCCTGCATCCAGCATAAAAAGTTCGGCTATCGTATGCAGCTTCAACAAATTGCTGTCAGATGTTGCTTCGATGAATAAAAACGAACGTGGGGAAGTACAGTGGGATTTGTAAACATTTTTTTTTCGATGCTCGCCACACACACAATTCACACTACACTAACCGAAAAACAAGAAGACGAGGTTGCAAAGCCGATGTTACTGCGAGCGAACCAATGCAAAAGATTTAAAAGTAATTTAGTAACACGGTTTAAAAGACTGTTGTCTTCCTTTTACTTCCACTAATTCGTTTAAACGAAGTAAAAGGAAGACAACAGTCTATTAAACCGTGTTACATTTTCCCCTAAGACGCTCGCAAATAATTTTTCAATTTAGTATTGTATTTTTCACGAATGATTAGATTCGCTCGACAAAATTCAAGAGTTGTCAATTTTGTCTTTGAAGGCATTTTCAACAACCTTTTTATAGATTACCTTGATTCATAAGCACGTGGTCGATTGAGAACAATGGGCCTGAATGTAAACATCGAAGCACCAGCTGGTTTTGTTGTGTAAACATGATCAGCTGGAGAGAATGAAAAAAACAATGAAAAAATATGTAAACATGAGGGGGCTGGCGACAACTGTCACGATCTTCAAGTGAAATACGCACGGTAGTCATCAGCGAAATCGAAAGCAAAATCTGAGAACGACGAAATTTATTTCATGGAAGTCTAAATGGTGAAAAAAAATGGCAATAGCGCAGAAAACACAAAAGAAACGGAGCTTCGAACAGATATGCTCATTACCCGACCGTGTTGCCAGAAAATTGAAGTGTGTGGATTGTAGCAACTACCGAACAATCACGCCGGGATCGTACACTAATTACGTAAGCAATTTTTCTGGGTCAATTTTTATTTATATGGAGCGTAAGAAAATGACCGACCCTCCCTCACCCCATGAGTGCTTATATAATTAGTGTACGCCCCCCCCCCCCCCCAAATCGGAAATCAATCGGAGTACGATTTTCAACAGATCCAATCAATATTTATTTCGTGGATTGGACATTGTCGTCCAAACATTTGCAAAGGTTTCGATATTTTCACTATTTTAATACAATATTGATTATATAAGCAGTCTAATGTATGCAAAAAGATGTACCAAATTTTGCTTTTTGTTCAGTTCAATCAAAGTTAATTGCGAGTGCGTGTTTTCTCTTGTTTTGGACAGCAGAACGATCGCGCGAACCCACAGAACAAAGTAGATGCTTTGTATATCCATCATTTGCCATCAACAATTGTTCTATTCCAGGTCATCCAAGAATTTCCTGGAGTCTACACCCGTAACCAAGGACCTTATGTCTACAAGCGTAACGAAAGAGCTGTTTTCTCTTTTTAAAAATGGATTCCATGATGTCCCAGCCGCGGTATCAACCAAATTATGTTCTCCGAGTATCTGTCTTTCACATGCGTCTCTAATCTGGGCATATGATATGTTGTAATATCTCCAAATTGTCCTGTAGTTTGAATCAAATGGTCTGCCGAATGCCGAACCAAGGCCTTCATGATGTCTCCAGTCGCGGTAATAACCCGAACAGCACACGTCAGACAAAAAGGGTTGTAGCAATTTGATAGAACCATAGAACCAAAGTGAATACGGCTTCAACTATTGTTCCATTGCAGATTATCCATAAGTATCATCCATCCCTAAAATATGAGCCTTACGGTCAACATGCGTAACCAAAAGGCTGTTATCTCTTAAAAAAACTTGCTCATACCCGTTTTGATCCATTGGACTAAATTTGATACCTTTTTAACTATTGTTCCATTTGAAGTAATTTAAAATAGTCATGGAGTACAGGTCTTAAGATCTTCAGGATTATTATTTTTAAATAGTTCATCCCTTTTTGATCCATAGATCCGTATTAGATACACATTCAACAATTATTCCATTCCATGTCATCGAAGAATTCTCTGGAGATCAATACTCAGAAGACAAAATTGGGTTGACACCGTGACTGGGGACATCGTGGAAGGCTTGGTTGATTCGGTAGACAATTTGATTCAAATTCTAGGACAATTTGGTGATCTTAAAACATCTCATATACCTGGACTTGAGCCGCAAGTGAAAGATAAATACTCGGAGGACATGATTGGGAGGATACCGCGGCTGAGGACATCATGATAGGCTCAGTAGATTCGGTAGACCATTTGATTCAAAGTCGAGGACGATTTGGAGATCTTACAATTTTATACATAATGTATGTAAATGCAAGAATTGAAGACGCGACAAATAATCGGAGGACAAAATTGGGTTGACACCGAGGCTGGGGACACCATGGAATCCTTGGTTGATTCGGTAGACCATTTGATTCAAACTCCAGGACAATTTGGAAATTTTATTACATCTCATATGCCTGGATTTGGAGAGATCTTTGCAATACCTCATGTAAGACGCAAGTGAATGTTTTTAAAAGTATCCAAAGATCAATAAATTATGTGAAATACTAGAAATTTTAGAAAGAAAACTTGTTACGTCACATTCGGTTTACGCCCTAGTAACATTTTGGTTTTATAACACTCTTGTATAGTAAATTACGGCCTTCAAGAGCGTTATAAAACTTAAAATGTTAATTGGACGTCCCCCAATAAGTGACGTAAAAAGAGGGTTGAGTATATTTGTTGTTTCTCACGACTCACGACTAGCAACTACGATGGGTACAGTCAATCAAGCGAATCTAAGCTAAGCCAAAGTTCAATCAGTTGCCTATATTCCGGGTATTAAACCACCCAATGTTCTGGAAACTCATAGGGTAACGAGATATAATGTTAGGCCTGGATGCAACGTTGTCTCATCGTGCAAATTAATCAATAATTCAACAATAACACATCGTTTTGTAGAGAAATATTTTTTAAGTTTTTCTTTGAAAAAGTGTATCAAGCCGACTTTATTTATAATACGCAAGATTCATGCACTTCTTCGATTGATAAACACAATAAATCTGTGTGAAAAATTTCTTTGACTCGGTTTGTTAGCAATCACTTAAGTTGGCAGGCAGTGCAAGAGATTTTTCTTTTGTCCAATAAAGTAGCTTTTGGAATGGATTTACCTATTTTCGCACATTGGATGAACGGATAACAATTCATAAATTCACTATTTTCATTAGCATAGAGACACAATTAACCAAAACTTTTTTGAACAATATTAGAACACTTGTTGCCAAAATTCGGCTGACGATTTTCACTTGAAGCAGTACATTATAATTGACTACCTTACGGCTTATATTTACAAACGATTTACAGTAAATAATGCACCAAAATTTCATGGACCGAAAAAGCATTCAACACCAGAGCCGAGAATGGGAAAATTGAACATAAAGTCCATTTCGCACAAAACTTTTGAGCATGAGCATGATTGACCGCCCACGGTTGCTACTCTGTTATTGCCAGGCCAGCTGTAATTACACAAAGAACCAACAGATGATGCTTGGGACTAATATCATCTTCAATGTATAAGAACTGGTGACCCAAATTCAAGCAATACCAGCGCCGGCCGTGTCCGAATGCAGGTCAATTATGGAATAGGTAGGAAACTGTTGACGTGATACTCGCTTTGATGGAAGCCGACGAGTCATTTGCACTTCCACGAGAAATCACTGGGATGTTGGATATATGGGGTAGGGAGTGTGGCAGTGTTCGTTTTGGTAAACGGTATGCCGGGTGTAACGTGTAGTTTGATCGAGAGTCAAATAAAAACACAATCGAACGCGCACTAATCAAATGATTTACGACCGCACATTGCAGAACTACATATTTGGAAGATCGCGCGATCGTTCTGCGTGCTAAAGAAAAAACGATCACATCTGCACTCAAGCTTTACTTGCTAATTGATTTACTCACCCGCACAACGCAGAACATATATTCCGATGATCACGCGATCGTTCTGCATGCTAGAGGAAACACGATCGGATGCGCACTCGTGCATCTACTATCCAATTGAAAAAATAATTTATCGAAAAACCACTACAAAGTTTATTTTTTTAACTCTCACTTCTCTTATAAATAATATTTAGGAAAGGAAACACGACCGAACCCGCACTCGTGCATCTACTATCCAATTGAAACTTAAAAACTGTTACGTTCTCTTGTATGCCATTTTCTATTATTAATCCAATATTTCTCTCTCTGAATAGACACTGTTTGGACACATATAACCAACATTTACATGAATTTCTACTATATTAGACTCATTGGTCATTCATCTTTTATTAAGTTCACTTTAGATCCAACCACACTCTAAAGTTCATTTTATTAATGTCTGTGCATTTTTTGTTCTTATTTCTTTCAATTTAATTATTGTATGTGTTATAAAGATCAATGTAATCAATCTTTCATGCGATAGTCTCATAACAACGCAACGTTTAATATTTATCATTTATTAACCTGTCGATTTACCAATAAATAAATATCATGTAGTTTAAGTTTTTTTTCAGTCAAAATTAGCAGAAAATTTGGAACATTAATTAAAATAAATATTAAACTCCAAATTCTAGTCAATGAAATGCTTCACTTGTCTAAAAAGTGGAATCTAGTACGAAACGCTGTGGGAGGCCTTACTGTTAAGGTCGGGATATGTAACTGTAAAGCTAATAACTATGAAGAAGTTTTGTGGTAAATTATCGCTTGGCGTGCGCATTCCCAGTCTGATTTAACGCCGAGTAACGCGTCAAACCGCTACGTGGACATCGTTCCTAATGGCCCGTTTACATATAGGCCAGTTCCAGCGGACAATGCACCGTCTGACAATACCAGCTCGATATTAGCATAATGTAAACACTATTAGCACATGACAATTCCTGTTTACATGATGCTAATATCGTACTAGTACTGTCGGACAGTGCATTGTCCGCTAGAACTAGCTCATATGTAAACGGGCCATAAGACTTCCCGACACGTGGCGCGGCTGATGCTTTTGCGTGGGATAGAACCTTGCATACAGCGCAATATTTCCGTAGCGCTTAAAAGAACTTCGAAGAAGCATCTTATTTTAAGAGAAAGGGATGCAAAGAACGAAGAAGTTTGACATACACACAACAAGCAAACCGCGATTCTACCATAATCTAGAAAATGGCTTTCGTCCCCAATTTCTTTCTGCTCCATCGAACCGATATTGTAGTTCAACCTTCAAACGTGGCAACCTAAAACCATGTTTTTTAATTTGATTTCTTGAATGTGTCAGTATAGTATGGAAACATTGATTCATGTCATAAAATATTAAATATTCCACCAGAAGGATAAACTTTTTAGTGCGAGAGATAAATAAATTTAAATTTACACAGATAGAAAAATCCACTGAAATTTACGCTAAAAATCATGCACATAAATGGAACACCATTATTAGCGTAAATTCACACGGGATATAGCCTAAATGTATACAATGTTTGACGTGAATCGTCGATATTGCATACAAGTTGTAAGCAATCTTGTTAGGAAGAGAACCATTTCAGCGTAGAATAGCGTAAATTTCCGCAAGTCGAGTTTTACGCGCTGTTTACTTTTCATTATTTTTTCTGTGTACGAAAACCAATTCCGGGTTCAAACTGAAAATGAAAAAAAAATGTTAAAAGATATATTAATTTGAAGCTTGATTTGGTAGTGTTTAGAGAAGAATCTATAAATAAACTGAACATATATTTAAAGCAAAGAATATCCCATCATTCCTGTCAAATGGGATAAATGTATTATGTAAATCGGAAAGAACTCACAGGATTCCGTTGGCGATGATATCTAGCTTCGTACTTCAACTTATTCCGAGAGGCTATCCTCGTCCTTCATGTCTTTGGGATATCCAGGATTGAAACAAATTTTGATGACATAGCAATTCTCCTAGCCACAAACAAAATTCTCCAAAATTCCTCGTAAATATTTAGGTAGCACTTAACAGAACTTTTATTTATTTTTTTACTCATCTGGGTTACAGCGGCCGAATAATTGTGGTTGAAAAAAAAATCACTCGTAGAACCTCTAAAAATTTTGACGCTTGCGAAAAAATATCCGAATCAACTCATGGCACACTTCGAACTCCAGTCCATTTCGCACAAAACTTTTGATGAATTAAATAATAGATTTTGAACCATTATTGTTGTTTTTGAATACTGAGCGTAATAATCAAAAGTATGAAAGCCGTTTGGTGGCATAATTTCGGTAAGATCTTCAATATATGAATATTTAAATCGATGAATATGCTCAACCACAGCATAATCGGCTAAGGTTTGAGCCTTATACCCTATGTGAATAAGTACATTATATGGAATATATTGATTTTAAAAATGTATTGCATATAACCACTTTCCCTTCGATGGGAATCGAATACATTTTTCAAATCAATATCTTCCACATAATGTACAGGTGCTTTTTGTTGTTGAAACAATTCAAAGAAAGTTAGAAGTTGCAAAATCTGATAGAGCTCTACAGCGACTATGGGAAGGAAAGGGTTAACTGCATATGAAATGATGAAATGATTATGATTTTTTACACACTTTTAATTGCCATTTCCAAGCAATGATCGCAATAAGTTTGGGTCTGTATCGAAGAAATTAGCAGAATCAGAGCCATTTTATTGGATAAGGATTTTTTTTACTATTCCTCAATTGACCCGCATTTGGACACGGCCAATTCTTACAAATTGAAGATGATGTTAGTCCCAAACTTCATTTGTTGGTTCTCTGTGTAATTACAGCTGACCTGGCAATAACCGAGTAGCAACCGTGGGCGGTCAATCATGCTCATGCTCACTAGGTAAGATTAAACGATAATCAAAGAACCCATGGGTCCATAGATGGAATAATATCAGTAATCCTGTGTTTTGGCTGCTCTTTAGTGTTTTTGAATTGCAGCATTTTTCTGTTATTCGACATGGAGACTATGGTGGAGGTACCATCTATCCATCGTTTGGACCATGAAAAACTGATGACTGTAGTGGACCTATAGCCAGATTATTGGACAAAATCCTGTGAAAATAGTCATAGCGATAAAACGGGTGCAAGAAGGCGAGCAAGATCTATTGATTACACAAACATAAACACACCTCAAGTAGTCGAGCTCGCAGATATTGCGTTGAAAGTTGGATGAACTGGGAAGCGTTATCTCGCTAAAAGCTCATTCACCTGATTTCGATTGAACCCATAAATATTCGCATCTGGAGCAAACTGACAGGCAGCAATCAATTCTGATTATGTCAACCAGGCTTCCAATTAAGGTTTACTCTCTCGCTTCCAGAGATCGAATTGTTCTTCCTTCCTCTTTGAAGTTAATCAATGTGGCTTCCTCATTTTATCCGGAGAGGGTGGCCTTATATGCATTCTTCAGACTTGTTCTTGATACCTACAGCAAGACGAGTTTGTAGTACTTCATTTAATTTCACTTGTTTGTTGAGGTGGAAATAAATTTCGGCTCTCTAGACCTTACAGCAAAAATTCTTTTTAAACTTGACGTAAAGGAGGTTTGATTGTAAAATCATGCACGCCATTAAAAACTGTCATATTATTTGCAAGTTCAAGAATCGTGTTCTACATTGATTATTGCCACATTAAGCGCATTTAAGACCTCTTCCCTGTACCTGCTCCGGAGGCTGTGGCCGGCCACCGGCGGGCGTCTGCCAATCTCAAACTATTTTGCGAAGGTTTTCAATTGCAGGCGCCCATTGTCATTGGTGAATTGGCCTGGGAAGATTAATTTCGTTTCCTCTGTGTGCTTCTCAGCCATCAGCTAGAGAGACTAGGGTTGCCGACAACAGTCTCTGTCTGAGGTTAAGCGTATTGCTCATTAAATTATTATTTATTGCTCATCTAGAAACTCGGTCGGTTTTTATTCACCTCCTACCAATTGCGGTTGAGTAATGCCTCCGTTAAATCGGTGGAAGCTCATTATTCCAGTTCATTGGGCTGATATTAATCGTGGATTGCGCTCGCTCTGCGAATGCAATTGCACTCTTTCATTGCTTTAATTGCACACAATTACTGCTGACGGGTGAATCCTTTGATGCGCAAGGGTGGAAGGGTCGATCGATTGATCAATTTTACGGGACCTACGAATATTGTCAGATACAGGTTAATGAACATAAATTAGTAAATTACAAGCGCTGATGTGAGTTCAATACACCTAATTGATACTGCATTGAAATCTAGAACCGAGGTTTCCATTGATCCCAATGTTTTATGATGACATTGACGATTGTCTGAGTTGTACCAATTGAGGTGGAAAATACCAATTTTAGAATATGGGTAGTTTCACAACCGCTTGAAGAATTACGATAACGTTATTTGGTTGGCGATTTCATGAAAATAGTCGTATGAAGACGGCCAAATTTTTCCATTTTTCATGTTTGAATTTTGGATTTCCTGGTACAGGCTAACTGACTATTATTATTTCGAATAATAGTATTGAATTTGCAAAACAAAAATAATATTATTTTCTAAAAAACATTCTTATACGAAAGTCCTGTTTGGCTGCCAATATTTTTACACACCGTACAAGTAAAATAAAAATGAGTATCTAACATACTTGTCATACAGGCTTCCAGCTTCTGTAAACTATGTAGATTGAAATAATATCTTTATCACCCTAGGCCTAGAGCAATATAAGAATGTCAGTGCTTGGAGGCTTTGATTTTTTTTTCAAATTTTTATTACCAAAGCTTAGTGTGAGGTATAACACTTCTTCGGAGCCAACACGTTTTTCAGTGCCGTTGTTCCCACGTAAGAACGTGTAGGACGTACGTCGGTATTGTTGTAAGCGTAACCTCCTGCGAACGACCCCAATAATGGATGGGCATTGTTGGTTTCTCCGGTTTGTATGATTTATCGTCAGGTGATAAATGATGCTGCGGCGCGTCGGCTGACAGACAAACGTCGAAACGTGCAGGTCTCTAAGCAGGCAAAAGGCAGAGAATGATTAAAATCTGTCGCATGTGACTTGCTTCAAATGCATTTTAATGAGATCAACCGTGTGACTTTGTAAGTAAGTAGATGTTGGACTTTCAGACGTTCATGAATTATTTCAAACCTTCATATGATTCGTTGTTTGCTTTAGATTGTGAGAGAACAAAGCAGAACGACCTTATCGTTTGAAGATAAATGATTGAAAAATTCTTTAATGGTTCCAACCAAACCAACTGTATTGGTGAAGTTTTCAACTTAGAAGTGTTGAATATCTCTAATTTCTTAGTAGGTTTTTAAACATTTTTTTCCCAGCATATTATTGTTCAGCTAGTAGCTGATATAAAAAAAATCACCGTCATACTGACATTACATGCCCATTCTGATCTACCACATTCAGTGGCGCCGGGAGTGGGTGGGACAAGTAGGAGTAGGACAGTCGAAGCATTGTCCTACCCACGATTATGGTAAGAACATACCATATGGATAACTAAAAGATCTAATAATATTAATGCTCAATTTTTGGATCTGTAAAACATCATTAAATCGTTTCAAATGTAATCAGAGGTTTGAAAGTTTATTAGAGGCTAAACTAACAATCGTGAAGGTTTCCAAGTATTGTAAAGGAGAAATCTATTTCGAAAAGCTTCTTAGAATCTATAATGAATTCTTTTCATTCCAAAAAGTATTCAATGGTGTATTGAGATTTTCCAAGCGGTCTTGAAGTTCCCAATAGTATCTGCTCTTCTATAAAATTGTTGAAAACTTTCTGGAAGTACGTAATTATTTCTGCTAGCGCAGGGAGGCTCATAGCGTTTCTGAAATTTTATAAGAATTCACAGCCTGACTGTGAATTAATCAAAAACTAAATATCTAAACAAGGATATAGCTTAGCTTAACTTTGCTAAGACTGACTGACTGACCATTGACAACTAGGTTGGTTTTCCTAGAACTGGTGTAAATTGCGTTACTATCCAAATGTATAAGGTTGGTATCTACTACCTACGGCTCCAGTCAGTTGGGGAAAAAGAGGAATGTTAGTGTGTAATTATTGTTGCTACTATAGTCTAAGAAAACCTCTGCATCCCCACAATACCACGGAAAGAGATTTCTTTAACTCGATCACGTAGATGAACAGAAATATACGTAGATCAAAGATTCACTTAGAAAAGTGATGTAGTCCATGCTAGACCGCCTGTCTACAAGGCAGAAGCGGTAGTCACTAGACTGCTGAGCTCATCTCCAAAAGTTGAGAAACTAGACAAGGATATGAGAGAACAATCGCAGAAATATGCGAATATGAAGCAGTTTATGGTGATTCTAGTACATCTGGATGTCTGGTAGTAGGCCTATAAGAAGAAAAATTCTGAAATCCTCAAAGAGTTTAATGGAATCTGTAGAAATCACAAATATACCTACGCTTACAAAAAATTTAAGAAGTTAGAATGAAAAAAGTCTGAAATTCGGAGTAACATTGTTCATGAGATTTTTGAAAACCCGTAAATACAATAGTTCTAAACACCGTTAGAGATTCTTCGACGATCATTAGCTTTACTGGTAGATCGTATTGAAATTTCTGAAGATTTCTTAAGGTTCAAATTCCTAGAAGTTAGTGATAATTGCTTGAAATCATGTAATATTTTATAAAATTTACAGGAATCCATAATCACTTCTGGAAATTCGTGAAAATGTTTGAAGACATGCTTTTAGGAAATGCAAATGTAATGATTATCCTAATAGTCATAGGGAGTTTTATAACTTATCTGAGGATGTTCGAAAAAATCTCTTGAAATCCGAGAGGATCTCCGGAAAGTCGCTGAAATTCCATAAAAGTATTCTATAGATTTGATAATCCAGTTTTTGTCCTACCCACGTCTCGGAACGTGGCCGCGCCTCTGACCACATTCATGAGATTTTATTTATTCACCTTGTTGATCTTATTTGCTTGTTGATTCTTCTTCAAAGGCACTACATTCCAACTGGAACATGGTCTGCTCGTCTAATTGTTCTGTTAGAATTTCATCAGTTATTCATTCAAAGCTTTTCTAGGCTTGCCGAAATCATGAACATGTATTTTGTGTGGCAAGTACAATAAGGCTTGCTGGCTGTACTCCTCCCAAAAAGGCACGTTTCACGGCGCCTCTCTTTGATGTTCCATTTACACCTGAGCCTTTTGGCTCCTTTGTTTGTGTCAGTAAGCACACAAAAGCCCTTAAGCACTTTATCTTTTCTTCGTGCCATTCAGCACCATCTCCTTTTCGAGCCATTTAGCTTTCAACGTGGTCGCACTCTACTCAGATAGTCCCCGGGTGGCGGATCTCCGATGGGGAGTTCCTCGGTGGCGGAAGCTCCCTCGATACCGACGATCCGCATCCGTGAAAGGCTATTTCGATATCAACACTTGGTCGGCAAGTCCTATGCACTTTCTCACGTCAACGGGTTTCCGGTCGAGTGCCGAAGTCGGTCCAAAGATTCCGGGTGGAGCATAACGTCCGGTTCAATGGTGCCTCTACGGCTCGAAACCGGCCCTTCAACGCGTCACGATCTACTCGGCCTAGTCCCCGGCGATCTACCCAGCCTAGTCTCTCGGCCTACACATGGCCTACACCAGCGGTTCTCAACCTTTTGCTTGAGAGGTACCCCTTCGATTCATTGAGGTACCCCCTATTTTTACCGCTGTAATGAAAATCAGCGTAACTAACCAGATATATGAAAACGGACTAGAAAACTAACGGGACATATGGCTCTCCATCAGGGCCTGATTTTGGGGAGGTTCAGGGAGCCATGGCCCCTTTCCGACAAAGTCCGGCTCTGCTCTTATATACATCGTTTCGTTCGCTTAGGCTCTTGAAAAAAAGGCTGCTGAGACCCTTGAAAGAAGGCTTCTAAGATTCTTGAAAGAAGGTTTCACAGCCTCTTAAGAGGGGGCTCCCGAGCCTCTTGAAAGGAGGCTTCCGAGCCTCTTGAAAGGACGCTTTCGAGCCTCTTGAAATGAGGCTTCCGAGCCTCTTGAAAGGAGGCTTCCGAGCCTCTTGAAATGAAACTTCCGAGCCTCTTGAAAGGAGGCTTCCGAGACTCTTGAAAGGAGGCTTTCGCGCCTCTTGAAAGGAGGCTTCCGAGCCTCTTGAAAGGAGGCTTCCGAGCCTCTAGAAAGGAGGCTTCCGAGCCTCTTGTAAGGACGCTCCCGAGCATCTTATAAGGAGGCTTTCGAGCCTCTGAAGAGGAGGCTTGCAGCCTTTTAAAAGGATGCTTCCAAGCCTCTTGTAAGGCGGCTCCCGAGCCTCATTAAAGGAGGTTTCTGAGCCTTATGAAAGGAGGCTTCCTAGCCTTATGATAGGAGGCTTCCGAGCCACTTGGAAGGAGGCTTCCTGAGCCTCTTGAAAAAGGCTTCTGAGCCTCTTGAAAAGGCTTCCAGGCCTCTTGAAAGGAGGCTTCCGAGCCTCTTGAAGGAGGCTTAAGAGCCTCCTGAAGGGAGGCTTCCGAGCCTCTTGAAATTGGGCTTCCGAGCCTCTTGAAAGAAGGCTTCCAGGCCTCTTGAAAGAAGGCTTCCAGGCCTCTTGAAAGGAGGCTTCCGAGCCTCTTGAAAGGAGGCTTCCGAGCCTCTTGAAAGGAGGCTTCCGAGCCTCTTGAAAGGAGGCTTCCGAGCCTCTTGAAAGGAGGTTTCCAGGCCTTGGAAGGAGGCTTCCGAGCCTCTTGAAAGGAGGCTTCCAGACCTCTTGAAAGGAGGCTTCCAGACCTCTTGAAAGGAGGCTTCCTGAGCCTCATGAAATGAAGCTTCCGAGCCTCTTGGAATGAGACTTCCGAGCCTCTTGAAAGGAAGCTTCCAAGACTCTTGAAAAAGGACTTTCGAGCCTCTTGAAAGGAGGTTCCTGAGCTTCTTGAAAGAAGGCTTCCGAGCATCTTGAAGGTGCTTCCGAGGCATCTTGAAAGGAGGCTTCCAGAGCCTCTTGAAAGGAGGCTTCCGAGTTTCTTGAAAGGAGGCTTCAGGCCTCTTGGAAATGGGGCTTCCAGGCCTCTTGAAGGAGGCTTCCAGGCCTCTTGAAGGAGGCTTGAGCCTCTTGAAAGGAGGCTTCCAGGCCTCTTGAAAGGAGGCTTCTGAGCCTCTTGAAAGGAGGCTTCTGAGCCTCTTGAAAGGAGGCTTCTGAGCCTCTTGAAAGGAGGCTTCTGAGCCTCTTGAAGGAGGCTTCCGAGCCTCTTGAAAGGAGGCTTGAGCCTCTTGAAAGGAGGCTTCTGAGCCTCTTGAAAGGAGGCTTCTGAGCCTAATTAAAGAAGGTTTCCGAGCCTCATGAAAGGAGGTTTCCAGGCCTCTTGAAAGGAGGCTTCTGAGGCCTCTTGAAAGGAGGCTTCTGAGCCTCTTGAAAAGGCTTCTGAGCCTCTTGAAAGGCTTCCAGGCCTCTTGAAAGGAGGCTTCCGAGCCTCTTGAAAGGAGGCTTCCGAGCTCTTGAAAGAAGGCTTCTGGGCCTCTTGAAAGAAGGCTTCCGAGCCTCTTGAAAGAAGGCTTCCGAGCCTCTTGAAAGGAGGCTTCCGAGCCTCTTGAAAGGAGGCTTCCGAGCCTCTTGAAAGGAGGTTTCCGACAGTGTTGAGAAACTCACTCATATGAGTAAAAATTCCTCACTCATTGCTCATTTTTTCCGTGAGTACTCACGCGTGAGTTACTCACGACCTGTGAGTACTCACAAGTGAGCAAACGTGGTTTTGCTCACTCACGAGTGAGGAATTTTTGCTCATATGAGTAATCCAATAAGATTAGTTTTTGTTTCTTACACAATGTTGATGTCAAGTTTTGGCCAATTCTGGTAGTTGTCAAGCAGTACGTAAAAATTTGTGGCATGAATTTATGAAAAAAGCTAAAGAATTTTTCAAATTATACGAATAAGAAATTGCTAATATATTGGGAATTACTATCAACATGTTAATTAATTGCATAATAATAAATTTCGAAATGTATTGCAGGATTGTTGCGACTGCGCGGATTTTGCGCATATGGCGCGGCTTTAGCTTCGGGTGAAAATTAAATAAATAAAATTATGGATCTAAAATAATTGAGAATAAATTTGTTGAAGTTAATGTTGAGATATAATTTACGTATGAAATCAATCACCTGTCATAAGACGAGTTTAAACAATCCCATTGAATTCCACCACTTAATTGTATCCTGACAGATACGTATTTCGACCTCAACAGTAAGGCCGTCTTCAGTGTCTTGTACTTGACTCGACTTGTCGAGTCAAGTACAAGACACTGAAGACGGCCTTACTGTTGAGGTCGAAATACGTATCTGTCAGGATACAATTAAGTGGTGGAATTCAATGGGATTGTTTAAACTCGTCTTATGACAGGTGAAAACATTCCACTAAAAAGCTCAAAATAATTTTCTTATATGAAATCAATGTTTATATATGATTGCCTTTTTCTTACAGCGATATATTCACTTCAAAGACGATTTTTAATAGAAGGCCCCGAGACTCATTGTGGTTAATACTAATTGACGAATATAGATGATAGTTGTGTGCGCGTGTTTTTGTGCATATGCGTGTGCTTGTTTGTGCGTGTGTGCGTAGGTTTGAGTTTGCGTGTGTTTTTTGTGTGTGGGTGTGTTTGAGTGTGCGCGCGTGTGTGTTTGTGTAGGCGCGTGTGTGTTTATGTGTGCACGTGTTTGGGTATGTGTGTGTGCGTGCATGTGTGATTGTGTTTGCGCGCGTGTGTATTTGTTTTTTGCGGGTATGTGTTTATGCACGTGCGCTTGAATGTTTATTATATTGCTTAAACTCTATGCAAGTTTGTCTTTCAATTCATAATCTAGACAAATTACATAATTTATTGTTGTAGGGGAAAAGATGGCTTAGGCATTAAATTTTAACTAAAAAAATTAATAACAATAATATAAAGAACATGCGAAACAGTCACCATATCTTCAAAGCGAAGGGTTGTCATACTAATGGCGATTTGTTCAGATTCATTCCACTTTATTTTGGTACAAGTGTGCATGGAGCGGCAAATTAGAATGGTATCAAGAATACTAAATTACCAATATAAGCAAAGTAAACATTCCGAGAGGTGTCTCAACGTATGATGTAATATGCAGACCATGTCGAAATAAGGTAGTTGTAGGTAGGTACGTAGATAGGTAGGCTCTAATATCAATAACATTTGCAAATTGAACAATTTTGGGTTAATTTGCACAGCTGAAAAAATCTCAAAAATTCTTTGTTACTAATTTGGGTGCAAGGAACGAATTCAAGGAGTGGTAATCCTAATATGCTAGAAATCGTGTTTTGATTTCTGAGTTTGGAAATAAAGTTTTGAAAAATGTAATTCAAATAGTTGACAACTGTTAAATTTGTGTAATCTTTCGATTAAAGGCTCCCCCAAACACACGCGATGCGACAGTCGCGACGCGATTCTATCGCTTGGCGACAGCGATTCTGTCGCCGTTGATATGGAAGCGAAAATAGAACATTGCCTGCAGCGTTCAAACGATAGAATCGTGGCGACTAGTTGTCGCCGTTGCGGCGATGAAATCGCTTAGGTCTGGGGGAGCCTTAATGCACCCCTTGACTTTCGCTTTTGGGCCTTTTGAGACGCAAGATGCTGTCCGTTGCGTAATGTGGAGAGATTCACGAAGTGAACTACACAGGATTTTGTTTTTACACGATTTTTTTTCGCTCGTATTTTTGATCGTGTGACTTCAATTTACCACCAAACTTTTCGCAACATGTTTCAAAAAATCCAGAATAAATCAAAGAAAAATCACATGATAATTAATATACGTTAAACATTTAGGATGAGTGGAAAATTGAGAAAATGTAAATCGTGTAAAAACAAAATCCAGTGTATATTGTTAATCTACTATACATATCTGATGGTATTAAAAATCGTTTTTTATATAACGCACTTCAAGTGAAAATAGTCACAATTCTAGTGATAAAAAATGACATTTCACGTTTATTTGACACTAATTCAGTTCTAGGTCGTGCGGATTTAAGTTCATGCCGCGGATCTGGTTTTGGCCGGCGTGGAAAATATTTCAAGGTCCCCGTAAAAATCCTGAATGAATATATAAAAAATATTATACGAGGTTACCGCTCCATGAATTCATAAATTGATGCGAATGTTATTGATATAGGAGCATGGTATTAAGAATGAAACGATTACTAAATAAAAGCATTTATTTGTTGTTTACAACAATTTTATTCATTAAATAAGGTGGTTTGAAGTATTATCTTTATTTATTATATTTACTTTTAGCCATATTTTTAAACCCCTATACCGTAAAAATAATAAATTAACGATTTTCTACTATTCGAAAAATACTGTAGAAATGATCAATTAAGAGTCGAAATACATATACATATCTTTATACGAAAATACATTGACAAAACTAGAGAATATACAGATCTCATATTTTTTCAATTAACATATTAAAGGGAAGATCCATTAATTACGTAACGCAAAAATTGGGCATTTTCAACCCCCCCCCCCTTCCCCCTATGATTTTGTATGGATCTTCACACTTCGTCCAACCCCCTCCCCCCCTTAAGCGTTACGTAATGTGTGGACGCTCCATACTGTTAAATTTAGCCAGCTTCGAAAATGATTTTGGTTTTTTTTTTGTAAAAGTGCTAAACATTAAAAGCCGGCATCTTTAGTTCTCATGCTGCACTGCACGAACAGGTATAAAATAATAATATGCTTACGGCATGATACGATCATTTAGTTCGAATTTGACTCATTTATAATGACTATTTATTTAATAAAATACTTGATATAAAACATTTTAGAGTAAAAACAATTGTCTTTACAATCACATTTTAAAACTCGGCTTCTGAAAAAAATGAGTAAAACTTGAACCACAGACAAAAAAACATAATACATTGAACATTCATTCATCAAATCCATCGTCGTTCAAACACTAACGACATCTGTTGACTTCAGCTAGCTGGGCTAATCACGAACTAGGTAGCGGTAGTGAGCAAACGTCAAAATAGAGTAAATTCGATGCACACCACGAGTGATCGATTGGCCAACTAATGATTATTTGAATTGACCAGTAAATCAGTGAACGATGGAAATTTGTCAAGTGTTATGTCTGTTTGTCTGTGCTTGAACTAAATGATCGAACCACGTCTGGTGGTACAGAAATTTATTGGAAAATTTAAATAATATTGAAGGCTTTGACTATAACGCATGTCCCTTCTAGCTTTTTTATGTTCGTAGTCTACGCACCCCAAACACAAATACACACCAAAATACAAACACGCAACTAAACACAAATACGCACCCAAACATAAACACACAACTCAACACAAACACGCACAAAAAACATGAACACGCAACTAAACACAAACACGCAACTGAACACAAACACGCTCCCAAAACATGAACACGCAACTAAACACAAACACGCACCTGAATACAAACACGCGCCTAAATACAAACACGCACCTAGAACATAAACACACAACTCAACACAAACACACACCCAAAACATAAACACAAACACGCACCAAAATACAAACACGCAACTAAACACAAACGCGCACCCAAAACACAAACACGCAACTAAACGCAAGCACGCACGCACAAACACGCACCCAAAACTCAAACACGCACTCAAAACATAAACACACAACTAAACACAAACACGCTACTAAAGACAAGCACGCACTTAAGTACAAACACGCACCTAAGCCCAAATAAGCACCCGAAACATAAGCACACAACTAAACACAAACACACAGCTAAACACAAACACGCACCTAAATACAAACACGCATCTAAACACAAGCACGCACCCAAAACATGAACACGCATATAAACACAAACACGCATCTAAATAAAAACACGCGCCTAAATAGAAACACGCACCCAAAACACAAACACGCACCAAAATACAAACACGCAACTAAACACAAACACGCACCTAAAACATAAACACACAACTCAACACAAACACACACCCAAAACATAAACACAAACACGCAACTAAACACAAACCCGCACTCAAAACATAAACACGCACCCAAAACATGAACACGCACCTAAACACAAACACGCACCCAAAGCATAAACACACAACTAAACACAAACACGCAACTAAAGACAAGCACGCACCTAAATACAAACACGCACCAAAATACAAACACACACCTGAACACAAACAGGCACCTAAGCCCAAACACGCACCCAAAACATAAACACACAACTAAACACAAACACGCATCTAAATACAAACACGCGCCTAAATAGAAACACGCAACTAAACACAAACACGCACCCAAAACATAAACACGCAACTAAACTCAAGCACACACCTAAACACAAACACGCACCTCAACACAAACCTGTACACGTATATTTCATGATCTTCAATTGACTTAGGAAATTCGCATTTTCAATTATTGCTAACCTTACAGTATATTTTTAATACACCTATTTCCTCACTTACTCACCAAAAAAATCGAATGAGTAGTTTTACTCACTCAGGCGTGAGTTCACTCACGCGTGAGTGCTCACCATACCTGTGAGTACTCACGCGTGAGTAGAACTGGTTCAACTCATATGAGTGAGTGAGTGAGGATGGAACGAACCATGCTCACTCATTTCTCAACACTGGTTTCCGAGCCCCTTGAAAGGAGGCTTCCGAGCCTTTTGAAAGGAGGCTTCAGAGCCTCTTGAAAGGAGGCTTCCGAGTCTCTAGAAATGAGGCTTCCGAGCCTCTTGAAAGGAGGCTTCCGAGCCTCTTGAAAGGAGGATTCCGAGCCTTTTAAAAGGAGGCTTCAGAGCCTTTTGAAAGGAGGCTTCCGAGCATCTTGAAGTTTGCTTGTGAGCCTCTTTCAAGGAGGCTTCCGAGCCTCTTGAAAGGAGGCTTCCCAGCCTTTTGAAAGGAGGCTTCCGAGCATCTTGAAAGGGGGCTTCCGAGCCTCTTGAAAGGAGGCTGAGCCTCTTGAAAGGGAGGCTTCCAGGCCTCTTGAAGGAGGCTTCAGGCCTCTTGAAAGGAGGCTTCAGGCCTCTTGAAGGAGGCTTGAGCCTCTTGAAAGGAGGCTTCCGAGCCTCTTGAAAGGAGGCTTCCGAGCCTCTTGAAAGGAGGCTTCCGAGCCTCTTGAAAGGAGGCTTCCGAGCCTCTTGAAAGGAGGCTCTGAGCCTCTTGAAAGGAGGCCTGAGCCTCTTGAAAGGAGGCCTGAGCCTCTTGAAAGGAGTCTTCCGGGCCTCTTGAAGGCAGGCTCCCGAGCCTCTTGAAAGGGGGCTTCCGAGCCTCTTGAAAGGGGGCTTCCGAGCCTCTTGAAAGGAGGCTTCCGAGCCTCTTGAAAGGAGGCTTCCGAGCCTCATGATAGGAGGCTTCCGAGCCTCATGAAAGGAGGCTTCCGAGCCTCATGAAAGGAGGCTTCCGACCCTCTTAAAAGGAGGCTTCCGAGCCTCTTGAAAAAAGGCTTCCGAACCTCTTGACAAGAGGCTCCGCGTCTTGACAAAAGACTTTCGAGCCTCTTAAAAGGAGATTACCAAGCCTTTTGAATACAGGCTTTCAAGCCTTTTGAAAGGAAGCTTCCGGGTCTCTTGGAAGAACGGCTCTGAGCTTCTTGAAAGAAGGTTTTAGAGCCTCTAGAAAAGAGACTTCCAAGCCTCTTAAAAGCCCTTTTAAAAGGAGGCTGTCGAGTGTCTTGCTTTTAAATTCTATGGGTGCTTCCGAACCATCAGATTCTAGATTTCAGTTTAGAAGCCTATTCTTAACATATCATTCAACATTTTTTTGTCTCAATCAGATCTTTATTGAAAAGTTTTCATTGGAACTGTTAAATATCCGCCATTACGGATTTTTGTTCGAGGTACCCCCTGGGGCCAGCGAAGGTACCTCCAGGGGTACATGTACCCTTAGGTTGAGAACCGCTGGCCTACACAATTCCCGGCGGCGAAATGTCCCATGAATCCGTTTTCCATTGTCTACGAGTCGTTCAGCTGCCAGCATGACATAGGTCTAATCGTAGTCTTTTAGCTACATTCTCGTGCCATTCAGCACCAATGTTTACGTTAAGCCATTTAGTTCCCAGTACGGTCGCGGACTACTCAGATGATCTCTGGCGGCGGATCTATCCAACTCCGACAGGGAGTTCCCTGTCGAAGGAAGCTCCCTCGAAACCGACGACCCGCTTCCGTGGAAGGCTGTTGCGTAGCCTGAACAATTCTTAACATCTTATTTGTCTTTTCCAATTCTTAATCCTTTCTCATTTAAGCATGTGACTGGTCGAGTGTCGAAGTCTATCCAGAGATTCCGGGTGGGACATAACGTCCGGTTCAACGATTCAGGGTGACCAGTGAACCGGGAAAAAATCGGAAAATGAAAACTGCCGGGAAAAAAACCGGGAATTAATCGGGAATTTGAATAATCACCGGGAAAACATTCAACAATTTTTTTGTTTGTATATTTGAGCTCGCCGAAATTGTATTATGTAGATGGAACTCCATCTGCAATGTAAATAGATAGTAAGGTATGGAAATCCATATCACAGACAAACAGACATAAAACGCGTCAAATTTTTATCGTTCGCTGATTTACTGGTCAATTCAATTAATCATTAGTAGGCCAATCGATGACTCGTGGCGCGCGCATTGGACTTGCTCTAGTTTGACGTTTGCTCATTACCGCCATCTGGTTCGTGACTTGCCTAACTAACTGAAATCAACAAATGTCGTTAGTGT
The DNA here is from genome assembly GCF_024139115.2 of Armigeres subalbatus. NCBI lineage: Eukaryota > Metazoa > Arthropoda > Insecta > Diptera > Culicidae > Armigeres > Armigeres subalbatus. The sequence continues at coordinate 230,590,485 of NC_085141.1, read as the reverse complement.
TTGAATGACGATAAATTTTATGAGTGAATGTTCAATGTGTTATGTCTGTTTGTCTGTGTCCATATTTTGTGTGCGTGCCTTGTTGTTTACATTTTCGATCGTTCACTAATACACTTGCATTTGGTTTTCTTCCTCACCTCAGTATCTTTTCTCATTGCCCCTTCTGTATTTTCATTTCCATCAACAAAAAGTCGATACTTGATACTCTTCTTTACACATTACCTGTTTTGCTAACCAATGGTGATTGAGTGATAGTGTGTGAATAGCAAGTGACGTGAATGAGAGCAAAAGCAAGAGAAAAGATAATTTCAATTGCCTCACCTTTGTTTGATGATCTTTGTACTACTCACACTTTGCATCTGAAAGACTCATTCTAGCCTACAGTAAATTGTACAGGTATTTTAGAAAGCGACTTTCCTGATGGTTTGAGTGATCCGTTGTGTAGTTAACGATTTTGAATTCCGTAGTGAGTTGCAGTTTAGTTCAGACACACTTGTTCTTTCGGGAGTAAATAAATCAATCCGTGATGTGTACGACATTTTCTGCGAAATATAAGGAGATTTTTCCATGGTGTGCCGCTGATACACAGGACAACAAATCGGCTAAATGCGTGTGGCGCAATAAAACTATTAAAATCGACACTATGGGGAAAGTGGTCTTCACAAGTCACGAAAAAGGCAAAAGGCACCAGCTAGAAGAAAAAACTCGGCGAACGAACCTTACAGTGGGTTTGTTAGCTGTCACTTCTGGGAGTAAATCACAAGCAAACGGTAAGCGTCTAAATACAGCTAGTGATTATCTATTGATCGTAGTGATAATATACTTATTCCGCCTATGCTCATATTTATTCCAGATCATGCTAAAAATGCCCCGGCTGATCCTTTGAAAACGGTAAAAGACAATTGAAGATTTAAAAAAATCGTTGTAATATGTTTGTAATATTGATTCCCACATACTCATGAACCTTCTAAATATTTATTTCAGACAACCCGGCAAACACCGTGGCAGCAAATATTCTTTCTTACTCCAGCAATATTGTTAGGCAGAGTAGCGACAACGCTGCAAGTGGATCAGGTTTGATGAGCAAGTATCTTTTAAGTGACAAAGTTACTTCAGCTGAAATTGTGTGGGCTATGCAAACTGTCATGGCGCACAAATCAAATCGAGGTGCCGGAGAAGATGTCAGTTTGTTTCCCTTGATGTTTCCGGATAGCGAAATAGCTTCAAAGCTTGAGCTGGGGCGGACAAAGATAGGATATTTGATTATCCATGGTTTGGCTCCATATTTTTCTGAGAATTTGCTCAATATGATAGAGAAAACTTCTGAATTTGTACTTGGTTTCGACGAAACGCTCAATAAAGTTGCCCAACGTCAGCAACTCGACGTAGGCATACGGTTTTGGAATCAAGAAACTCAGAGGGTCACGAGCAGGTATTTGGGATCTGTGTTCTTGACATCGACGCGAGCGCAAGATCTTTTGAAAGGATTGAAAGATTGTTTTTCGTCCAACCCCCGCTTGATCGAAAAAGTAATCCAAATTTCCATGGATGGGCCAAACGTAAACCTAGCTTTACAAGAAAAATTCAACAAAGAAATGAAGGAGCAGCGAGGTCCGAATTTCAGCTTACTGAATATATGAAGCTGCGGCTTACACGTCACACATAATGCTTTTTTGAATGGGATGAAAAAAACTGAGTGGCAAGTCGACAATTTGTTGATTTCGCTCTATAATTTGTTTAAGAACATGCCATTGCGGCATGCAGAATTTACGGCTGTTACCGGGTCAACCGTGTTCCCGCTCAAGTTTTGTTCAGTAAGATGAGTGGAGAACCAAACGGTTGCAAACAGAGCAATGGAATTATTTCCGGCTTTGAAAACCTATGTACGGGCTGTGAAAACACAAAGCGAGAAAAAGGTCAAAGAATCGAATCCAGATTGCAAATGTCATTTCAGTCACTTGAAAATAAGAACAAGGGAAAAATTCCAGAACAGAGATTTGTGCAATTTCGGAATGACTGTAGAGCATTTTTAACACGTACGTCCCCAACCCCCATTTTACGACAAAACTCAAAATTCAAACCCACGCTGCTCAGCCAATTTCTAACGGATTTTCAAGCAATCTTCTGGAATCGATCACAAAATTCCTACAGTTTTAGGAACCTATAGTTTTTTGCTATGGCCATGGTTCCGGAGATATTCCGGAGAGTACTGGGGTTACCTCCCTCCCGGAAAATATGGTCACTGGCAGATCGACTTCGAAATCCATCGTGCGACATGTCAAACTTCATGATTTTGCAAAACAAGTACACTGGAGTACATTTCGGCGACTTTCGATCGAATTGGCCACCCTCCGGGTGCTTCCAGGGCCTGGTTTCCTTGGGGAAGTGGCAAAAACCGTCCAATCTTGGAACCCATCTTGCGACATATCAAACTTCATGATTTTGCAAAACAAGTACACTGGAGTACATTTCGGCGACATTCGATCGAATTGGCCACCCTCCGGGTGCTTCCAGGGTCTGGTTCCCTTGGGGAAGTGGCCAATATCCGTTCAATCTTGGAACCCATCTTGCGACATGCCAATCTTCACGATTTTGCAAAACAAGTATACTGAAGTCCATTTCGGTGATTTTCGATCGAATTGGCCACCTTCCGGGTACTTCCAGGTAGACCCGTGCGCTGATTGATATTTTACCGGCGGTGGCGTGATAGATCATTTTCAGGCAGCGGCGGCGGCGTCACGCCGTTAGTGATCAGCGGTGAAGTGGATCGGCGTAAACCAGTTCAAGCGCCAAAATTTCTTCAGAAATTCATCAAGGAATTCTTCCAGAAGTTCCTCCACTAGTTTTTTTTAAAAAGATAGAAAAGAAATTCCTTTGGACATTTCTCCGGAAGTGCCTCTGGGAAGTTACTCCAGAAACTCCTCTTGGATTTGGTCTGGAAGTTCCTTCAGGAATTCCTTCGTAAGCTCTTCTAGGAATTCATCTGGAAGTTCCTCCAGGAGTTCCTCCGGAGGTTCCTCCGAGAATTCCTCCGGTAGTTTCTCCAGGAATTCCTCCGAAGGTTTCTCCATGAATTCTTCCAGAAGTTCCTCCAGGAATTGCTCCGGAAGTTCCTCCAGGAATTCCTCTGGAAACTGGAATTGACCACCTAGAATTCCAGGAATTTCTGGAGGATTTTCCGGATGAATTCCTGGAGGAATTTCCGGGGGAATTCCTGGTGGAGCATATTGGATAAATCCTGAAGGAACGTCCGGAAGAATTCCCGGAGGAACTTCGGCAGGAATTCCTGAAGGAACTTCCGGAAGAATTCCGGTACGAATTTCCGGAGGAATTACTGAAGGAACTTCCGGAGGAATTACTAGAAAAACTTCCGGAGGAAGTACTGGGGGAACTTCCGGAGGAATAAATGTAGGAACTTCTAGAGGAATTACTGGAGGAATTCCTGGAGAAACTCCCGGAGGAATAACTGGAGGAACTTCCGGAGGAACTCCTGGAGGAACTTCGGGAGGAATTCCTGGAGGAACTTCCGAAGGAGTTCCTTGAAGAACTCCTGGAGGAATTTCTGAAAGAACTTCTGGAGGAATTCCTGGAGGAACTTCGGGAGGAATTTCTGGAGGAAATTCCGGAGGAATTCCTGGAGGAAATTCCGGAGGAATTCCTGGAGGAAATTCCGGAGGAATTCCTGGAGGAATTTCCGGAGGAATTCCTGGAAGAAATTCCGGAGGAATTCCTGGAAGAAATTCCGGAGGAATTCCTGGAAGAAATTCCGGAGGAATTCCTGGAAGAAATTCCGGAGGAATTCCTGGAGGAAATTCCGGAGGAATTCCTGGAGGAAATTCCGGAGGAATTCCTGGAGGAAATTCCGGAGGAATTCCTGGAGGAAATTCCGGAGGAATTCCTGGAGGAAATTCCGGAGGAATTCCTGGAAGAAATTCCGGAGGAATTCCTGGAGGAACTTCCGGAGGAACTTCCGGGGGAATTCCTAGAGGAACTTCCGGGGGAATTCCTAGAGGAACTTCCGGGGGAGTTCCTGGAGGAACTTCCGGGGGAGTTCCTGGAGGAACTTCCGGGGGAGTTCCTGGAGGAACTTCCGGGGGAGTTCCTGGAGGAACTTCCGGGGGAGTTCCTGGAGGAACTTCCGGGTGAGTTCCTGGAGGAACTTCCGGGGGAGTTCCTGGAGGAACTTCCGGGGAGTTCCTGGAGGAACTTCCGGGGGAGTTCCTGGAGGAACTTCCGAAGGAGTTCCTGGAGGAACTTCCGGGGGAGTTCCTGGAGGAAATTCCGGGGGAATTCCTGGAGGAACTTCCGGGGGAATTCCTGGAGGAACTTCCGGGGGAATTCCTGGAGGAACTTCCGGGGGAATTCCTGGAGGAACTTCCGGATGAATTCCTGGAGGAACTTCCGGAGAAATTCCTGGAGGAACTTACGGAGGAATTCCTGGAGGAACTTCCGGAGAAATTCCTGGAGGAACTTCCGTAGGAATTCCTGGAGGAACTTCCGTAGGAATTCCTGGAGGAACTTCCGTAGGAATTCCTGGAGGAACTTCCGTAGGAATTCCTGGAGGAACTTCCGTAGGAATTCCTGGAGGAACTTCCGTAGGAATTTCTGGAGGAACTTCCGTAGGAATTCCTGGAGGAACTTCCGTAGGAATTCCTGGAGGAACTTCCGTAGGAATTCCTGGAGGAACTTCCGTAGGAATTCCTGGAGGAACTTCCGTAGGAATTCCTGGAGGAACTTCCGTAGGAATTCCTGGAGGAACTTCCGTAGGAATTCCTGGAGGAACTTCCGTAGGAATTCCTGGAGGAACTTCCGTAGGAATTCCTGGAGGAACTTCCGTAGGAATTCCTGGAGGAACTTCCGTAGGAATTCCTGGAGGAACTTCCGTAGGAATTCCTGGAGGAACTTCCGTAGGAATTCCTGGAGGAACTTCCGTAGGAATTCCTGGAGGAACTTCCGTAGGAATTCCTGGAGGAACTTCCGTAGGAATTCCTGGAGGAACTTCCGTAGGAATTCCTGGAGGAACTTCCGTAGGAATTCCTGGAGGAACTTCCGTAGGAATTCCTGGAGGAACTTCCGTAGGAATTCCTGGAGGAACTTCCGTAGGAATTCCTGGAGGAACTTCCGTAGGAATTCCTGGAGGAACTTCCGTAGGAATTCCTGGAGGAACTTCCGTAGGAATTCCTGGAGGAACTTCCGTAGGAATTCCTGGAGGAGCTTTCGTAGGAATTCCTGGAGGAACTTCCGTAGGAATTCCTAGAGGAACTTCCGTAGGAATTCCTAGAGGAACTTCCGTAGGAATTCCTGGAGGAACTTCCGTAGGAATTCCTGGAGGAACTTCCGTAGGAATTCCTGGAAGAACTTCCGTAGGAATTCCTGGAGGAACTTCCGTAGGAATTCCTGGAGGAACTTCCGTAGGAATTCCTGGAGGAACTTCCGTAGGAATTCCTGGAGGAACTTCCGTAGGAATTCCTGGAGGAACTTCCGTAGGAATTCCTGGAGGAACTTCCGTAGGAATTCCTGGAGGAACTTCTGTAGGAATTCCTGGAGGAACTTCCGTAGCAATTGCTGGAGGAACTTCCGTCGGAATTCCTGGAGGAATTTCTCGAGGAACTTCCGGAGGAATTTCTGGAGGAACTTTCGAAGGAATTCTTGGAGGAACTTCCGTAGGAATTTCTGGAGGAGCTTCCGTAGAAATTCCTGGAGGAACTTCCGTAGAAATTCCTGGAAGAAATTCCTGGAGGAACTTCCGTAGAAATTCCTGGAGGAACTTCCGTAGGAATTCCTGGAGGATCTTCCGTAGGAATTCCTGGAGAAACTTCTGTAGGAATTCCTGGAGGAACTTCCGTAGGAATTCCTGGAGGAACTTCCGTAGGAATTCCTGGAGGAACTTCCGTAGGAATTCCTGGAGGAACTTCCGTAGGAATTCCTGGAGGAACTTCCGTAGAAATTCCTGGAGGAATTCTTGGAAAAGCTTCCTAAAGGAACTTCCAGACGAAATCCGGGAGAAGTATCTGGAAGAATTTCCCAGAGGCATGTATGGATAAATATCTGGAGGAATGTCCAAAGGAATTTCTTGACGATCTTTCGAAAAAACTCGTAGAGGGACTTCTGGAAGAATTCCTGGAGATACTTCTGAAGAAATTTTGGCGCTTGAAACTAGTTCACGCCGAACCACGCCACCGCCAATCACCAAAGGCGTGATGCCGCCACGCCGCCGCCACTGGCTGCAAATGATCTATCAGGCCAACGCCGGTAAAATATCAATCAGCGCATGGAAGTACCCGGAAGGTGGCCAATCCGATCGAAAACTACCGAAATGGATTCCAGTTTACTTGTTTTGCAAAATCATGAAGTTTGACATGTCGCAAGATGGGCTCCAAGCTTAAACAAATATTGGCCACTTCCCCAAGAGAAGCAAGCCCTGGAAGTACCCAAAGAGTGGCCAATTCAATCGAAAATCGCCGAAATGTACTCCAGTGTGCTTGTTTTGCAAAATCATGAAGTTTGATATGCCGCAAGATGGGTTCCAAGATTGAACGGATATTGGCCACTTCATCAAGGGAACCAGGCCCTGGAAGTACCCGGAGGGTGGCCAATTCGATCGAAAATCGCCGAAATTTACTCCATTGTACTTGTTTTGCAAAATCATGAAGTTTGACATGTCGCAAAATGGATTCCAAGATTGAACGAAAATTGGCCACTTCCACAAGGGAACCGGGCCCTGGAAGCACCCGGAGGGTAGCTAATTCGATCGAAAATCGCCTAAATGTACTCCAGTGTACTTGTTTTGCAAAATCATGAAGTTTGACATGCCGCAAGATGGGTTCCAAGATTGAACAGATATTGGCCACTTCCCCAAGGAACCAGGCCCTGGAAGCACCCGGAGGGTGGCCAATTCGATCGAATGTCGCCGAAATGTACTCCAGTGTACTTGTTTTGCAAAATCACGAAGTTTGACATGTCGCAAGATGGGTTCCAAGATTGGACTAATATTGGCCACTTCCCCAAGGGAACCAGGCCCTGGAAGTACCCGGAGGGTGGCCAATTCGATCGAAAATCGCCGAAATTTACTCCATTGTACCTGTTTTGCAAAATCATGAAGTTTGACATGTCGCAAGATGGATTCCAAGATTCAACGAAAATTGGCCACTTCCCCAAGGGAACCAGGCCCTGAAAGCACCCGGAGGGTGGCCAATTCGATCGAAAATCGCCGAAATGTACTCCAGTTTACTTGTTTTGCAAAATCATGAAGTTTGACATGTCGCACGATGGATTTCGAAGTCGATCTGCCAGTGACCATTTTTTCCGGGAGGGAGGTAACCCCAGTACTCCCCGGAATATCTCCGGAACCATGGCCATTGCACAAAAATTGACCTCGGTTCCTAAAACTATAGGAATTTTGTGATCGATTCCAGAAGATTGCTTGAAAATCCGTTAGAAATTGGCTGAGCTGCATGGTTTTGAATTTTGAGTTTTGTCGTAAAATGGGGTTGGGGACGTACGTGTTAAAGGGGTCAACGAAAAAATAATCTAGCGTTCTCCACCTTTGACTAAGTATATGTCATGCCTCAATCCGTTGTGTTTCAAGCAATCACCTGATGTATGCGAAAAGCGTCTGGACCTCTGCCTTGAACATCTAGTTGCGAAAAATCACCTTTCGGGTACTGTAGCAGACAAAGTGAAGCAGGATTTTTTTAGACTTTCGAAGCTTTCAACGAAGCAGCTCTCAGCTTGATCACGGACTACTCGGATAGTCCCGGCGGCGGATCTATCCTACTTCGACAAGAAGTTCCCCGACGATGGAACCTCCCCAGTTACCGATGGTGTCACTCTCTCTTTATCTCTGTGTGGTCGCTGTCGCTGTCTATTCGTTCGCTGGTCCCGTCTCCAAGTTTATTGCAACTCCGTAAGAATATGCGATACTACATTTTTGACGACATCCCAAGTGGCTTCTTCGCGACACATCTCACGCGTTGTTCGCGTTTAAAGGTGGTATCTCTCTTCGTATGGTCTCGAACCTGAGGCATTCGAATAGAACGTGTTCAAGAGTTTCCTCCGCATCCTCGCACTCCGGGCGGGATGGGAACGTGTGTGACCAAAGCGATGTAGATACTTTCTTAAACATCTATGTCCCGACATGAACTGCGTCAGCTGAAAGTCTTTTTCGCCGTGCCTTCTGTTTACCCAACTCGTCTTATTTGGAATGAGGAGGTGGGTTCACCTTCCTTCGTCCGAGTTAGCTCATGCTGTCATTTGTGGTATGGTAGCACTCAATGGCCAGCATTCTGGCGATAGGGATCATCCCGGCGATCACACATACTGCCTCCGACGACCCGATACACGCGTTTTGGCTTTGCCTGGTTCCGCTTGGTTTTTAGCGCATTAGGCGGGGACACCGTACCTCAGGATTGATCCTCGGCTACTCCTCGGATCCCTAACAATGGTAGTTTTCCTGGTTTTGGCAACAGCACCATCTATCTGAAAAATTATCTTCTTCCAGGTATTTTTGCATTACCGTCCTAAACATGTCCCTAAACTCCAGTAGAGCAGTCCTCTATGTGACATTGGGAATTACGTCCGGACCAAGAGCATTTTCCACCTTCAGGGCTTTCGCGACAAGTACAAGTTCTTCGCTGGAGACCTTAGTGTCAGCAGTGTCGCCTTCATCATCGTATGGAGTCGATGGCCACAGCGTTGGGCTGTGATGCGAAAAGAAACCTCCACGATTAACATTAGCCTCTCCAGGAACATTTCAATTGGTGTCATTGGTCCTTAAGTTTTTGCCATTATCGTCCGATAAGCATAGCCCGTCGAATTGTCATCGGCCTCGCGGCACAATTCCTTTTACAACTTGTTCAACTTGATCTCGCGGTTCAATGTTGCCCTGGACGCACTGAATGCCACCTTATTCTGCACTCTATCCTCTTCTGTTCGCGATCTCGTAACGCGTCTTCTTACCCTAAGACAAGCAGAACGAAGATCGTGACTCCCTATTGCGTAGTTCCAATTTGTGTAAGTGTGTGGATAGATAGATAGATATATAGATAGATAGATAGATAGACAGATAGAGAGATTTAAACATCTTCGGTAATGTACTTTTTATTGCATTTTAATATTTTTTGTTAGCCTCATGATATACGAATGCAAAAATGGTAACTTGGCTTAGAAACCTCGTAGTTAATAACTGTGGAAGTGCTTAATGAACACTTAGCTGCGAGTCGGCTCTGTCCCAGTGTGTGGATGTGATGCCAATAAGAAGAAGAAGAATAAGTAAAATAGACCCTGCGCATTTAGATATATAATTCAGGTATGTGGGAGATCTTGCATATAACATCTGAGCGTAATAATAATTAGTGAGCGTGTTTATTCTCTTTGCTATTGGGTCATTTACCCTACTATTTACTTATCTGAATTCTTACGACATCTCAAAACATACCCATTTCGATTGATTTTAAAGTATAATGTTTGATTTTTGGATTAACATTGGCGCAAATATCATTTAGGGAAGGGTGTATAGATTTTTTTCCTCTGGATGTGATTCAAAATCACATTACTCAAACCGTTCCTTCGAACTGCATAGTTCATTTTGCAATAAATCGGCACGTGTCTCGCCACTCGACTGTTAGAAACGTTCCCACCCGAGCAAATATAATTCCACAAATTGATTGTACCTTCTAACCCAGTGTACAGAGGGAAACACTTTCGAGTGTTTGTTTCATTAGCGTGAAAGCCTTCTGCCGAGGTTGAATAGAGGTTTTGCTACTTGCAGTAGGGCCTCTCACCGTTTCATGGCGCAGCAATCGACAGAATTGGAATCAAAACGAGTAGGGAAATTCTTTTCAGTTTCGGCGCACCGCAAACAGATGAAAGGCAACTGGAGATTGCAGCCTCTTTCTTAGAGAGGAAAAAAATTGCGCAATTCGATGCCGGATCAAAGCGCACAAAAGTTGAAGGGTTATTCAAACAAACTTCACTTTGATTTTTTTTATGGGTTCGTCCAACATTTACTTCATTGATTTGAATTCTAGAATCTACTCACTAAGTTTTGATGTTTTGGGTATCACTCTGTAAAATGGAGAATGAACGTTTCATAGCTTGGTCGAAGTAAATTAAATATCGGAAACGATTTGCGATTTGGGCGTAACTTGTTTTATAAACAAATAAAAACGGAAAAAAATGGAAATTGCCAAAGGGTTGAAATAAATAAATATAAAATTTCCCCAGATAACGCAAAATTTCCATAAATAATTAGGAATAGCACTTTTAAAAGCAAAAATTGCAATTATAAAAGAAGAATTTTCCATAAAGAAAATCAAAATTGAAAGATACAAAATTTCCATAAATAAATCAGTACTAGTAATAAACAATATTTCTAAAAATATTTCTATGGAACTGCAAACTGCTCTTTAAATTTCACTACAATAACAAATTCATTTCAATTCTTTTTCATCCGCTTTATAAATCCATCCATCAGATGAACCTTCAAATCAAAGCTTCGTGCAATGACATAAAACGAGAATTCAGCTTCAAAGTGACTTAAAAGTCGTAATTTATTACATTTAGATGTTTCATCTTCGCTTCCTCGCAGCCAGTTCCATTCTCTTCCGCTCAGACTCTAACAAGGTAAAAAAGTAATTAAACGATCACATGGAACACGAAAGCATTCTAGCTAAATCCTTGCCTCGGAGTCATGAAGCCAGGTAGGATAGCATTTGACCAAACGAGCTGAAGGCAGCTTGTCTTGTGTTTCATTGGTTGCGGTTTGTTCGGTGGAAAATATCAAAGGAATTATGGCCATTTGCCAAAAGCTATCCTTCCATTTCCTCTGATTCTCGGTATTAGTCCGTAGCAAAATCGCTGGGAAACTCTAATTCTTGCCCTTGCCCAAGCACACAAGTTTCCGACCCGGAGTCAAATAGAAAGATAAGCAGTTTAGCTGTAATGATCGGAAAGCACGTTCTGGTAAGATTGCTATCACCTTTGTACTTTACTTACCGAACGAAATCTTCCGTGTTCGAATTGTCGCGTGGTATTGATAATTGGGGGCAAGTTTCTTCGACTGGACAAATGGCATTTCGGAAATCGGTAGAACCAACATCGATTTCTTCACAACATGTTCGGACACTCTTAACAGTTCTCCTAGCTGTGAGAAAACTGTGATTAGGTACGCTGCCTCAGATGGAACCTAATCTTGGTAAATCCATGCCATAAATCAACTCCGATTTGGAACCAAAAAGGGCTTTGGGGACTAATACGAGGGAGATGGAAAACACGAAAACAAATGCACAGACATTGTAGTTTGAAAGATGCTCCGATAAAGATAAACGATAATGGACTTTTATGATGCTGTTTTGAATGCTTTGGGTGATAATCCAACAATGGCGTAATGAACTACAATTTTCGCACATATAGGACAATCAGACATCACATTTGACATTAAATATTTCTTTGTTTTCCGATAATCATTCATGACCAATAAATATCTGGAAGCTTATAGAGCTGATGGGCTTGCGGCACACATCTTTGTTTGCTGCTCTCCTGCTTTGCTGCTTTGTTTGCTTTGCTGTCAAACTGTGGTTGAAAAACCATTTTCAATCGGCATGTTCCGGTGGCTTAATCATCCTTAAGATTAAAAGTGGCACCTGAGCTCCTTAGAGTTCTTTAGAAACAAAACGTCTCGAAGCATAGGAGAGGAAATTTTCTCTCACCTTTTAATATCAAATGTTGGGGCAATTATTAATTTTAATCAATGCCTTATCAAAAAGTACATGCAACTTCCATAATAATCCACTTTTTCACAAAGTGTGCGTATTTTATTCAAAGTACCTATCTGTCACCTAGAATTAACTAAAACGAGTTTATTACGTAAGCCATTTTAATGAATGACAAAAGCACCACAATCTGTTAAACTCAATATATTTCAGCAAAAGGGCATTGAATAACGGCACGCTCACTCATTTACTCATTCATGGGTCCTGAGGTACATAGGTACATGAGGTACATTTTATTAGATACCAAGTATATTAGGAATCGATACTTTGATATCCGATACCAAGTAAGTATCGAATTGAAGTACTTGAATCAATCGAGTACCCGATTTAAAGTCTGTTAAATATAATAAACCTTAATAGAAACATTCGTATTTTTTTTAAATAATTTAATTGTAATAATAAATACCAAGTATTCATTTTCTGCCGCTCATTTATTTGTGCTAATTGTGGTATATTATTAGTGAAAATCACAAAAGTGTACAAAGCTTTATTTAATAGATTTTTCATAATTCACATAAAATTGAAGATCGCAAATGTGGCTTATCCTCAATCCTAAAGTGACCAGACGTATTATGCGGGACAGTCCCAGACAGTGAATTCGAGAGACTATGCAATCCGTAGAAAATCCTAGGAATCTAAAAGCATTTGAATTAATAAGGGTCTGAAGAATATGGAAAATTAGTTTGATTTGCGCAATAAAAAATTTGTAAAAATATTGTGGAACTATCTGAGTCAGAATGCGCCTTCCAGGATCTAAAAATCGGGATATCAGAAAATGTGTGAAGCTGGAACACCCACCTATAAAATCAGGAAAACGCCTGAAACAATTGAGGATTGGAAAAAATCAACTTCACCATCTTCATCTAATGGTTGTCCATACTGAACACTTACATAACATAAAGGACGACGGAAAATACTCAAAAGACCTGTGAAAAATGTTAGCATATCGAAGGATTTCCACAACTGAAGCGGGAAATCGAATCTTAGCCCATAATTTACAACATACATACGCTCAGACGAACGGCGCCGCAAACCGGACGGCCACGAGAATAAGATTGTAAAACATTTCTTTCAAAAATATTAAGAAAATCCAAAATAATCGTTTCTAAGAAATCGAGTAGTTGGCATCATACTCGGTGTTGAAGGTTGATAGGACACAGAAATCTTTTGGAACGATTTGATTATTTTTTTAACAAATTATTATTAAAGCCTGTCCACGTTAAATCTTGGACATCCATCTTCCAATGCGATTTTTAAAAAGAATTACAAATCACTGAGACGATCAATTTACATGGCAGCTGAATCTCTTGGTTTTATGTGACAATTTCAGAATGTTTTAGTTATCGTCTAAATTGATAAAATGGCAATACATCTTTTGGGCATTATCCAAGTGTCCGAAATATAACGTCCTGTCCATTAATACTAAAATAATTACTCATAACATATAAATCAATGAATAATGCATAAAATGTCTCGGATTAATCCAAGAAAAACTGGTCATTTTGCTCAATCCTAAGTCTGCTTCAAATTTTATCAAACTCGATAGTAAATGGCTCAAATTTCTCGGGAAATATCAGCTTTGTACTAATATTTGCAACTGTGTTGCAAAAGTCCCATCCCGTTGATGAAGCATCAGAGAGATTCGCATCTTTAGGTAGGTACATTTATAAAAATACCAAAAAATATATTTAATGATCTAAAGAAACATTTGATTAAATGTTTCACGTGAAATATAGTTTAACAGCTTTTAATACACTCTCAAGATAAGTGAATTAAAGTATCGAAGAACAAATAGTAATGAAATGTGCTTAATTCTTCAGTGTTCCATTCAACATAAATAATTAATAACTACTTGACAGTGAGAAAACAATCGTTTTTGAATTTTACTTCAAATTGGCATCAAAAAACAAAAAAAAATCCACCCTGTGAGAAAAAAAAGTTATGATTAATTTTGAGCAACCCAAGATCATGTCCGATTTAGCTCAAATTTTGCATAGGGGGATATTTTTGGCTACGATAACGTTTGTGCATCGTCCGGTGTTAAAATTCGATGAAAAAAAAATTTATCATCTGAAAAAAAAATCTAAAAAGTCCCAAAAATGTTCTAAGAGAAAAAATCTATTTTCTTCAAATTTTTTTTGAAATAACATCAGATCTCGACGTTTCATGCATTTTTAAGTAATTTGGCATCAAAAACAAAAATTCGATTTTCGACTTTTCCTTTGGAAAAATTTCTAATAAAAACTAAATCATGTCCGATTGAACCCAAATTTTGCAAGGGGCCATATTTTGGGGTAATGAAACTTGTGAGCAATGTTGTTTTTTTTTTAAATTCTAAAATGTCATTTTCATTGGCACCCACTGGTTATGCAAGTAGTTAACGCTTCATTCCATGAGATTCTTGGATAACTGGAGCAGTAGATCATATGTAGCATCATAATTGGCAGAAGACCCTGTGCATCATTGTTTAAATAAAAATATATGCATTTTATTTTTACACGATTTCTCGAAATTTTTTTACACATTACATTTTTGCACGCACGCATCTCAATAGTGTTAAAAAAAGAATTCAGTTTTTGCGTTTTTACATTAAGTTGAATATTCTAAATTCGATGCATTGAATCTCCATATTTTTATATTTGTTTATTTTTAGTGTTAATAGAGTCGAATTGGATTTTAACGACTTAGTACTGATTAGGTAATTGTGATTAGCTTTGAAAGAGAGACACTTGTGAATCGTAAGGAGTTTGAACATGATCTGATTAGATCGTTTATTAGTATCACAGATTGTGAGATAACATCGCAAAAACACGATCGTTATCGTTCGTAACTACACTGTATGTGTATTGGAATCTTGCATACAACAATTCTTCCCCTTTTGGAGACTTTTCATAGTTATTCGAAATTGACATTCATCAACACAATTCTCTTCACAAATTACACTTCTTAAAACAAAGATTTTTAAATTCTTTACTAATTGAGCTTTAGATACTTTACATGTTTTAATCATGCTTTCATGAACTACTAAACGATTTTTTTTATCGGAACAAATAACTAAGTTTGAAAATTTCATATTCAAATTCTTCATTTTTGTAAGTCGCCTCAATAGATTTGTTTCTTCGCTCGCCGAATAACGACGCCTTCGCTGCTTGTTCGACTCGAGTATACGATCATCTTCAGCTTGAAGCCCATTGCTTTTTATCGTCTCCCTTAGCAACATATTTCCAGCGTTTTCTAATTGCCAATAATGCATAAATGATTTCTGTGAAGTATAAAAAAACAGATTTATAGTATTATTTTCTTTTACCGATCGGTTACTGCTTTGAATGCTGCTCATTTTACTCCTTTCAGCATTAGAAATTATTACATTATTCATAGCATAATTAAAATAGGTAAACATTTTCCAAACACTTGCGCCACCTATAGAGTGTCGAACAAACTAAATGAACAAATTCTTGTTCCATATAACAAAATTATCCAACCGTGGACCCCACACATCTGTACTTATACGACTTCCAATTAATTAGTTGCAGCACTTACGCTGGACTTATCTTATGAACCATTAAGTTTCCTGTTATTTGCAACCAATTTCCTAATTACATTTATAAATATCTGATCTTGTCCAATTAATGAAAACACCAATACTTCTAATTGAAATCCAAGAACTTTTTCTCTTGTGTTTATGTAATTTTTGCAATTCCGCAAAACGTTGTCAAATTTTAACACCTCCAGTTTAATCTATAGGTATACCATTCAAGTAAATAATTAGTCTACCGAGACTTCATCACTAATAAACACTAAATAATTACTGGATAATACATGTGAAAACCGCATATACATAAAATGCTCCAATTTTCTCTTAAATTTATTTATAACTTATCCTTTTTGGACACCGATGGCAATTCCTCCTTATTTCACGAAATGTAAACTTAAAGATAAAATATGTATATATGACTCAAACGCCATTCCACATCAAAACTTCAACATTATTTATGCGTTTATTGAATTGTAATTTGTATATCCATAACAAAAGCACTGTTGTTTCATTTAGGCTTTGTCTCTCGTTGACGTCGTGGTAAATATTATATCAATAGAGACAAATGTGCTTTTCAAGTAATATGATAATAAATCACATATTCCGCATTTATTAAGTTTTAGTCGCACTTTTTATTGCATTGGTTATTTACTTCTCTATATAAAATAGTTTAATCACTGACACAAGGTCCCCAAAGAGGAACGACATATGAACAAAAATCTCCGATGTATGTAGGTTTAACTTGATGTCGGATCTATTGGATATTATAACCAATCACTATTTCCGATATTCTTTACCGGTTGTAATCAAATATTTTACTTTTCGCAATTATGATCTCACGCGGAAAAATTTTACCTCGTCGCCACTTTTATATTTGTTTATTTTTAGTGTTAATAGAGTCGAATTGGATTTTAACGACTTAGTACTGATTAGGTAATTGTGATTAGCTTTGAAAGAGAGACACTTGTGAATCGTAAGGAGTTTGAACATGATCTGATTAGATCGTTTATTCGTATCACAGATTGTGAGATAACATCGCAAAAACACGATCGTTATCGTTCGTAACTACACTGTATGTGTATTGGAATCTTGCATACAACACATATGTTTCGTGAACTGTCAAAAGCTGCCCTAGCCTTTTTGGTCCGTATGCTCTTATCGATCTTGTTTCCACCGTACGACGTTAGCTGGCTGCCAAGATATTGAAAGTTTTCGTACAATTCCACTGCACTATGGTCCAGGATACAGATTTATGCGGAAAGATGCATTTTACGCCAAAACTGCATTTTTTTAGAAAAAAAACTGTTGTTCTACAAAGTTGTTCGAAATATTAATGCCATCATTATGGTACTACCAAAAATAGGGTGGCCCATCATATAAAAAAATTAGATTTTTTTTTTATTTCTCGGAATATTGACATGTTATGTTCTACAAAGTTGTAGCGCAGCTTATTCCAATCAATTTTGCCAAAAAAACTTCTGTAGCTCTTAAGTTGGCCGATTTAGAGCAATTTTACCTACACGGTTTGAAATTTTTTTTATCTTCCTTTGTAACATTTTCCCCTAAGAGGCTCGAAATTAATTATTAAGTTTACCTAATTGGATTAGGGTGTACCTCAGAAAACAGTGTTTTTGATCTACTTTTTTTGTTTTAGATTTCTCGAAAAAGTCGTCTAATATATAGAAATATAAAGAAAATTTTTCTTATAATATATTCTGATGACGACGATATACAAATTAAATTAATTTAAGTAAGGTTCAATGTGGATTATCAATTATAGGACAGATTCCTCTAAATAGACTAAAATACCGCCAAATTTTTTAAATTTTAAGAACATAACTAATACTACTTTAGTATATAAATATTTATTTTTAATAATAGGGTATCTAATCCTAGTCTATAATAAAAAGTTTATAGCTTAAATTATTACATAAATAACAAATTAATAAATTTAAAATTTCACCTAATAAACTTAAATTTATATTAATTAATTTTACAATTTAACTAATACTAAAAAATTTTATTTGTATTATTTGTATAACCGCGGTAGCTGGCACAAATTTTACCAATACTAATTTATTATTACTAATACAAAATTTCTTTTTAAATTAATATTAATTACTGAGAATAAAATAAAATAAAATTTTATTAAAAAATTTTATTCATCCCACAAAAATTTACATGTAAAATAAAATAATAATAAAACTTTTTACCAAAATAAAATAATTTTTTTTTAAAAATTATATAAAAAATTTACTTATAAAATATATTATTTTTAAATTACCTTTAATAAATTAAATTTATAATATCATAATAATGATGTATATATTTAAAATAAGAATATTTAATAGTTTAATCCTCCATCCAAAATTACTTTTAAATAAAATACCCCTTATATTTTATTTTAAAATAATTTTTTTAAAAATTATATAAAAAATTTACTTATAAAATATAATTATTTTAAATTACCTTTAATAAATTAAATTTATAATATCATAATAATGATGTATATATTTAAAATAAGAATATTTAATAGTTTAATCCTCTATCCAAAATTACTTTTAAATAAAATACCCCTTATATTTTATTTTAAAATAATTTTATTTAAAAATAATATATTTTATAAGTAAATTTACTTATAAAATATATTATTTTTAAATTACCTTTAATAAATTAAATTTATAATATCATAATAATAATATATATATTTAAAATAAGAATATTTAATAGTTTAATCCTCTATCCAAAATTACTTTTAAATAAAATACCCCTTATATTTTATTTTAAAATAATATTTTTTTAAAAATTTTATAAAAAATTTACTTATAAAATATATTATTTTTAAATTACCTTTAATAAATTAAATTTATAATATCATAATAATAATATATATATTTAAAATAAGAATATTTAATAGTTTAATCCTCTATCCAAAATTACTTTTAAATAAAATACCCCTTATATTTTATTTTAAAATAATTTTTTTTTAAAAATTATATAAAAAATTTACTTATAAAATATATTATTTTTAAATTACCTTTAATAAATTAAATTTATAATATCATAATAATGATGTATATATTTAAAATAAGAATATTTAATAGTTTAATCCTCTATCCAAAATTACTTTTAAATAAAATACCCCTTATATTTTATTTTAAAATAATTTTTTTTAAAAATTATATAAAAAATTTACTTATAAAATATATTATTTTTAAATTACCTTTAATAAATTAAATTTATAATATCATAATAATGATGTATATATTTAAAATGAGAATATTTAATAGTTTAATCCTCTATCCAAAATTACTTTTAAATAAAATACCCCTTATATTTTATTTTAAAATAATTTTTTTTTAAAAATTATATAAAAAATTTACTTATAAAATATATTATTTTTAAATTACCTTTAATAAATTAAATTTATAATATCATAATAATAATGTATATATTTAAAATAAGAATATTTAATAGTTTAATCCTCTACCCAAAATTACTTTTAAATAAAATACCCCTTATATTTTATTTTAAAATAATTTTTTTTAAAAATTTTATAAAAAATTTACTTATAAAATATATTATTTTTAAATTACCTTTAATAAATTAAATTTATAATATTATAATAATAATGTATATATTTAAAATAAGAATATTTAATAGTTTAATCCTCTACCCAAAATTACTTTTAAATAAAATACCCCTTATATTTTATTTTAAAATAATTTTTTTTTAAAAATTTTATAAAAAATTTACTTATAAAATATATTATTTTTAAATTACCTTTAATAAATTAAATTTATAATAATATATATATTTAAAATAAGAATATTTAATAACTTAATTTTTTTTTTTATATATTAAAATTTTATATTTATAAGTAAATTTATTCATATATATATATATATATTTATATATTAATAAATATTTATATTATATATAAATTATTTATATTAATAAATTAATAAATAAATATTGTATATAAATTATTTATATTAATAAATATTATAAGTATATAAATAATTTATATTATAATATTTATTTATATATAATTAATTATGCTTATAATTAATTAATTATATTTATATATTTTTTTTATATTTATTTAAATATTTTTTATATTATGTTATTTTTGTTATAGTAAAATGAGGACCCATAGGTTTATAGATAATTTACTGTTATTTATGTAATAACCTTAATTTATTAATAATTATTTTAAATTAATAATATTTTATTTAAATAATTATATATATATATATTTATATATTAATAAATATTTATATTATATATAAATTATTTATATTAATAAATTAATAAATAAATATTGTATATAAATTATTTATATTAATAAATATTATAAGTATATAAATAATTTATATTATAATATTTATTTATATATAATTAATTATGCTTATAATTAATTAATAATTTTTATAAATCTATTCTATATTTATATAAATATATTATATATTAAGTTATTTTTTTTTTTAAAATGAGGACCCATAGGTTTATAGATAATTTACTGTTATTTATGTAATAACCTTAATTTATTAATAATTATTTTAAATTAATAATATTTTATTTAAATAATTATATATATATATATATATTTATATATTAATAAATATTTATATTATATATAAATTATTTATATTAATAAATTATTTATTTTTATTAATTATTTAAAATCTAAATAATTAAATTAAATTTCTGTACCATTTTTTACTATTATTCTAATAAAAAAAAAATGAATTGCCTGACAAAAAGGGTTATCTTGATAGGATAAATTATAAAGATTTTTATGCTTTATTCATTATATTTAATAGAATTAAACTATTTCCAAAATCTTCAAAAAATTTTGTGCCTCATACACTAAAATATATATATATATATAATTATAAAAAGATAAGCTAATTAAGCTACTGGGTTCATACCCCATTTATAAAGGTTATAATCCTTTTCTTTTTAATCAAAAAAAATTCTAATAATATTTTTTTAATTATATTAATTTTAGGGTCTTTAATTACTATTTCATCAAATTCCTGATTAAGAATAAAATAAAATAAAATTTTATTAAAAAATTTTATTCATCCCACAAAAATTTACATGTAAAATAAAATAATAATAAAACTTTTTACCAAAATAAAATAATTTTTTTTAAAAATTATATAAAAAATTTACTTATAAAATATATTATTTTTAAATTACCTTTAATAAATTAAATTTATAATATCATAATAATAATATATATATTTAAAATAAGAATATTTAATAGTTTAATTCTCCACCTAAAATTTCTTTTAAATAAAATACCCTTATATTTTATTTTAAAATAATTTTTTAAAAATTCTTAAAAACATTTACTTATAAAATATATTATTTTTAAATTACCTTTAATAAATTAAATTTATAATATCATAATAATTATGTATATATTTAAAATAAGAATATTTAATAGTTCAATCCTCTATCCAAAATGAATTTTAAAGAAAATACCCCCGATATTTTATTTAAAAGTAATTTTTTAAAAATTATATAAAAAATTTACTTATAAAATATATTATTTTTAAATTACCTTTAATAAATTAAATTTATAATATCATAATAATAATATATATATTTAAAATAAGAATATTTAATAGTTTAATCCTCTATCCAAAATTACTTTTAAATAAAATACCCTTATATTTTATTTTAAAATAATATTTTTTTAAAAATTATATAAAAAATTTACTTATAAAATATATTATTTTTAAATTACCTTTAATAAATTAAATTTATAATATTATAATAATAATATATATATTTAAAATAAGAATATTTAATAGTTTAATCCTCTATCCAAAATTACTTTTAAATAAAATACCCCTTATATTTTATTTTAAAATAATTTTTTTTTTAAAATTATATAAAAAATTTACTTATAAAATATATTATTTTTAAATTACCTTTAATAAATTAAATTTATAATATCATAATAATGATGTATATATTTAAAATAAGAATATTTAATAGTTTAATCCTCTATCCAAAATTACTTTTAAATAAAATACCCCTTATATTTTATTTTAAAATAATTTTTTTTTAAAAATTATATAAAAAATTTTCTTATAAAATGTATTATTTTTAAATTACCTTTAATAAATTAAATTTACAATATTATTATAATAATGTATATATTTAAAATAAGAATATTTAATAGTTTAATCCTCTATCCAAAATTACTTTTAAATAAAATACCCCTTATATTTTATTTTAAAATAATTTTTTTAAAAATTATATAAAAAATTTACTTATAAAATATATTATTTTTAAATTACCTTTAATAAATTAAATTTATAATATCATAATAATGATGTATATATTTAAAATAAGAATATTTAATAGTTTAATCCTCCACCCAAAATTACTTTTAAATAAAATACCCCTTATATTTTATTTTAAAATAATTTTTTTAAAAATTATATAAAAAATTTACTTATAAAATATATTATTTTTAAATTACCTTTAATAAATTAAATTTATAATATTATAATAATAAAGTATATATTTAAAATAAGAATATTTAATAGTTTAATCCTCTATTCAAAATTACTTTTAAATAAAATACCCCTTATATTTTATTTTAAAATAATTTTTTTA
Organism: Armigeres subalbatus; assembly: GCF_024139115.2. Lineage (NCBI taxonomy): Eukaryota > Metazoa > Arthropoda > Insecta > Diptera > Culicidae > Armigeres > Armigeres subalbatus. Next base: position 230,568,537 of record NC_085141.1, on the reverse strand, counting down.
AAAATTATATAAAAAATTTACTTATAAAATATATTATTTTTAAATTACCTTTAATAAATTAAATTTATAATATCATAATAATGATGTATATATTTAAAATGTGAATATTCCTATAACTTAATTTTTTTTTTTTTTTTTTTATATATTAAAATTTTATATTTATAAGTAAATTTATTCATATATATATATATATATTTATATATTAATAAATATTTATATTATATATAAATTATTTATATTAATAAATTAATAAATAAATATTGTATATAAATTATTTATATTAATAAATATTATAAGTATATAAATAATTTATATTATAATATTTATTTATATATAATTAATTATGCTTATAATTAATTAATAATTTTTATAAATCTATTCTATATTTATATAAATATATTATATATTAAGTTATTTTTTTTTTTTTAAAATGAGGACCCATAGGTTTATAGATAATTTACTGTTATTTATGTAATAACCTTAATTTATTAATAATTATTTTAAATTAATAATATTTTATTTAAATAATTATATATATATATATATTTATATATTAATAAATATTTATATTATATATAAATTATTTATATTAATAAATTAATAAATAAATATTGTATATAAATTATTTATATTAATAAATATTATAAGTATATAAATAATTTATATTATAATATTTATTTATATATAATTAATTATGCTTATAATTAATTAATAATTTTTATAAATCTATTCTATATTTATATAAATATATTATATATTAAGTTATTTTTTTTTTTTTAAAATGAGGACCCATAGGTTTATAGATAATTTACTGTTATTTATATAATAACCTTAATTTATTAATAATTATTTTAAATTAATAATATTTTATTTAAATAATTATATATATATATATTTATATATTAATAAATATTTATATTATATATAAATTATTTATATTAATAAATTATTTATTTTTATTAATTATTTAAAACCTAAATAATTAAATTAAATTTCTGTACCATTTTTTACTATTATTCTAATAAAAAAAAAATGAATTGCCTGACAAAAAGGGTTATCTTGATAGGATAAATTATAAAGATTTTTATGCT